>NC_045607.1:52975220-53304506 GCF_009762305.2 Zalophus californianus
TCCTAAAAAGGATCAGCTGGAAGTGTCCGTAGCAGGTGGGACCCCAGAGTCAGGGCCGGTCCTTTGGTTTCTCTCCTCTCCCCTTCAGCGTTTGTCGGCACACGTTTTCCCCTCGTACGTCTCACTCCCCTGCTCTCTGTCTCCCTCACCCTCTTCCCACACCCCTCTCCTCACCCTCTCACCTCCCCTCTCAAACATACCCTGTCTACTGAGCTGGAAGGCAATTTGGCCATCTTCATAGATGAATGGCTCTTCTGAGATTATCTTGGAAACTTGGATACATTCTGGACTTGAGAGAATTCAGGGGGAAAAAAATGGCCTCACTGGGGATTCCTTTCCATCAAGTGAAATACACACAAAAGCATGCTTTTGTTATCCTTCCAGGAAAGAGCTGTCTCCACGCAGGGTCTTACTCTGAAAACAGGCTCCATTTAGGATGGAGGTGGCCTCATTTTGTCAGAGTTAAAGCAATTGCTCGCCGAGTCATAAGGTGGCAGAGAAACTGGGGCAGGCGGTTCAATTTTTCACTACGGGGAAAAGAAGTTCTCAAAAAGTAAGAAGGACCATTTCTAGCTGCTGATGTGCCTCAGCCAGGACTTGCCCGCTCCAGGAGGTAAGCATTAGCATAAGGTAAGCTGGGTGAATACAAAGGTCTCTACATCTAGAACGAGTGATCCTGGGCCCTTGCTCTTCAGCTGTGTGACTTTCGGTGAGTGCCTTGACTTCTTCGAGTTACACTTTCTCCTTTAGTAAATAGAGACATTTGCATCTTCTCTAACGTCCTCATGGGATTGTCCAGAGGACGCAGCCAAAGTAATTATAGGAAAGATATTTAGAAGCTAGGAACCATTTACAAATATAAGGCACTGTTATAAGGAAAACTGTCTACAAAATATACATGCAGACACTTCTTACAAAGACACTCCGGGGTCCCAAGAAAGAATATTCAAACTGCCCCTGGTTTTCCATAACAGCGAACTCCTCTCAGATAATCAGAGGAAGAGAAGAACAAACAAACGTGAATGAAATCATCGAAATCCTCAAACTTTACTATACCAATTACTTTTTAGCTTCTCCCAAACTTAGAAGCAAAGCAATGGATGGTGTAATTCCTGGGAGCCAGAGATTCGCCTCATCTTCAGATCATCCTCACGGAGACTGCCCCCAACTGGCGCACCACACGGCGGAACACACACTCCAGAACACATCCTCTTCCATCTACTTCCCCTCCACTCTGAGCATCTGGATTTTTCTGCCCATGTTCTATGTGGGTACTCACTCTACGCCTCTACACGATCCCATATATGCTTAGGGATCACTGCTTTCACTCCTGACTTCTTACTGATTATTAGTCCCTTTTCCTCAAACCACCTTCTCTGAAGCTCACGACTCATTATTCATCAATGATTCATCCAGTCAACAAGTATTTATTGAGTGTTTACTTAATGCCAGCATGGTGCTTGGTGTCAAGAATACAGGGGTTCAGGGGCGCCTGGGTGGCTCAGTCGGTTAAGCGTCTGCCTTTGGCTTAGGTCATGATCCCAGGGTCCTGGGATCAAGCCCCACGTCAGGCTCCCTGCTCAGCGGGGAGACTACTTCTGCCTCTCCTGCTCTCCCTGCTTGTGTGCTCTCTCTCTCTCTGTCAAATAAATAAATAAAATCTTAAAAAAAAAAAAAAGAATACAGGGGTCCATCAGACCACATTCCTAACTGAAGAAGCTTACTTTCTGCCTCATTGTCCCTTTCTTGACCTCATCTTTGGTTTCTCTATTTAGTTCTGAAATGCAGCTAAGCTGAGCACACCTAAGAAGCCACTCCATAAATTGGAAAGAAAGCAAAATTTGTGTTACCTGGAAGCCTCCAATTATATGTGGCTAACTCCATCCTTCAGGCCCATCAGGCAGAATCTGTCCCTCCCTTACCTGGGTTCCCACAGACTCATACATGCTTCTATTGCATAATGTTTGAAAATATTTGTTTACCTGTCTCTCTCTCCCCAGCACACTCCAGTCTCTTTAAGCTTGGGCACCCTGCTGATTTTACTTATACCTGAGTCCTAAGCACAGATCACAAGCCTTAGCACTTAGCTGGTATTCAGTAAGGCTTTGTGGAATGAATGAATGAATGAATGAATGAATGAATGAATGAATTTGTTTCTCTTTACTTTCTCTGTCCATGACCATCTCCCCTTTCTTCCCTCTTTTCTATCAGCTCCAGTCCCAGCCTCTGATGCAGGGGGGCAGTATTGCTCAATGGTTATCAACACAGGCTTTCCTTGGAGTGTTTTGGGGTTGGCTTCTTTTGGCTTGCAAGAGCAGATTATTAAATATTCAGGAATTTTTGGAGCTGATTTTAAGTCGTTGATGACTTGAAATTGGCTGCGGTGGGAGTATTCACACAATGGAAATCAATAAATGGTGCACATTAAGATTTAGGGGGTTTTTTTGTTTGTTTGTTTTTTGAGAGCCTGCTTTTCGGCACACCACTGCTCTAATTTAGCCAGACCCGGATTTGTGGTTCTGCTCTGCCACTCACTAATTGTGTGACCTTGGACAACTTCCTTGATATCTCTAATACTGTTTCCTCATCTATAAAGTGAAGGTGATAATTATGGCTTCCCAGGGTTATGGTGAGAATGAAGTGACCTAATGTTTATAAAGTGCTTAGCACAGCTCTTCATACACAGTAAGTGTCCAGTAAAAGCAATTGGTTAGTATTCATGTTCGTCTTATTTCCTGGCTTTCAGTTAATGTGTTATTTCCAGCCAGTTTGTCATACTTTTTTTTTTTTTTTACTTATTTGTCTGAAGGATTTGGGACAACTTAAACAAACAAAAGCTATAAAATAGAAAATATAAATGAAAAATCAAGAGAAGGGAAAATAAAAATTATAATACTTAAAGTCAAAATGACAACACTATGTCATCCAACACTATGATTGCATAGAATCTGATAGACCAAGGCTCACTAAAGCATTAGTGGGAACATTTTAAAGTGTTGCCAGCAGAGCCACAAAGTGTTAGAGTAGAAGGGGCCTCAGAGATCTTCTGGTTCTATCCCTCACTTTGCAGATGGAAAACGAGGCAGGCAGGCAGGCAAGAATCATTGCGTGAGCACTTACAAGCACGATGGTAGGTGCTTTCACTCTCGCCATCTCCCTGGTGTTCCATTTTACAGAGGAGGCCATGGAGACCAGGGAAATAACAGGCCTTTCTTAATGCCACAGGCCGGCAGTGGCAGGACTGAATCAGGACCCAGATTCCCATTTCCCAGTCCACCCCCTTCATCTCTCCGGGTACCATGCTGTCTCTTCACTGCAGGAAGATCTATTTCACAATAACAGCTCCCTGAAGATCAAACAGTCTCTCAAGATCCAACAGAATCATTCTCAAATGGACAAACTGCAGACACCGGGATGCAGGGGGCTTCCCAGGGAATTTCCTGGGTCTGACCGTGACATTTGAAAGCATGACAAGCAGAAAGCCACTGGCAAGAACTGCTCCTGCATAAAACACATCCTTGTCCTGTGTTGGCTCTTTTGGACAAGAGAGCCATGCTCTTAATTCATATTCATTTGAGGTCCACTCAAAAGTTCGGGTCTTTTTCTGCTGTCCTTACAGCCAGATTTTTCACCCCAATTTCTATCAATAGCTTCAACTTCATTCTTCACAGAACCTTCTGTGGTTCATAGGTGCTGAAATCAAATCTTTTTTCCCTTCCTCTGTCTCCATCTTAAAGAAGCAGCACGCAGCCAGAATGGGGTTAAAAAGCAGTCGATGGGATTGACATGGGAGGGCAAGGAAGAAGCTGTGTAATCCACAAGGTGAACAAATCCACCACCTATGGAGAGCTGAAAGCAACGTCTCATTTATTAGGTCACCACCCTTGTTTGGCAGCAAGCAGACTGACGGCCCAGCCTGGGGGGTCTGTTTTTATGGGGATCCTGTTTTTGCCCTGAGAGCTGTGGCTGACCTCACACCAAATAAACACGTCAGTCACTTCTCAAGTCACCGTTCCCAGGTGTGGCACGGAGGCACCCAGCATGGACCTTCGCAGCCACTGCTCCCTTTTCCCCACCTGCACTCAGAATTGGCTCTCAAAATCCTAGTGTTCCTGCTAACAGCCCCCTGCCCCAGACCTTCATCCAAATCATGGCTCACATCTGTCCAAGATCTCATGAACTGGACCTCCATTGCCGTCCGAGTGGCAGGGCAAGCCACCAACCTTCAGAGAAACTTCTGAATAGTAAAGAAGGCCCCCAAAGGAGGAAAACCAATACACAATTACATACAAATTTTCTATTATAGATGTATCCCTCAAAAGTTCGGTTGGGCTCTGTTTCTTACTACTTCTTTTTCCAGGTTTTCTTAAACGTGTTCTTTATTATTTGTTTCTCAGACAGCAGAATTAACTGCTCCAGACTTAATCCCAGGTGGGCTTAACCACAAGCATAATTCTGAGCCCCAACATTCTGCCACCTGTTTGAGAGAGCTTGGGTAACACTGACTCACTCTTAAGTTTTTAAATGAGGCAAGTATGATAAAAAGAAATAAAATTTTTTTAAAAAGAAGCTCTGCCACCCCAAATCAAAGCAAACCTCCAAAAGCCATGGGAAAGCCAACTCTAAGAGCTATCTGCATGGCCCACCATGTGGAAGCCTCTCCGGAATGTCCCTCTCCAGTCACTGATGTGCTCATCTGGGGATCTCTATGGCTGGTCTGCAGTTCCTCTAGAAGAGGAACTTGCAAAAGTGAGATGAGTATGTGTTTCATCAGATAAAATATGGGGCGCTCGGTTCTGGATGCATTTCTCTGGGCGCTAGCAGTGAGCCCACTGTGGGGACGGGAATAGGCTGACCTGCCTCCACGGTTGTGGGAGAAGGCTCCACCCTGGGATGGAGGGAAGCAATGCATCCTGGGAAAACCACAGCATGCCCATTGTCCAAGGAGCCAAGCTGAAACCATGCTCTCCAGAAAGCATCACGTGCACACCCTGAACGAAAAGAATTCAAACCCTTGGGCTTACTCTGGGACTGTTTTCCCAGGGCCCCCAATCCTGCCTCGGAACCCTAGTGGGGATTTACCTTCCTTGTTACTTGAGGGAAACAGGAAGCACAGTTGAGACAATCATAACTCTGTTCTGCAGGTGAAACAGCAGCTCTGATGTGGCCTGTGTTTTATTCCCACCTCTCCTTCAGGCTTTACCTGAAGTATCCCAAGGGAAGCAGGGCTGGGAGTTGGTATCTTTGCGGGTCTGTTACAAGGTCCTTTTGTGTTCTGCTTCTGGAGTGTCAGAGCCTGTAACTTAAAAATACCACTGGTGAAGTACCTCTTCAGGCAGAAGTACCATTGGAATTCATTCCTTCCTCCTCTGAGAAGCGGGGAGAGGTGCAGACACCCACGTGGAGAAGGCCCTCACACTTCCAAACAGGTCCGGACCAGGCAAGGGTGGCCCATGCAGGCAGGCAGGGTAACAGGCAAGGGGCTGAGGAATGTAGGGAGGAGAGAGGCAGGCGAGTGTTCTCACGGTGGACGGTGAGGGGAGAGTGGAAGGATGTGGTCATGGGGAGAGAGGAAGGAAAGATGAATGGGGCCTGAGTCAGTCATAGGCTAAAACAAACAGGAAGGTTTTAAAGTGAGATTTGAGGAGAGGAAGTGGTTCTGAGCAAGGGAGGGAGAGAGTTCCAGAGATCTGTCTTGGAAAAGAGCTACTCTTCATTTTTTTGGATAGTCGTCCTCATGTGAATATTTCTTGGCCGTTCTGACAGATGGGCGAACCAATTTTTTATTTATTTATTTATTTATTTATTTATTTATTTATTTATTTATTTTAAATCACAATCGGCCTCCAACCTTTCCCTGGAACTTGAAACAAAAAGGCTTGAGACATCAGGTTTGAAAACATTTGGTGGATTCATTTATGTTAGCAAACATTTGGGGCCACCGATGAAGAGAGCGTGGGGAGGGGGTGGGGGCACCCCAGTCCCTGTTCAGCTGAGGTCATCTCTCTCATACTATGTCCACTGCGCCTCAGTGATCCAAGGAACGTGATCTCAGGAGTGCTCAGCACCTTTCTGAATCTCTCTAAATCTCCAGATGTGGAATTATGATCAGCTAACTCCAGCAGGGGCTGTGTGTGGTGGAGGGAGGGAACAGGGATGGAGTTTCGGGGCTGGGAGTCCAGAGTAAGCTCACATCAAAAGCCAGGGGGTTTTGCTTGGCATTCCGTGGAAAGCATGAAGACACAGATCTACCTTTGATAGATGAGCAGTGCCTTGCTTTCTGCGAACTAATCTTAGAACAGTTCTGGAAGCCAAAAAACAAAAAACCAACTAACCAAACAAACAAAAAGCCTTCTTTGAAAGGACTTTAAAAAAGCAAATCTTTCCAGTTTGTTAGGGAAGACCCCTTCCCAAGACAGTTTATCAGAAATTGTTCTGTCTGTATTGTGAAAGATGATAAAATCCTCTTCCCTTGGGCTTCAAAAGCCAAGAGGCTTTGCCTTTGCTTCTTGTTTCATGTCTTTGGGAACCGAACCTTCATGGACCTTATTTTTCCCATCTACAAAGTGGGGATAAAAAGCTTTGTTCCCACCTCAAAACATATTACTCACATGGTACAAACTTGCGTAAAGATCTAGACATGTTTACAAAAGAGTATGTTTCATAAGAGCAGAAAGTTGTTGCAGAACAACAACTAAGGACATCCAGGTGATTGTTTCTTTCTAGTCTAAAACTGAACTCGGGCACAAGTAAGCTTAATGCTGCATCATTTTTCTATTGAGCTAGAAAATAAACTATTTAAATAAAAACCCCAACATTTCCCTTTGCTGTCTCCATCGTCCCTATTATGAGGTCAAACTTCCACATCTTAATAAAATTTCAAATCTTGATAACAGTAAACACATTTAAATATTTACTTATTATAAATATTTTAAATATTATTTTAACAGCTTTATTGAGATATATGTTTCTTCATATTATTTTTGCACTTTAAAACTGCACTGTCAAATACAGTAGTCACTAGCCTCATATTGCTACTAAAATTTACACTTAACTGGGGCGCCTGGGTGGCTCAGTCAGTTAGGCGTCTGCCTTCGACTCGGGTCATGATCCCAGGGTCCCGGGATCGAGCCCCGCATCGGGCTCCCTGCTCAGTGGGGAGTCTTCTTCTCCCTCTCTCCCTCTGCCCCTCCCCACTGCTTGTTCTCTCTCTCTGCCTCTCAAATAAATAAAATCTTTAAAAAATTTTTTTTTAAATTTACACTGAACTTAGTATAATTTAGTACAATTAAAAGCCCAGGTCCTCAGTCACACCAATCATATTTCAAGCGCATAATAGCCATGTGTGGCCAGTGGCTATGGATCAGACAGTAGAGTTACAGCCTACTTCCATCACTGTAGAAAGTTCTCTTGAGCAACAGTATTCTAAAATAATATATACTCATTACAAAAATTTGGAAAATACATAAAATCAAGAAAAAGGTAAATATGTTTCTTATTCTTCTATCCCCCAGTGAAAACCACTATTAATATTTTGGCAGATTCTTTCTAATGTTGGGGTTTTTTTCTGCACATCTGTTTTGTTTACATTACATGGTTTTGATCTATTGAATATGCAACGTTATAGTTCTTAACTTTAAAATATAAGCATTCTCCCACGTTATTTTCTGTTTCTCGGAAACACTTTCAATGGCTGCAGACAACTTCATCAAGAAGAGTTACCATTACCGTAAAAAAGAGCACAGGTTTACATTGTTTCAAATAAAATAGAGGTAAAATTGAAAGCTTGCTAGCATTTGCTAGCTTTGAAAGGGGCCAGAGAAATTGCTTCATTTTACGGTAGTTCCTGATCACTCGCACGTTACTAGAAACATGCACCAAACCCAGGAACCGCTGACTGATGTCCGGGAATAACCCACCCGAAGCAGTGGTGGCTTCCTCTCTCTTCCTGTGCCACGAAAAATGGTAGAGGCCACTCGAGTGTCATCACACACGAGAACACCCATCTCCCACTACGTTAGAGCTGTGCTCAGCAGATACTAAGTAAGGGCAACACGCTGCAGAATGAGGATAATCACCCTGAAATTATACATTTCATTGGCCAAAAGCTAGAGCGAAAGGATTATGTTCTCGAAGAGCATTCTCTCTGCAATATACCCAGGAACATGGCAGGGCTGATGTGGGTAGCTGATGAGGTGATTTACCTGAAAGGGCGCCACACAGCACCTGGCACACTCTCTCCAGCAAGCTTCCAGAAACTTCACTCTGCTGCTTCTCCTTCTGCATGGGCTGCTCTCCTCCATCCCCTTTGCTGGCTCCTCTCCACCTTCTGAACTCTGAGCATCCGGAGCCCAGATTCTGTCTTTAGACAGTGAACCTCACTCTGTTCACGTTCTCTCCCCAGGCGAGTTCAGCTAGCTTCCTGGCTTTAACAGCCATGGGGCCCCCCCCCCCAAACTTCTCTCTGCCTCCTCACCTCTCTCCGATCTCCGGTCTCATAGACCCACCTGATCATCTCCTATGGGCATCTCAAAGTTCAAATGTAATTCTCTCCATCAAACAAATCAACCTGGGTGGGGGGACAGATGACAAATTTTCCCAAAAACCCGCGGTCCTCCTTGCCCTCGGCCTTCTCTAACGTCCAGTTCATCATTAAATCCCATCTGCCTTCCCCACCTGCACCGCCCGGGGCCCAGCCACCTTCCTCCTAACTGGTCTCTCTGCTCCCGTGCACAGGCCTCAGGGCCTCGCCCCCACATTACCTCTGCATCAGGGTGGTTCCATCTGTCCCTCCCTCCCCGAGGTGTTTGAAAATTCGTGGAAGAATTTAGGGTTGTTGCAGTAATGCCTGTTGCCTTTAACTCCTGGGGGATGAGTATCCTCAATGCTTAGGATGGTCCTTCACACCTAAATATTATCCCCACCCCAAATGCCAGCAACCCCCAACTGGGAAGCCCTGACCCTGTGTGTGATCCTTTTAAAATGAAGTCCAGTGTGGTTTTGCTACGTTCAAAATTTCCTGTGGCTCCCCACCCCACTCAGGATAAAATCCCAATTTCTTACTATGACCTCGGAGGCCCCCTATTCCAACCTCACCTTCCAGCGCACCCCCCTCAGGTGCTCCCTGCCCCCTTCACTCTGTTCCACCCCACACGACCTCGTGCTCACCCTGATCTGGGCCTTCAAGCTGGTTGCTCTATCTGCCTGGGGAGTCCCCCCGCCCCCCACCTCCTCTCTTCTGCACTCAGGCCTTCTGCTCCAATGTCACCTCTTCAGGAGCGCTTTCCCAACTCCGCCGCTCATTATCATAGACCCCAACCCCAGGAGCCCGGCAGTGTTGGGCCCCTTGGCTCTCTCCATCTTCACTAACGTTTATTTACTTCTTTATTTGTAATCTGTCCCCTCCTCCTGAGTGTAAACTCCAGGATGTCAGGAACGTGTTGCTGGTGGTGGGTGGGGTCATCGTTGTTGTTTTCCTTCAACAACTCGGCGGTGGGCGGCAACCCTGAGTCTAACCTAGAACTTGCTGGAGAGAAATCGTGACAATAATAAGCAACCTTAGGGAGCGCCCCCCCCCCCCCCCATCCGCCAGGCTCTGTTCTGAGCACTTACAAGCAGTGAAGGAACTTCCTAATCCTGCTGTAACAAATCACTACAAACTGAGTGGCTTAAAACAACACAAATTTATCATCTTACAGTTCTGGTGGTCAGAAGTTCCAAATTCGTCTCATTGGACGAAAATCAAGGTGTCAGCTGGGCCGTGTTCCTGCTGGAGGCTCGAGGAGTGAATCCGGTTCCTTGCGCTTTCCAGCCTCTGGAAGCTGCCTGCATCCCATGACCATGGCCCTTTTTCTCCGTCTGCGGGCTCTTCAGCCTCCCGCTTGTACAGGACCCTTGTGGTTACACTGGGCCCACCGGGAGAAGCCTGAGGCTCTTCCTAGGCCAAGATCCTTACCTTAATCACAGCTGCAAAGTCTCTTTTGCCAGGTAAGGTAACAGACTCACCGGCTCTCAGGATGAGGATGTCGGCACCATGTGGGGCCATTATTCTGCCTACCACATGAACCCACTCTGCGCTGTTTCTGCTCACAACCCTTTTAGGTTTTTTCCATACCAAAACCAGGGCCTCTAATTCCCTGAGTCCTACCTGGGTGTCCTTCAGTTCAGTCCACCCTGACCCTATCTATACACCTGGTAGCGTCGAATCCCACAGCTTGAGGGCTCACTCCCCTAAGACTGCCCCCACTTCAAATCCCACATTGTCCCTGGTACTTGTGACTGACCAGCTATAGATTCAGATCACAGCCCATTCTCAAGTTTGATCATTTGCTAGAACTACCTACAGGACTCAGGAAAGTACTTATTACCAGTTTATTATAAAGGATACAGCTCAGGATCAACCAAATGGAGGAACTGCAGGGAGGGCCAGATGTGGGGAAGGGGCACAGAGTTTCTGTGCCAGTCTCCCAGCAATGCAGGAGCTCTCCAAACCCCCAAATTTAGGGGTTCTTATGGAGGTTTCCTTGTGTAGGTATAAATGATTAAATCACTGGCCATTGGCGATTCACTCCATCTCCAGCCCCTCTCTCTTTCCAGGAGTCAGAGAGGACAGAAATTTCCAGGTTTCTAAACAAGGCTTGGTCTTTCTGGTGACCAGACCCCATCCCGAAGCTCTCTAGAGGTCCACCAAGAGTCATCGCAAAACAAAAGATGTTCCTATCACCTAGGAAATCCCAAGGGATTTAGGAGCTCTGTGTCAAGCACTGGGACAAAGAACAAATATATAGTTTTTATTATGACACACTCACTACTCCTCCTAGCAACTTCATGAGGTATCTTCCAATATTGCCCCTATTTTACAGATGAGAACACTGAGGCAGAAAGGGTTACGTCATTGTTCAAGGTCCCAGAGCTAGTCAGTGATACAGTCAGCCCTCCTAACCACTATAGGGTCAGCACTCAATGCATTGTATTGAAACTGGTTATTTTCTTTTTTTTTTAAGATTTAATGTATTTATTTTGACAAAGAGAAAGAGACAGACAGACAGACAGAGACAGCCAGAGAAGGAACACAAGCAGGGGGAGTGGGAGGGGGAGAAGAAGGCTTCCCACTGAGCAGGAAGCCCAAAGCAGGGCTCAATCCCAGGACGTTGGGCTCATGACCTGAGCCGAAGGCAGACGCTTAACGACTGACCGAGCCACCCAGGTGCCCCGAAACTGTTTATTTTCTATTTTTTGTACTTTCACTGTTATGAACAGATCCAGCTTGGAAGGATGAACGGCACCATCAGACGGCAGTCTGGAAGAGATTTGTAAATGGCTACCTTGAATGAGGATTTTTTTGGACCCTGATGCTAGCTGTTTCCGTATTTAGCTCCCCGCTTTGTACTTCCTCCTGGTTCTACCAGGGACACAGAGGAAACCACCACTAATCAAGGAATTTCCAGGGTTGCAGGAGGAGAGGCTGTTGAGGAGAGGATCTTTGGAGGACACAAAGGTGTTTCTAGGGATTCACTATGCCTGGACCGTCCCTCCCCACCTGGCTGGTGCATGGGAATCCGATCTAAATGTCACCTCCTCTGGGAGCCCTCGCTGGCTTCTGTGTGGAGATATGGACTCCTTTCTCCTTTCACAAGCTCAGGCATCGTGCACACCTGCATGACAGCAGTCACCACGAGGTACCGACTATTTATCACTCATCTTTCCCCGACTGGCTAGACAGCTCCTTGAGGGCAGACAGTCTCAAGACAATGGTCACTAGGGTGTGGTTCCAGGAGACCTGAGCACCCTCTCTGGCCACAGACTGGCTCCTGTCCACAGAGCCAATATCAAGACCAACCTTCAATATCCAGGCTGGACCCTGGGCTCAGGTGTGGACCCGGAGAAAGACCACACTTTTCCGTGAGCTCAAAGATAGGAAGGCCTCAGGAGCACACTTTGAAGAACAGCACTGAGCCCCAAAGAAAAAGGAAGACTTGTTGCAGGAGGCAGGAAAGGGCATGGTCAGGCGAGGTTACCGGTGCTGGGAATCCATGTCAACCCCCGTCTCCCTTGACAAAGGCCTGCTCCGTCCTGGAACTGAGACGGGAGTGCTAACAGGGGCAAGAAAATGCACATGTCAATGATATGAAAGGCAACACACCTTTCAGGGGAAGAGATGTCCAGACTTACACTCGTCTTTGGACCCAGAAGTCTTCTGATAGAATAATTTTGAAACCGTGCCTTGAAACTCATCACTTGAAAAGGCTTGTGAAATGAACACTCGCAGCCACGCTGAGGCAGCCAGCCTCTTGAAGGCCTCTGCAGGTGCCAGATTCCCATTAGGAGCCCCCTCTTCCCGGCCCAACAGCGCAGCACTGGGGGATTCAGCCTTCATGGGCAATGCGGAGGCTGTCACCACCGATGGTGAGGACCGCACTCGGGAGGCAGGCTGGCCAGCAGATTGCTTCTTGGAGAGGCAAAGGAGCATGAGGAAGAGAGGCAACATTCCTTGACCTATATCTGCATCAAGTACCCTACTAGGTTATTTACATCCTCACATCCTCAAAACAAGCAAGCCTAGGGGCGCCCCGGTGACTTAGTCGGTTGAGCATCCAACTCTTAGTTTCAGCTCAGGTCATGATCTCAGGGTTGTGAGATCGAGCCCCTTGTCAGGATGCACGGTCAGCGAGAAGTCCACTAAAGATTCTCTCCCTTGGCCCCTCCCCCCACTCTCTCTCTCTCTCTCCAAGTAAATAAATAAATCTTTAAAACAAAAAAGTCAAGCAAGCCTACAACAAGAACAAAGAAGCTGAAACTCGGACCGGTACAGTAACTTGCCCAAAGGAGCAGAGTTAAGTGGGAGAGCTGAGGTGGGAGGCTTACTTGCCCTCACTCCCCCAGACTCCTCCCTGCTCATCACCCTCTCCACACCAAAAGTTCTCAGGCAGCCCTATCGTGAGACAGGAAGTGGCAGAAGATGCGAGATGGTCTGAAAAGTGCTGGGCACTGGCCGAGGCTCGGCAGGCCCGGGTCCTGGTTCAGGCTCAGTTGGTGGTAGACTGTGAGCAGGTCTCCTGAGCCCTAGAGCTTTAGACTCCTCATCTGTCTGGAGTGGAGCTGCCCGGAGGTCTCCGAGAGGCCTCCCAGCCCTCCAATTCCACGATCTTTGGAACTTACACCCTTCAGTGAGGATTTGTCCAGCTACAACTTGGAGAAGAATTATTCTTGCGGATATGAGACTCAGAAGGTTAAGACTTTGCAAATGTTACCATTCCAGCAACAATGTGTGCATAGAATATTCTTGGCCGGGGAGGGCGATGTTTGGGAAGAGCGGAAGTCCGTCTGTCAGCCGTGGGCTTAAATGTGGCTGAATGGAGAGCTGGGTAATGGGAGGGGGAATCTGGAAAGGTTCACGGTCTGTTTGAAAAGAAAAAGCGTTTTAATGGGACATGCTCACTCACTCTGGATTTTAACGACCTCTCAGAATGTAACTCAGGGGGAAGGAGAGTTAAGGAAGAGGATTTGGGGAGGGAACAGAGAGGAAGAAAGAGAAGGTGATAAATACAGGACAGATTCAGTGCAGGGGAGGGGGGGTGGTTCCTGAGCATATGAGCTGGAGGGCAGAGTCTACCAGTGAGCCAGCCCCTGGGTAGGGAGGCCCATAGTTGGCTCTTAAGATTATCGTTAATGCCAGCAATTAGATTTGAAAGGCAAACATTTCATTTTAAAAATTGGGAAGTTCTCATGTAAATAATGCAGGTCCATTAGTTAACTTCTGTGGACCTCAGTTTCCTTGTTTCTGGTGTGAAGAGAAGTCCCTACCTCATAGGGATTTCATGGTAATAAAATGGGACAGCACACATGTAATTCGGCAGCACCTGTGGCCTGGAAGTTCTGTCACTCATTCAGGAGCCAGAAACAGCCTCGAGGAGCAAACCACCTCACGGCAGCAGCAGACAAGGACAGCTGGACCCTGTAAGGCCAGCTTTCCCCAGCGAAAGCCACGGCGATGTGCTAGAGAAGCTGCAGTGGGAATCAGGGCAGCGCCCAAGGAGGCCTCCTCAGAGCCTGCCTTCCTCCCTCCGCCGGCTTCTACATGAGGAAAGGAGAGTCTCCACTTGAGCGTGGGGCTTTCCACCACCCCAAGGCGGAGGGAGCTCAAGGCAGTTTTGGTTAGAAGATAAAAGCCATGTGACCTCACTCATGGTCCAGGCAGATGAGGAGAGCGGAGTGGTTGAGAATTCTGGATTCTAGTTGCTGAGGCTGGATTCCAGATCTGTTGCGGCACACTCAAGCCAGGCAAGAAGGGGAGTTTAACAAAGAGAAGCTTTTAACCAGAGGGTGGGGCTGGGTTTAGGAAAACAGTGAGAAATTGGGGTGGTACCTGAAAGCTGGTCACAGCAGAGAGCTGTCGCCACCATGAGATCCCACAGGTCAAGGAGTTGCTCGCAAGAAAACTCGAAGAGATAGCTCCCTAGAGAAGGGGAAATCAGAGCAAGCCCACCCAGGCTGAGGAGAGCAGAGGATGAGCAGGAATGGCAGGGAGAGAGAACACAAGCTGGGACCCTCCGGGATGGGGTACAAACCAAGGCCTGGGGCCTGCTGGCTACCATCGTACCAGAACCCAGCACTTCTGTCCCTCACTCTGAGGCTGTGGCCCAAATGCCTCCTTGAAATCATTGCTAACACTCTTGTTACTGAGGTAGCAAGCCTGGAGGAAACTTCTCCTTTGCCAAAATGTGGCATTTGTGGCCCACCCCTCACCCAGTGCCACCAGCTCACTCTCCAAGGCGAGCCTGTCCAAGGGGAACTCCTGTCCTCGCTCCCCTGGCCAGCTCTCTCCTAGAGACATCCGTAGGGGGCCCTGGAGCAGAGCACGAAGGACCCCACCCTGGCCTGGCAGCCTGTATTTTCTTCTGGTCAGCTCTGCTGCCACACGGAGTGCCATCTGTAGACAATAAGGGCTCCACACATTCTCCACCAGTTCAGCATGTCCTGGGAACACTCTAGATCATTTGTGTTCCCAAGGAAGCTCACAGGACGGAGTGGTAAATTCTTGGACAGGAGGCATTTCAAGCTCTGCAGCCAATGTCAAAACTTGACGAGTCAATTGGTGCTTTGCCCAACTCATAAGAGCTCAGAGCGGGAAGAGCAGAGACCCAACACTCTGTTCCTCACCGCAGGCACACTCTATGTGTCCCTTTCCGCTGGGGGCCTTGCCTCCTGGCTGATGGGCCAGCCCCGGCCCTGTGCTAATCCTCCCTGTGTCCCTACTCCCTACCCAGCAATTCTGTGTCCACAGATGAGGAACAGGATGTCGTGACGAGATGACATATGGCGGGCAGAGCGCTTCCACAAGCAACACCTTACTGCACCCTCATGACAACCTTGGAAGTCAGGCAATAGCAACGACAGAGACCACATATTGATCTCCTGTTATGGGCCACATCCTGTTAGAAGTGCTTTTTATAGATTACTCACACAGGTACTGTTGATCCCTGTTTTACATTTGGAGAAACTGAGGTTGAGAAAGAATAGGTAATTTGCCTGCATTGCCAAGATCTGAATCCAGGGTGGATCGCCTCTAAGTCACTCTTGATATTCTGCCTTCTCAGGTAACAAAGGACTTAGGATGCCTGGATAAACTACTGGCAAGCTCATTCAGAAAGTGGCAGAAATGACTTTGTAACTTTCGAGTAGAGTATGGTGATGGTCATATTGCCTTTTGGAAGGAAGAGTCAGAGAGGGCTGGGAGGAGGGGGGTCAGTGTGGAAACAGCAGTGATGCTGGAGGGATGAAGAAGCAAAGCCACCTGTGTTAAAGCAGCGGGAGGTCTCGGGGAGGAGACACGTCTAGTACTGGAGGTGGAATGAGCCCTGGTGGGCGGAAGGTGGGTGGAGGGGCACAGGGTGCAAGGGAGAAGTTTAAGAACCCGCTCCTATTTCTGCTTCGTAGTGGGTTATCAACTGGAAAGAGATTACAGGAAGGGGGCAGATCTGAGGGCTTTGGGAGGGAGATCAATGGGTTCTATTTGAGACTTATTGAATTCAAGCTACCCACAGGATGGGAATGTCCCCTGTATGGATTGAAAATTGGTCTCCCCTCCCCCACCAAATACTTCCCAATGTGATGGCATTAGAAAGTGGGGCCTTTGGGAAGTGAATATGATTACGTGAAGTCATGAGGGTGAGGCCTTCATGAATGAGATAAGCGCCATAAAAAGTCACCAGAGTGCTGGTTTCCTCTCTCTGCTCTCCACCATGGGAGGATATGAGAAGTCAGCAGTCTAAGCCCTGCTGTGCCGGCACCCTGATTTCAGATTTCCAGCCTCCAGAACTGGGAGAAATAAATTTTTGTATTTACAAACCACCCAGTTTATGGTATTTTTGACATAGCAGCTTGAGCTAAGACACCCTTCCAGATTGCTCCCTCTTGGCTTCTAGAAGAGGGTGCAACAGACACTCCAGGGCCCAGTGGTGGCACCGCCCCTTGGCTTTCCAGCCAGACTTCTGACGGCCAGCACCTGCACCTTGCCCAGAGGTCCCTGTGGTTCCCATGGTTCTAAACCATGGGCCATTTTGCCCACTCCCAGGAGGTATTTGGCATTGTCTGAAGACATTTTTGATTGTCCCACCTGGTGTGTATTTTGCTCCTGGCTACTGGCATTCAGTGAAGAGTGGCCAGGGATGCTGCTAAACTTCCTACAATCCTCAATGCAGCCCACACAACCAGGAATTCTCCTGCTCCAAATGTCAGTAGTGCTGAGGTTGAGAAACCTTTCCTGGCAGAATTAAGACCCAGTTGCCCATAGTGGCCACTAGCTCGATGAGCCCTTTGGTGGCCCCCTTCCCTTCCCTTTCCTCCCTGCCCCACTCCTCTACTGGGCTCTCCTGGGACTCTTTCCCAGTAAGCCATTTGCCCTCAAATCACTGTCTCAGGGTGTGTCTCTGGGGGCCACAAACAAGACACCCCTCAAGCTATTTCTGGTCTGGGTAAACAGATAGACTCTATCTCCTATATCCCACTAGAAAAAAACACTCCCCACCATGAGTGGGAAAAATATATTTTTAACATATTCATGGAGAAAAGGCAAAAATCCAAATGGATGTAACACAAACGGTGACCTCTTAGGACACACTACAAAGAGTACCTGGATTTGGGCAGAGTCCACCCCAGCGTGTGTCCTGGAGGTAAGGAGGACTGGCAGCAGGCAGGAGAAAGGGCTTTCTGCGGAGAGAAAGTACTCCTGTGGGCCCTCCCCAGATTCCAACCCTGGGTCATCATCGTAATAGCCTGGTGTTCTTTCCTTTCCAAGGCCAGGCTCCCAGGGCATCCTGAGAATTGTAAACATGACCGTGGAACACTACAGAGAGTGCACATGGCCCAGAATGTCCTCCTCCCTGTGCACTTCCTCTTTGTGGGAGGCAACAAAATGGCTGCCAACGTCTCCAGTGTGAAGGGAAATCTTTGCTGGTATCACGGCCAGGGGATTACATCTGCCTACAGTTACAGGATGTATCACTTGCAGAGAGTTCCTTCCACAACATACTCAAGGAACCAAAAAAAAAAAAAAAAAGTATTAAATCACCAGCTAAATTTGATCTATATTTTTCATTCTGTTTTTTTCCTCCTGTGGTTTTTCACCAAAGTCCACTTTGACAAGCCATTAAAAGAAAACCCTATGTATATGAGCAATAGATTTAAAAAGAGGGGGGAGAAAAAAAAGAGTGTATCAAACAACCCAACGTATACAATTTGGAAGAAGTAACCGGATCCTCTGCTCTGGCAGGCCATAAACTGGGCTAGGGAGGGACATTGTTTTTCTTTTGGTCATTCTGCCAAGTTAAAAAGGAAGTTGGAGATTAGAACAAAATATTTCAATCAAAAATGAATCCTTCAATGAAAGTTGCTTGATCCCCTTTGCTACCACCCCCTGCCTCCCTTCCCCCTTATTGGAAGCATATTTCTCTTTGAAAAGAAGTGGTGTATTGTTGCTGAATAGAAGGGGGACAGCCCACTGGGGAGACACATCGATCTCATCATTTTAAAAGTGGGAGATAAATGACCTAAGGCCTCTTCCCAATCAAATGCTGTTTCTGCACATTCTCAGAATAAATGGCACAGTTTTCCCTGGTGAGCAGCGAGTGCTCTCCCCATAGCTGGGTCTGCCTATGCTAGCCACGCATCCCAGCTCCCTGAACAAGCCTAAGTGCAATTAAGATGGATATGTCTGAGCGATGCCAGGGCATCACATTGTTCTTCGGAAGTCAAACAAGACCTTGACTCTTCCTAATGGCAAACTTATAAAATAGCCCTAGAATTAAGATGCAGTATTTTGACTTCTTGAAATCTCCCTCAAATTCACTGTAAGAGGTGGATAGATAGCTTAGGTTCCTCAAATACTACCATGGAAAAAGATCCAAGAAAAGAGAGGTAAGGAACAGAGCCACATCTGATAGCCAAAGACCCTCTCTTCCCCTGCACCCTGCCAGTCTCTCCTCAAAAGGATTCCATCTTTCTAAGTAAGAAGGAATATATTTTTAAATTTTAATTCCAGCATAGTTAACACACAGTGTTATACTAGTTTCAGATGTACAATATAGTGGTTCAACAATTTTTTAAGTTTTTTATTTTAATTCCAGTATCGTTAACATACAGTGTTATATGAGTTTCAGGTGTACAATATAGTGGCTCAACTGTTCTATACACTACTCAGTGCTCATTGAGATACGCGTACTCCTGATGCGTGAAGTAGGTGATGGGGATTAAAGAGGATTGCATTTTTGAAGTGGCCCAAGTAAATGTGGTCCTCTTGGCACTGAGCCCACTTAATCCATGTTTAAAAGAACAATGCAAAGCAAATAATGTGGTGGGACTTTCTAATACCAGGTCCTGCTTATTAGAAACAGGGTTCAAGAATTTATGGAGGAAAAAATCAACAAGAATGTGATTCTGGAAGCGTTCAAGCAATCGAGAACTATTTTATTAAATCGGCTATCATCTCCGTAACTGGCCAGGTTCTATACTCTTCAGTATACTCACCCCCATGATTCTTGCTAAACCAATATATCCATTGTTCTTCAACACCCTCAATAAATGTTGGTAATGTAGCCAACCAATATGAATTAGACAGTCACAATAAATAACAGAATTATCAAGGACATAAAAATGTAAGGGTACATTGATGGCATTCATAACAGCATTGCAATACATAATAATGGTTTTGCTCTCCAGAGGTAAGAAGGAGTTGTATTCCACAATGGATTTTCCAATAAACATTTGCAAATAATATGTGTTTTGGTAGTGAACAATTACATAGAGCCCATATATATCCTGATTTCTCTCCCCAACCTCTCTGCTTCACCATCCTGTGACCTTATGTATTTCGATTCTGATCTCATATCAGAGAGGACTTGAAGCATCACACTTTCCTGACTTAACATACACCCAAGACCTACACAAGTAACCAGGGAGCCTGGCATTCCCCCTTGCAAGTGCTAAATATTTTAGGAGGTTTTAAAACTGGAAAACATCATCACCATTAAATGATCCTTGATAAACCCACGAATGGGCATCTGTGAGCAAGAGCCTTTGCCATGGTCCACTTGCCCACCTACAGCATGTATTCAGCACAATGTGTGTGTATGTGCATGTGTGCGTGCACGCACGCTCATTTGCACACAATCATGTTTCTTCTGCCTGATTTTCCAATGATTAATTAGAAATGATAACAAAAAAGAGCTCCGGTCCCTTACAGCCTAGCCTCTCTTTTGTTCTTAAATGTAAATCCAACACCACCCTCATCTCTAGACAAACTGCAGTTCTCCAGATCCTTTCCAGCTCACCTGCTTGATAGCTCTTGATGGCACTCTTTCCAAAAAATCTGTATTATCATGGCTGTGTCCCAGGGACTGAGCCACGTGCTCTGCCCCCATGTTCTCAGCCAATCGTTGAATGCCATGCCATCAGGGGTTATGACTCACTTCATTTTGCACAGGAGGAAGCTGAGGCTCAGAAAAATCAGGTGACTTGCCCAAGGTCCCTTCAACCTCGCCACATCTTTGCTCCAGCTGGCCCTGCCTGGGAGCCCTTCCCTGTCAGTGCTGTCCCACCTGGCCTATGGAGATTGTCGTTTGGGGGTTGGTGGTATCACAATTTCCACAGGCCAGAATCCTCAAGCTCCTCCTCACAAGGGCTGTCCCCAGTCACCTCGTCATCACCTCTCTTCCGCCTTGGCTGGGACAGCCTTTCTGTCTAATGTGGTTGTTTCCCTAACTGAACATCGGTGCCTCTGATCCACTGGAGCCCACGTACTGCCAACTCGCTATTGCAAGGTTACCGCTTGGCCCCCTCCACGCTCCCGACAGCCTTGCTCCACCACAAACTAGCTGTGTGAGTCTGGGAAAGTCATTAAAACTTTTTGACAGTTTCTTCACATTTATAATAGACATAATAATCCCAGCTCTATCTCTGGAAGAAAACTCAAGTGGAGAGCGAATGAGACTCAGAAAGTAGGCTTTGGGGAGCATAATTCTCATGCCACATTTTATTATCTCCAAAATGCCCCTGAAACATGCAAATTTTCATCTAAATGTGCTCAGAATGTGGGGTTTCTGGATCTGAATCCAATGCTGGGGTTTTCCTCCAACATTTCCCCTTCTGCCCACAAAGAATGAAAGTTGGTCAGTCAACTTCTCCCTGCAAAACCTGAGTTCATAGTTTGTGTTCAAGAAGGTATGGCCAAGAATTGTATTCAGTAATAAACACTGCATTTCTCATTTATGAAATCACCATTAAGGAAATCTTGACAAGGAGTCTTACTTTTAATACCTAAAGATCATATTTAATTAATCCAATCTTAGGGCTGCCTGGAGGGCTCAGTTGGTTAAGCATCTGCCTTCAGCTCAAGTCATGATCCCGGGGTCCTGGGATCGAGCCCCGCATCGGGCTCCCAGCTCAGTGGGGAGGCTGCTTCTCCCACTTCCCCCCTTCTCGTGCCATCTCTCTCTCTCATAGGATCTTAAAAAAATTTTTTTAATCTTAATTTTCTAGACTGTCATATTTGCTGAGATAGCCAAAAAAGAAAAATAAGTTTTGGAAGCAGAAATCGTTGAGAATCCTGGTGCCCAGACAAGTTCAGATCAAAATAAATACCCAAAGTCTTCCATGTCTCCCCTTTATCAGGCAGTGAAAATCCCAGGTCCTCAGCCTGACCTCCCAGGCCACCTCCAGCCTTGGTCTACCTCTCCCACCCAAAGTGCCTCTTCTCCTACATGAACTATTTGCTTTAGCCACTCTGGATTATTCACTCTCCTCTTTTAAAATCCCCTTCATTGTCCCTCCTTGGCATTTTCCTACAGGCCTCCAACACGAAAATGCCTCTGCCTCTCTCCTTGACCTAACCAAATCCATCTAATTCAAACCTCCACTTCTCCCATGAAAGCTGCCCTTATCACCCTAGTGTGAACAGATTTCTCCCTCTCCTGAGCGCCTGTGGCAAGCTCATGCTCTCACTCACCGCGTGCTGCCTTCTGATTAGTGTCGTCTTGAACCATCATTAAACATCTTTCCTTTTCATATTTTAACGTTTAGTGCCCCTTTCTGCCTATATGCCCAGAGCCAACAAAGGCAGCACTTCACATACAGTAGCCACTCATTTAAAACTTGATACCTAAATTTGACCCTCACGCTTGCAAAACTACTCTGATCCAAAGAAATCTTTCTCATGCATAAAGCAACGGAATTGTAGAAATCCACCCCATTGAATATTTTTGGCTGAAGAGGAAGGAGTATCTTTCCACTGTCTCAACGGAAATGGTTCATGTGAATGTGTGTTTGGGGTACAGAAGTAGAGAGAGGCTTGTTAATTTTATTTTATTTTATTTGCAAGTGCTCTTTATTTTTTTTAATTTTTTATTGTTATGTTAATCACCATATATTACATCATTAGTTTTTGATGTAGTGTTCCATGATTCATTGTTTGTGCATAACACCTAGTGCTCCATGCAGAATGTGCCCTCTTGAATACCCATCACCAGACTAACCCATCCCCCCACCCCCCCTCCCCTCTAGAACCCTCAGTTTGTTTTTCAGAGTCCCTCATCTCTCATGGTTCTTCTCCCCCTCTGACTTATTCCCCTTCATTCTTCCCCTCCTGCTATCTTCTTCTTTTTCTTTTTAATTTTAAAGCCACATAGCATGTTTGGCTAAGACCATGACTCCATTTGTGTATTTCAACCACGTAAAACACACCCTGGGATTCTGGACTGAGAAAAATAGCCATATAAGGAGAAAACAAGGCATTCCCTATAGCTGCCCTTGTAAAACACTCCATGATTTAACCCTCTGCTCAGACAGATCCAAGCTCCTGCACTTTACAACTGCAAACAATCAGATTCCTGGGAGGAGCTCAGCATGTGACCTGCACCAATGGGCACAGCAGATCACAGACAAGACCTGACAGGTCACACACGGGGCAGCATGACCAAAGCTTTGTAGCTGCCTGCCTTTCTCTTGGCGGTACGCCGTCCCAGCCGGAGCAGGCCCCGAGTTGAGCTCCAGTCAGAGACAACTCTAAGGGGCTCATTAATCCTTCCCTCCTTTAAGAACACAGGGATCTGGGGTCTGCCTCCACCTTCCAGGTGACAGTCCATCAATCTGCAGAATCCCTCCAGTGGGGAGGTGGGAGAGAGGGAAGGGAAGATCAAGAGAAGGAAAGAAGGAGCTGGTCGACCATTGCACCCCACCCCCAACAGCGCCCATGGCCCTGCAATGCAGTGTGTGCCTGGCTGGGACCTCTGCTCTGTGCAGATGAGGGACTACAGAGCCAGGGGCCCACAGAGAACCCTGGGAGCCCTCGTTTTCACTCTTCATCTTGATTGCTGTTAATAACAAACCTGAGATACGGTTTTCTAGATGGAAAAACTGAAGTTGTAACAGGTTCCTGTGTCCCTCACGTGTAATGAATGGGGCTGTGACTGGGAATAAAGACTCGAGCTATGGCTGCCACAGTCCGTTTCCTTCGGCTACCCAGCCTAATCTCTTCCCTTCCAGCAGTAGCACGACCCCCAAAGCCCCCACGCACTGAGGAACAAGAAAGATGGCTGCCCAGTTGCAGATAGTATTTCCCAAGCTCCACTGTGGCTGGGCGTGGCCACGCGACTGCGGTCCGGCCAGAGAGAAGTGAGTGGAAGTGACGTGTGCGAATGTTGGGTCACATCTCTGTAAAGGCTGCTCGCCCTTCCCCTTCCCCAGGGCTAGAAGGGCCGACGTGGGAATGAAGAGAAGGACGCCAAAGTAGGAGGAAGCTGGAGGACTCTGTGGAGCAGCGCCACCTACCGGCCTGGTACCGCCCGCCTCTGTCTGGATGTTCCGTGGGAGCGAAATCACCTCCTCTGAGCCGCTGTATGTTTTAGTGTATTTGTGACAGCAGTTTAGCGTGCACCTTAACTAATGCACGTGACTTTCTGATGCCTCAGCTGTGTGCAAAGAATCCCGAAGCCATACTAACTTGCACCAATTTAAAAAGCCGAAGGGAAAAAAGAAATCGTAGCCAAGTTACCGAACAGTCGGCCGATTCACGTGCCAAAATCAGCCCCTCCTTGAAGCGGGGCTGGAATGGGTCTCATCCACAGGAGGGAGGCCTGCACAGCTGAGAGGTTAGAGAATCCGGATCCCTCCTTCCCATAAAAAAAGCATCCTGTGGAAAGTTTGCATTCCCAAATGAATTTCAAGGTAGAAGGACCCTACCCCTCTTGCAACTGGAATCAGAAGCACTATTTGGGCAACTGTCACCATCATTACAAAAAATGACTTATTCAAATCTTCTTACTAATTTTTAAAATTTGCTTTACCTATCTGAAGAGTTGTGTTAAAACATCTACTGTGTTTCCCTTGCCTTTGGCGATGTTTCTAGGAAGAAGTTGCTGTGGCTGAGGTCGAAGAGGTTGCTGCCTGTGTTCTCCTTTACGATTTTGATGGAAGCCAGGGCAAAAATGAACTATTGGGATTTCATCAAGATAAAAAGCTTTTGCACAGCAAAAGAAACAGTCCACAAAACCAAAAGACAACCGACAGAATGGGAGAAAATATTTGCAAATGACATATCAGATAAAGGGCTAGTATCCAAAATCTATAAAGAACTTATCAAACTCAACACCCAAAGAACAAATAATCCAGTCAAGTAATGGGCAGAAGACATGAACAGACATTTTTCCAAAGAAGACATCCAAATGGCCAACAGACACATGAAAAAGTGCTCAACATCGCTGGGCATCAGGGAAATCCAAATCAAAACCTCAATGAGATATCACCTCACACCCGTCAGAATGGCTAAAATTAACAAGTCAGGGAACGACAGATGTTGGCAGGGATGTGGAGAAAGGGGAACCCTCCTACACTGTTGGTGGGAATGCAAGCTGGTGCAGCCACTCTGGAAAACAGTATGGAGGTTCCTCAAACAGTTGAAAATAGAGCTACCCTACGATCCAGCAATTGCACTACTGGGTATTTACCACAAAGATACAAATGTAGGGACCCGAAGGGGTACGTGCACCCCAATGTTTATAGCAGCAATGTCCACAATAGCCAAACTGTGGAAAGAGCCAAGATGTCCATCGACAGATGAATGGATAAAGAAGATGTGGTATCTATACACAATGGAATATTATGCAGCCATCAAAAGGAATGAGAGCTTGCCATTTGCAACGACGTGGATGGAACTAGAGGGTATTATGCTGAGTGAAATAAGTCAATCAGAGAAAGACACATATCATATGACCTCACTGATATGAGGAATTCTTAATCTCAGGAAACAAACTGAGGGTTGCTGGAGTGGTGGGGGGTGAGAGGGATTGGGTGGCTGGGTGATAGACATCGGGGAGGGTATGTGCTATGGTGAGCACTGTGAATTGTACAAGACTGATGAATCACAGATCTGTACTTCTGAAACAAATAATGCAATATATGTTAAGAAAAAAAAAGAAGAAGAAGATAGCAGGAGGGGAAGAAGGAAGGGGAGTAAGTCAGAGGGGGAGACAAACCATTAGAGACGATGGACTCTGAAAAATAAACTGCGGGTTCTAGAGGGGAGGGGGGTGGGGGGATGGGTTAGCCTGGTGATGGGTATTAAGGAGGGCACGTTCTGCATGGAGCACTGGGTGTTATGCACAAACAATGAATCATGGAACACTACATCCAAAACTAATGATGTAATGTATGGTGATTAACATAACTACAATAATAAAAAATTATTAAATAAACATCCACTGTGATTGTATATTTGACAATCCCTCCTGTAATTTCAATCATTGCCTGTTATTTGAGGCTATTAGGAACATATTAGAATTATTATATTTTAGAACAGTCTATCCCTAATCATGAATCGTGCCCTGAATTCTGGTAAAAATGTAATTCTATTAACACTTCCCCCTTCTTTTTTGGCCTGATAGGTCTTTTTCCATTCTTTTACCTTTGTTTTCTCTGCTCATTTGTATGTCTGCATACACATACCACCCGTTTGGATGTTACCCTTACATTATTATCACACATACGAGACTTCAAAAAGGACAAAATAAGTCAACATTTCCACCCACCTACCAATATTCAGAACTCCAACCATCTCCCACCCCTCTTACATATTATCCTTGTCCAACGCTTCAGTTCCACATTCCTTACACCCTTAAAATCTGTCAATATTATTGTTACTTTCTACAGTCAGGGCATGTTTAAATTTACTACGCTTTCTTGAATTTCACTTCTTCCCTTTGGCTCAATTTTCTTCTACTTGAAATAAATCCTTTAGAAACTCCTTCATGAAAGGGGCACCTGGGTGGCTCAGTTGGTTAAGCGTCTGCCTTTGGCTCAGGTCCTGATTCCAGGATCCTGGGATGGAGCCCTGCATCAGGCTCCATGCTCAGTAGGGAGGCTGTTTCTCCCTCTGCCCCTGCCCCCCAATCATTCTCTCTCTCTCTCTCAAATAAATAAATAAAATCTTAAAAAAAAAAGAAAAAAGAAACTCCTTCATGAAAGTCTTTGGTAGTTAAAACAAAATTTAATTTCACCTGTGCTGTTGAATAATAATTTAGGTAGCTAAAGAAGTGACAGTTTCTCTTACTGTTTTGCGTATATTACCTCATAGACTTTTGGTTTCTGTTGTTGCCGTTGAAAAATCTACTGCCTGTCTAATCGTATTTCCTTCGTAAGAAATATGTCTTTTCTCTGTTGTTGCTTTAAGAACTTTTTTGGTGCTCTGCATTTTCATTATAGTGGACTTATGGTTTGGATTTATTCTTGTTTTTAGTCAGCTCACTGCTGACTCGTAGCTTTCTGAATCTTATGATTTTTATCTTTTAACCCCTATAAAAAATGCTCAGCTCTTTTCTCTTTGACTATTTCTTCTCCATCATTCTCCATTTGAAAATCATATTATTTCTCATCTATCTTCCATTATCTTTAATTACTCTCTGATACATTTATGTCTTTGTGATGCATTCTGAATTGGACTCAGACCTCTCCTCCAGTTCATTAATATTCTCTTTAACTATATCTAATCCATTAAAATCAATGACTATAGTTATTACTTCTATTTTTTAAATATTTTCTTTTTGGATCTGGAGTCTCTTTTTACATGATATCTTGCACATTTATTATGTTTTCAATTTCTTATTTTATGTCTCTAATCATTTTAAACATATTTATAGTGCCTCTACAACAGATCTACTATCTGAAGTTACTGGGAATCTAATCCTGCTATATGTTCTATCTGTTGACTCTCTGTCATGGAGACTGTTTCCTAATATATTTTGTAATTTGGGAGGGTGAGCTTGTCTTCAGTGTGGCTTTATTTATGGGAACTCTCTGTGGCTTGAGCTGAGGGTATGACTCAACAGAAAGTTTTGTGTTTGGTTCATGACTGTATGACATCATAGCCTAGAATCACATTTTTATGTTAGCATCTCATCTCAAATATTCCTAGACCACATATGTAGCATAAATCCAAGCCTCAAACCCAAGTAAGGTGTTAGGTTCTTGGTTCAGAATTCTTGATTCGCAATTGAGAGGCTTTTCTTTGTACACAGATTTCTGGGTAAGACAGACAAATTCCTTTGTTGTCTCCCTGTGCTGATGGCTTACTTGGCAATGCCTGCATTTGGCCCATCATGGAGGCCACAGAATGTAGGTCTCAGCTTTCACAATTAGTTGCCCTTCCAATGCAAGTTCCCAAAACAACTTATGTAGTCTCTGCATCTTTAGACTACATGTGGTTGGCTTATCTTGGGTCAGGAATCCACATCCAATGCAATAAACTGTAGACAGTAACAGGGTCTCAAAGCACTTAGGGAACTCCCTTTTGGGCTGTTTTTGGAGAGACAATTTCTCTAGTAAAGAGGCCTGGAGAAAGGAAGGAAATGATTGTTGGAGGAAATAATTAGCATCTCTGCAACCAATGAGTTTTCCAATACTTCTGGGTGATTGTTTAGCCTCTATTGTGGGCAAAAAAATTGTTAAGGGGTAGAGTCTGAGCTGTTGTAACCAGGGAGGGTGCCCAGAAGAGATCAACGTGAACATGTTTCTGCATAACAGTGGAATTTGTTTTCAACTCAGATTAAATTTGGAACCTACTCTTTTACATAGCAACCTAGCCCAGTGGCTGATATAATAGATATTCAAAAAATTTTTGTTGGAACAAAATATCAAACACTTCCTCCCCCTGCAGTAAAGAGATAAAGCAGCACACAGAAGCAGTAGGCAGAAAGGATTCAAAGAGAAACAGAGAGCTCCAAGGCTATGCTAAGGAAAAGAGAAATCTTTTCCAGAGAAATAAGTAATTTGAAGCAGGCAGTTAGCAAAGAATGCTGGAGGAAAGTAACCTCTTGAAAGGCTCAGAACTTGGTATGGACTTTGAGTTAGTTTATATTCCAAGATGGAGGATGTTCCGTAGTTCATTAATAGGAGCCCTGTCACAGGTGGTGACATCCCACACAGACCCTTACAGTAGGGTATCACCTGTGAACTCGGGTGTTACATTAAGATAAAGCACACCCTACAGAAACAAAGACAATTCTCTTAGCCACACCTACATAAGGGATTTAAGGGGAAGGAAGTGAAAAAAAAAATTTTTAAGGGAACCACTGTTTACTTTTTTGTGTATAATAATATCCATCTTAATTATGTATTAAAATATATGTAGTTCAAATTGTTCTGTGGATTCCTTCTTAATATTTCTTTTGGTTTTTAAAACCCAAGTTCAAGGATCTCTCCAAATGCTATTATAAATAGATATTTGGATTAGCTGAGAGCTGCAGACAAAATTTGGGAGCTAAGAAAGCATTCCCCTTACAGAATGCTGCCGTGCCCAGGATTTCTCTATTCTGAGTGTACTACTCATTAGATTCACCCTCCTAACGAAGTCTCCAAACTTTCTTTAGAGAAAATCTTAGGGGTGGCCAACTGGTTGAAAGATGGAGGCTAGCAGACTTGATTTGAAATTGTGTTTGCATATTTCTACTCAAATTGTGTTACTAAGGTTGGCTTGTGGGAGAGGAAGATTGGACCCCATGGCCCAAACTAACCTTTGGTCCCACGGTACCTGAATACTGAAAGGAGGACTCCACATGTAAAAACTCTGGAGAATAAAACCCATAGCATGAAAAAGATGATTGTTAGTGCCAACCTGGGGCACAGAGAAGCTTTGTTAGGCAAAGTTTGGGCTGTTTCGGCTTTTCAAAACACTCAAAACACCTGTTGCCCAGGATGGGGGTAATCTCCATCATGATGGTGAAATGCTGGACCCCTGCCAATTCTGATAGACAGAACTCCTAACAGGATGCTTCCTTGATGAATATACTAGAACTCAACTGTGTCACAGATCTGAAACATCTAATACTAATAATGACCTCGACATTGAACCCTGGGTTGCACTCTTCCGTGCAGACTGAGCATCCAGAACGGTAGCTCTTGCAGTTGTTCTCAGATGAAATCAAATTACTGTGGAAAAAATGTGTGAGACCACCCTTCCCACAACCGGGTGAAAAGGGCAGCTTCCCGGGTTACCATGCATTGAAAACACTATCTCACCAACTTACAGGTGGTGTTGTTCAAGCACAGGAACGTATGGAATGTGTCAAATGTGTGTGTCAGATGTGTGTCAAATTAGGTAGCCTCCCTCTGGAAACCGTTAAATCTTCACATCTCATCATGGGGGCGGGGGTGCCTCATGGAAGGGCTGTCGGTGGGAACCCAGCAACGTAACAAATGGAACCAAACATCTCACTGCAGAAACAAGGAGGTGCTCTGCAGTGGCCAAAAGAGAGGGACTGAGCTTGGCACATGAGACCCTCCTTTCTCCAGGTAGTTCTTTCCAGAAATGCTTCTGGGTGGCAGTTCCCCCACCTTCTAGCATTCCTGAAAATATTTAAGATATGAGATAGGCACTCGGGCTTCAGGTTTCTTTTAAGAAGCTTAGATGAAAAGACTCTTCCGGGCAGATTGAACACCCAGAACTCTGGGACGGCTTCAGGCTGGAAAATGCCATTCCACTCCCCCACCCCACCCCGTGGAGCTCCCTGTGCAGGCACCACAGAGAACCAGAAGGCACACTTACTCTGGGGACGCAGGACCAGATGTCAGGCCAAGGTGTTGTGAGTCCTAGGACATTGCCTGAGTCCTCATTTGGTTTTCTCTCTCTCTCAGGGTAACTGTGAGAAAGAAATGAGGTAACAATGTCAGATGCATTATTAACCCCTTCCATTCCATGATCCGATGGAACCCGAGACAAGCTCCTGCGGTGGCTTCACCCTCACCCCGTGCAGTGGGTGCTTGTGTTCTTGCTTGCCCGGCTCCTATTCCCTCTTTCTCTGATCACAGCACCTCAGTTTTTTCCTGAAGAACCTCTCTGCCATTGCTCATGGTTTGGGTGCCCTCCTCTGGCCAACAGCTGAGAAGATGACCCAAGCCAGACTAAGTGGAATTGCCCTTCTGGGAATGTGGATCTGGGGCAGGAGCAACACTGGGACAGAAAACTTCCCGAGCTAATGAAAGCTGGGCTCCAGGCCCCGAAGAGCCTGTCCATCTGTTCCTGCTTTGCTGCACCCCTGCAGCTGCCCTCATCCTCACCCCTTCCTCAGGTTCTGGGAGCGACTGCCTATCTGCCTACCCTCACACTAAATTCTTTGTCTGCCTCTCTGAGCCAGGGTGGACTTCCGTGCTTTGCAACAGTATGTCTCGGTTCCCTCTTCCCTGCACAGAGGAAACCAATTACCAGGTCACGGGAACCAAGGTGGCAGCAGGACAAGAAGCCCGCCTCCAGAATGGCTGCTGGTGCCCCCTCCACAGCACCCTCCTGGGGACGCTCTTCCTGGCCCCTCACCTTCCCTCCCTGCCACATCGTTCTCCTGTGTTCCACGTCATCCCAGCTCCCTGACCATGATCTATTTCAGCCCTCAAATCTCTTTTTCCTCTGGTACCAGGTTATTTTCATAAATCTTTCATTTTCAAATAAATCGCAGTGTCTCATTCACCACAACATTTCTAAAATTCATTCCTCTGCCCCATTCCTCTGCCAGCATGCTCATTCCAGAGGAGGGCCCTTCCCACTTGAATGTTGGCAGCATCCTGGCCTCTTGGCTTCCTCTCCGGCCACCTTCCTCTCTCCCAGAGAGAAAATGAGGTTTGGACTTGGGTGGGTTGAAAGCCCATCCATGCATGCCATGCATAACATTCTCTTCCTCAGCACTGATGCATTCTAAGACAAAAAGCCCTTTGATAATGTTTCTCTGGGGGTCTGTTTGGTGCCATTTTGCAAATTGAGAGGCATTGGCTAAGTTCCTCCTGCTGGAGAGTAAGCAGTGGTCACCAACAAAGGGCAAGCTCAGTCTCTACCTGGTCTACAGGCTGCCCATACAGCCGAGCCCTGTGAGCTGCCACCTCCTCACCCAACTCAGGGATTGAAGGCATGGTCATGATATGTGCTATCTATTCCACCTAAATGTGTTTTACCCAATCAAGCCACTACAAAAATGGCCCTGTTTGGCAGCCAGGGATCATACCTTCCTCTCAGGAAGTGGTTACATATTAGAATTCAGGGTACCTCTTACAGCTGGGAAACACATTCTATGGGCCATCCTCTGGGGGCCCATAAGGAATTCACACCTGTGATTAACTTAACTGAACGTCCGATTTCCCCAAAGCCCTGTGCAGATCCAGTTGAGAGAGTGGTTCTCTGGCAACAACTGGAGATTTTGAGAGAGAAATTGAGGTACAACAGATTCAAGTAATTTAGCATATCACAATAAACAGCGTGACTAGAGCGAGGCTGGGTATTGCCAACATATACAATGAGGAGCGGTCTACCTATGCACCTATCATTAGATTTGTAGCGGGCATTTTTCAAAGTTTTTCTGCTGTGAAGTATTGAATTTGCTCTTCACTAGAAATTTCCCATGCTACTTAAAATTAGATTAGGATTTTACTTTTGTGTGGCATTCAGAAATAGCATGTTGTACAATAGCATTACCACATATGTGGAACATATGTTCAAGTTCCAGTTGGGAGAAATTATTTTTATAAATGCAGGCTAAAGAACCTATTTTCAAATGAATTCTCTTAAACTTAAAATTCATTTTAAAGCTAAGGCCCACCACCATTAAGAAAGAGAGAGAGAGAGAGAGGAAGGGAGGGAGGGAGAGAGAGAGAGAGAGAATATGGACAGGGCAGAATTCAACAACTATTTTCATGGCCATGTTGTGAATGCAACATTCTCTCTCCCTCCCTCCCTTCCTCTCTCTCTCTCTCTCTCTCTTTTTTAATGGTGGTGGGCCTTAGCTTTAAAATGAATTTTAAGTTTAAGAGACATTCAGTGAGTTCTCTAAATGATCTCTTAAACTCGAGGCTCTGGCCTCAAAACTAGATTTGGTTCTCTTCCTTGTCTCCAGTGTATGCTGTGGCCCTGAAAGTTGAATCATGGGCAGAAATTTCCAGTATTTTCGTTCTCTCCCTGCTTTGAAGTCCATTAATCTTCATGTTGATTTTCCCTCCACCCTCTTGAAAAAATGTATGCGTCCCCAAGTTGGAAAGCCAGGAGCTGGCACCTTGGGACGCGATCACATGGACCAGGAAAGGCAAGCGCCTCGCCAATGTGGTGAGCCACCACCACAAACCATGGCCGGCATCTCAGGAAGGGAAGTGAGTCAGTCCTCTGAATTCTGTGATGATGAACCCCAGAGCCTCTGTCACCCCTTTCCCTCCCTGTGGGTGCACGCCTGACCAAGCATGGGGCCTCCTGCTGTGAGGCAGGGCCAAACAGATGTTCTTTTGTCCTTAACACAACCGTGCAAACTGCTGCTCTTGAATGTCAAGTATTGTTCATAGTCTTAATCTAAGCCCACTTTAAATCAATACATTCTATTTCCAGTAAAGAGAAATTGAGTAATACAAGTCTACGGCAGACAACGTGCTTGGAGCTTTTCTGAAGTGACTTTAGGACAGATGGAATTACTATATACTTATGTACATATAAAGAACAAAACGTGTATAATAAACATGAATCTGTGCATTTGAATGATTACAACTGGATGAATGCAATAGAATGAATCTCCTCCGCCAAACATTCCATCCGTATAAAAAACCCGCACATGAGTATAATGACCATCAAAAGACATACTGATGATGATGACACTAGGTGTTTGAAGGGTAACTCAAATTACCAGTCCCAGTTGGTGAGGAGTGTATAGTCGGATTAGTTACACACACACACACACACACACACACACACACACACACACACACACACACACACACACACACACACACACACCAGCCATGGAAACCTCAGAATCTTACCTTAGTCTTCCCCCTCCTTTACCTTGTGCCCTATTTGATTCTCCAGTCTTGCTCATTCTAGTTCCGTGATTCTCATATTTACCTCTTTAGCTTTTCTTCTTCTTCTTCTTCTTTTTGCTTCTTCCCCAGATTATACCAATAGCCTCCTTTTGGGCACAGGATGTTGCCTTTAAGAGTTCACCAACATGGGCAGGGCTGTCAAAGGATTGCACTCAGCCCACCGCCTCTACTCCCTCAACCATAACAGACCACATTAATCAATCCCAGTGCCTTCCGCATGACTGCACAGCCCTTTGGAGCACAGCCCTTCAAGGTCACTACCAATTTATCAGAGTTCTTCTGCAAACAGAGTATTTACCATCCCGATCTAAGCCCTTTAAAACAAAGTTCTTCAACCGGGACCGAGCAGCGGCATCCCAGCTGCCTGAAAAACACTTAAGATCTAAACCTGGCATAAACTATGGGCACTTTTTTAATGTATCACGCATGATTTTTTTTCTGTGTCTTCTTCATTGAGGACTAAGCGAAACTAACCCAAACCTGAACATGTTGCCCCTTCCAAATCCTCTCTCTTGCTGCCTGCTGCTTCATAACCTTCCCCAGTTCCTATTCCAAAGCCACAGGTCTAGGGCTTTCTCTAGTCAGCTCCTAACAACTTACATTCGGACACCAGGTAACTCAGTCCAAGACTAATACCAAGACAGGTAACATCCTCCAAGAAGCAGATGTCAGGATGGGACTCAATGTGCCAAGCTTTGCGAGGGCAAAGGCATATGAAAGAAAATGTGGAAGGAGCCAAGAGAGGCTGGTAGAGCTGTGGGATGGCCGGGCAGTTCTGACCCCGTGAAAAGGAGAGAAAAAAGCTCTGCTGAAACACCTTGGCTGGCAATGTAGTCCTATGGCAACCTCTGGACGTGCTGGAGCTAGTCACCCATCAGAGGCACAGGGTTCCAGCATCCCTGCTGTGCTGAGTCACGGGCTGGGAGGTCTCAGCACAGAGCAGCGGCTTCTGGTGACAGCGTCTGAGGCCTCGGCCAAGGAATGACACTCCCACCCTTGCACATCTAAGAGGTTCTTCCTCCGAACTGCCTCACCAGGAGACTGGCAGCAGCTAGAGTGGCTGGATTTGACAAATAAAACACAGGACACCGAGTTCAATTTGGATTCCGGATCAACACCAACTAAATTTCAGTCTAGGTATGTCCCGTACTTTATCTGGCAACCTCAGCAGTAGCTCTTTCTGCATTCAGTTTCTCTGGGACGGTCCTCTAACTTTTGAACCAGATCTGTAATTTAGCACAACCCTAACAGGTCCCTCCCCAACCCGCCCCCCCCCCCCCCCGCCCTGTCTTTTCTCTCCTACTCATTCGGCCACCCTCTCCACTACTTCTAGATCGTCTTCTGGGAACACTATTCTGGCCATGTCACTCTCCACCCAAGAAACTTCCAGTAGTGTCCGCCGATGGCTTTCAGAATGAACCTCTAATTCCACGGGAGGGCGTTCAGCCTTATCTTTGCAACGCTGATTCCCACCAAACTTCACAGCCTCTGGGCTCCAATCAGACCAGACCTCGTAGTTATCAAGACACACTCTACAGTTCCAGACATCCTGCCTTTGTTTGCATGGGTCCCCCTCCCTGGAATGCCCTTCCCAGACTGACCTGCCCCCAGATCTCCACATTTCCAACTTTCAGCTGTGCTTGAAGGCTAGCTCAAATGCTGCTTTCTCCTTGAGGAGATAAGCTACGTGCACTACTGCCCTGCCCAGAGTCCCTGATACCTAGGGACACAGGAAGAAGCCGAAATAGTATAGAAAGACGCAACCTGATCGGCCCTGAATGCAGAGATTTCCAGACAGCGGGGATTTTAGCAAACAGTGCTTCCCATTTCCATGAGTGGCATTAACAGCAATAGCTCGTGTACGACCAACAGGGTTAGTCTCGCTTTTAGCCCTAGTGCAGATGTTTAATTAATCAGGGCCGCTGTCCTTGTTCGCCCTTGACTGGGTTTCCCTGATGATTACCCACCGGAAAACTCAGCCCTTTAATGCAAACAATGTCCTGATTAGTGTTTCGTGCCGTGCACCAGGTTAGGGGAGTAGGTCCTTCATTAGCGATCCAGCCCGAACTGCAACGTTAAGTCCTGAAAACTCAAACCTCATTTCATACACAACTGTCTTCCCATTTTCTTGCATGTCAGCCCTTCCCGCAACTCCCTTTCTTTCCGCCCAACTTTGATTTGGGGAAAGGAAGTTTGCATCGAGTGAGTATAAAATGGTAAATTCTTCTGACTTCAGCACAGTTCCAAGGCTGACTTGGGTGGTGACAATGCCCTCCATCCAGCCACATCCCTGCCCCTCCACGGTCAGGGGCTTGGGTGTGCCCTCCTTTTGTGGATGGCCTAGGTATTGGTTCACGAAGCCCCTTCCCCTCTCCCTGACTAGAAAGGGGGAGGAAAGCAGATGATGAAATGAAAACCTTTAAATAAAATATCATTCACACAAAGGAAAAGAATTTTCCTCTGGGTCATTATCAGTGGAAACCCAGTGAAAAGATAATAAGCACAAGATTCCTGATTAATTAAACATTTGTGCTCTTTGTATGCAATTATTCTGGGTAAAATCAACTGCGGGACATCTGTTTACTCAACCTTGGGCTGAGAAACCACCAAACTACCTCTGCTCTGTATCTCCAGGCACAATGTCAAGGCAAAGAACTGATAGCGCAGAAGCCCAAGGAATATGCCCACTAATTTGCTAGGTTGGAAACAGATGACCATGCTATGCAAGGAATAAACGAGGAAGGCTGAGTAAACTCGTAGAGGGTTAATTGGGGAAATCTAAAGTGACAATGTATTAATATAATACATATTTACCAACATACATAATCGTTGTATGCTACAGAGCAATTAAATGTGGATGATAAACATTTTCATGAATACTTCCATTAATATTGCCTTTTATCCAGTGAAACCACATTTCTAGCTTTTTCCTTTTCACCCAGTGTCTTAGTCCGGTGGGGCCACTGTAACAAATTACCAAATTACCAATTACCAATTACCAAATTACCAATAAGACTGGGTAGCTTATAAACAACGGGAATTTATTTCTCACCGTTCTGGAGGGGAGACATCCAAGATCAGGGTGCCGGCACAGTCCGGCGAGCACCCTCTTCTGGGTTACAGACTGCTGACCTCTTGCTGTGTCCTCACATGGGGGAAGGTGTCAAGAGATCTCTCTGGAGCCTCTTTTGTAAGGGCACTAGTCCCATTCATGAGGTCTCCACCCTCATGCCCTAATCACCTCTCAAAGGCCTCACCTCCTAAGACCACCATGTTGGAGATAAGCGTTTCGACAATTTTGGGGAGACAGCATTCAGACCATGGCACCCAGTTAAGTCTCCAGTTTCAATGATCTTCCTAATGCCACTAACCCCTTCATTGTCATCCCTGTCTTATGTCTCTCCCCTGGCCATGGAGGGCAGGGAATATCCCTGCCCAGCTTCGTGGGAGCCTCTGAATGGGCAGAAGTGGATGCCCCTTGTCAGCTGACAAGCAAAAACCACAATTTGTGAATTAAAGAGGATCCAAGAGTAGGTTAAGCGGAAAGTGAAACTGAGGCACAGGAGGTCAAATGGGAGGAGACCCAGGGCAGGGATGGAGCAAAGGGCTGGAGAAACCACTGGCTGGAATGGCCTTTCTATGAATCTCCCACTGTAACCAAAGACCCTGGGGAGAAGGAGTCTGGACTATCAGCCAGAGATCCTGTGTTAGATGTACACAAATGAGCACAAATGCTTGAGGAGTGGTCGATGACTGGTTGATTCTCCCTGCCTATCCAATACCATGTGTATCTTTGAAGACCCTGGCTCTGGTGGGCCAGGGTTTGGGTGCCCTCGGGCCTACTGAGGAGAGAATTATAATACCGATAGGTTCCCACGTGAGGGGAGATTTGGATTACCACATCCCCGTCTCTGACCCTGGTCATTTCCAGTGAAACAGGTGAATTAATCACAGTCTTAGAAGGCACAGCAGCAAGGCTGTGGCTCCAGTTCCTGGTTGATAATCTCCACGTGGCCATAACGTGTGGGAAGAAGACGGTGGACAGGTAATGCGTTATGATGAAAAGCTTTGAAATCATCTCCTAAAACCAAGATGCCCGCCAAGGGAGGCAGTGAAAAAGCAAACAGTGCCCTCTACTCCTCCCACCCCAAAAAAACACACAAAAAGAAAGAAAACAAGAAGTGCCTTGGAAATCCGTAGAGGTAGAAGTTGTTTTTTTTTTTAAGATTATTGATTTATTTACTTGAGAGAGAGAGTAGAGCAAGCGAGAGAGAACACGCGTGGAGGGGAGGGGCAGAGGTAGGCAGAGAAGCAGGCTCCCCACTGAGCAGGGAGCCTGATGCGGGACTCGATCCCAGGTCCCTGAAATCATGACCTGAGCTGAAGGCAGACGCCTAACCGACTGGGCCACCCAGGCGCCCCGGTAGAAGATCTTTTCTCAAAAAACAAAAGAGTGTAGCTGATGCAGATAGAGAGCCCGTGCAAGGGATGGAAATGATCATTTTCATGAGATTGTCTGTGGCGTACCAGAGCTAAGGGCAAGCCATGCCAACATGCGGGGCCTCCCAGGGCTATCCCTGAGTGGCTCGAAAGCCCAGATGTCATATCATAGGTACACCTTCTCCATGTTGGGTCCAAGATGCATAGCCACAACATCCTTTGGTCACATGACTTCCCAGAATGGGACTACCTCTTGATATGCGCTCTAGTTCTCAGGATCGGGGAAATCACTCAGGGTATTGGTTGCATGGTATATAGCAGAAAATAAAATCAAACCCATCAAAGAAAATGGCCCACGGTCCCTGTTCTGGATGCTGCCCCTGTTCTGGACCTGAATTCCTAAGTCTATCTCAACTGTCCCTGCTTCCGGTGGTCCGAACATGCCCTTTGAGTCAGTCCTTCCATGCCTTGACACAGCCATGATAACAACCAATAACTCTCACTCCCAGAGGGGGAAATTAGCCTCACGGGGGGTGGGGGGGGAGGTTCCTGGAGGTAGGAGTTGGCTCTTCCTAGTTCAGAATAACCTCCTTTAGAGGGGGTGCTCTAGGTTTGATGATGTAGGTCTGGGCCAGTTTGAGACAGGACAGGACTAAGGCACTGTATTAGTTTCTTGTAACAAATTACCACAGACTTAGTAGTTTAAAACAACCAACACTGTTACTTATGGTTCTAGAGGTCAGAAGTCCAAAATAATCCCACCAGGCTAAAATCAACATGTAGACAGGGTAGTGTTCCTCCTGAGGCTCTGGGGGAGAATTCATTTCCTTGCATTTTCGTGTTTCTAGAGGCAGCCTACATTCCTTGGCTCATGGCCCCTTCCTCCATTTTCAGAGTGTGTCACTCCTACTTCTGCTTCCTGCAATATATCTCCTTCTGGCCTTCTTGGCTTCCTCTTATAAGGACCCTGTGATTAAATTGGGCCCACATAGATAATACAGGACAATCTCACCATCTCAAGATCCTTAACCACCTTAACAAAGTCCCTTTTGCCATGTAAGAGAACACATTCACAGGTTCCAGGGACTAGAACAGGGACATTTTTGGAGGACTGTTACTCTGTCTAGCAGACATATCTGAACACCAGACAGCCTTGGTTGTGACTGACCCTGTGAATTCCTTGAGATGATCAGTTACTGGAACATGCAGAGTAAAAAACAAAGCAAAATGTTGAAGAAGCAATTGGCAGTTGCCAGTGAACCCCAGAAATTCATGAACATCTTTGCTTACCCTGGAGGCCTCCCAGTTGCAAAAGGCTGACTCCTTGAGGGACTTCATGCAAACATCTTGGCTGGACTAAGCATGGCCCATGAATTCCATCTCTAGCCTCACAAATTTACTTCTTTGGACAAGGCCAGAGGTGGTGCTGCCTAAGTCATGGGGAATAAATTAGGATAGCAACTCTTTTTTTTTTTTTTAAGATTTTATTTATTTATTTGACACAGAGAGAGAGACAGCAAGAGAGGGAACACAAGCAGGGGGAGTAGAGGAGGGAGAAGCAGGCTTCCCGCTGAGCAAGGAGCCCGATGCGGGGCTCGATCCCAGGACCCCGGGATCATGACCTGAGCCGAAGGCAGACGCGCAACGACTGAGCCACCCAGGCGCCCCAGGATAGCAACTCTTAAGTCAGTGTGTCAAGGTTCACTGTTTCTCAGGATGTTAATCATTTGCTACACTAAAAATGCCTCATAGTCAAATTCAAACAAATTTGAGAAAACACAGTTAAAGTCCAACATAATTAAATCTATTTGAGTCAAACAGATTTTTTTATTTGAGAACCTGTCAGAGCCTCAAGCCATTCTTAAGACTGTTGTTAGTCAGAGCTAACAAGCAATTCAAATCACTGAGGGGGGAATATAAAATACAATGCACCTCCAAATGTCTTGACCTCAGAACCTATTAGTAGAAGGGCACCTATTTGGGTCTTCTAGAACTTGGGTTCTATGGAATGGCGTATGGGAAACACTGAATCAGGATATTTAGATGATGATGCTCTGTCCAGGGTTTGATCAGGGCACTGGTACAATGTACAGAAGGTTGTTTACCACTCATCAACCTCTCAGATGTGGGTGAAATGCCAGCATTCCAACATCTTACCCTATAAAGGCTTCTGCTGCAGGGTGGACAACTGAGCCAGCCGGTGAGATCGAGGAGGACACCACACTCTATTAGAAGCAGAACATTCCATCTTTCTTTTGTACAAACCCCCATGTTTCAGTTGTTAATAAAGTGGAAGTGTATTTTTTGCTCATTCTACCTGTTGGTCTCTCGTCAGCAGGGGGCTCTACTCCATAGCTGCCTTACTCGGCCCAGGGTAACAGACCCTGCACCCTCTGGAGCATAGCCAGTCACAGTGGGGGAAGCGAGAGACATGGCAGAACTCGTACTGACACTCAAAGACTTTTGCTCATGTTTTTATCATTAATATTGTACATAGCAGCTATTCGTTATTTATTTATTTATTTTTAGAGAGGGAGAGAGAAAGACGGGGGCTAGGGGAGGGGCTGAGGGAGAGGAGAGAATCTTAAGCAGGCTCCACACCCAGCGCAGAGCCCAAGGCGGAGCTCGATCTCACAATCCTGGGATCATGACCTGGAGAGGAAATCAGGAGCCGGACACTTTACCGACTGAGGCACCCAGGCGCACCCTAGCAGCTATCATTCATTGAATATCTACTCTGGATCAAGCATTTTACAATCACTGCATCCTCACACAACAAATTTATGAGATGTTTACTTCCCCCATTTTTCAAGCAAAAGACCTGAGTCTTCTAGATGTTAAGTAACTTATTGCGAATCTGGCAAGTGGCAGAGACTGGCTTTGCTACCGGCTCCCAACACCCCGCTTTTCATGAACATGGCTTCCTCACTCAGAGAACTTTCTCTGATTTCTGAGCTCATTTATGTGACAAATCTCACAGAAATACAACAATTAAATCAGTCACCTATTTTAAAAATTATCTTATTAAAAGAGAAAAAATTTTAATGAAAATGTGAAATATAGCAAAAAGCCCATACCAGTTAGTGTGATACTTCCATTCATTTTCATTCATCTGCTGGTGAAATTGCTAGCATATTTCCTAACCCACGCTTGTGAGAAGAACTTTATTTGTTCAGTAATTCTTTATTTTCCTTTTTTTCCCCAAACATCTCTTGACAAGTCTCTGCATAATTAATTTACATTTTAGAAGAGGCTTTTCAGTGCCAGGGCTCATTGATGACTTCTGTGCTGCCCAGAAGCCTCTCATCAGTGACAGAGAGCTTTCCATTTGAGGTCCTTGAATTCATGCTCAGGACCAACGGAATGAATTCACACATTTGTAATGCTTTCAACTGAGTTAACTGCTTGTCAAAATATTTACATTTCCGGAATATTTTGATGTTTTACGGGGATAACGAAAGCAAATATTTAAAATCCAGACTGCTCTGGAAAATCCAAAATATATGGTAGTTATAGGTTCTAGCTGTTCCAAAACCACCAGTTGTGCTTTAGAAAAGAAGGAACTCCCTCTTCCTGGTATTTATATCTTCTTGGTATAAATCAACTAAGTTAGCATTGCCCAGTAGAGGGTTATTCTTCTTCCCACAAGTGACATGTCCCTAACTGGGTCTCCTTTCTCTCTCTCCCACCCCTTACCTAAGCCCAGTCTGCCCTTGCAGCTCAGTTCTTGCCCTTAACTATGGGGAAACCAGAAACAAGGGCTGAAAATAGTCTGGGGGTTGTCTGGGGGTTGAGGGGGGAGGACCTTCTGTCTTCCTAACAACAGAATTTAAAGTCCCTTCCCTAAGGGATTAGGCTCTATTTAGGATGGCCCCTCCTCCAATCCCCTCGACCAACAGATGTCACTCAATTTACTTTCAGCAGACATTGGATAGGAACCATCAACTGACTACGATTTGTTCCCATCACTCATGAACATCTGAACATGTTCAATCCAGGGACTTGCCTCTGGTTCTTAGACAGGAGCAGCTGAAGAGAAGAGCTCGGGGCCCAGAAGCCCTCCTCTAGGTACACAGGCCAATATGGTGCAATTGCATAGAAGTCATGGGTTAGGAGTGAGCTCCCAAATCAAAGGCTTTGCGGGGGGGTGGGGGGGGTTGAAAGGAAACTGTTAATGTTTTGTCTTTGCAACAGATTTTTATTCCCACTTTCTTAAGTTAATCCACTTTTTAAGATTTAGGTGCTCTTCCAAACAGCCCTCAAAGTAAAAGCCTGTTACCCATAGGCAAAATCATTCAATCTTACCTGCTAACTCAGATGACAAAAAGGCATGACTAGAAAGGGATTTCTCTGGAAAGGAATGTTGGTGGCCCTGGGTGATGGCTTCTGAATTCACATCAGCTCTGAAAGAAGACCATTCCAGGCTTTCCAAGGCCTCAGATCCCCCATAATCCTCTGTAGCTCCCCTGGGTGCCAGCACCTTTCAGAAAAGCGTTTGAAGGAGAAAAAGGAGAACCAATCCTCCAACTGAGGGAGCTTAGCAGGACCACTGCTCTGGAGCACGACCCCACACGGAGGGCCAGTCCCATGATATCCTGTGCAAACAGTGATCCCTGGGGTTATGCAGCCCTGAGAGGCAAGTTGGGGGCACGAAGGAGGCTTTGATTTATTAATTATAATGTTTAAATTATACTTTATTTTTTATATATATTTTATTTTTTAAGAAGTTGATGAATGAATAAGGTCCAGTATCACAGGAAGAGAAAATAACAATAATTGAAATACCATGCTGCTGTATTCAATGCAACAAGCAATTATATAATTTTTTGTGTTTAAATATTCATTGACAGATGTACAAAAAAACCCACCTTAGACCTTTGGACCCCCTGCGGTCTGGAGCCCATGGGGTCATTCCCTGCCCTTTCTCCCTTTCACCTGGCCTCCAGCTGTGCTAAGGGTGAGGCCATAAGCTTCTTAGAAATAATGACATCATGTCTTTCTTGTCTCTGGCAATTTCCTTTACAAGCTAGCCCAGAGAAGGTTGAAAAATGACAATTCAAGGGTGCCTGGGTGGCTCAGTCGATTAAGAGCCGGTCTGACTCTTGGTCTCGGCTCTGGTCATGATCTCAGGGTCGTAAGATTGAGCCCCAAGTTGGGCTCCACACTGGGCGTGGAGCCCGCTTAGGATTCTCCTTCTCCCTCTGCCCCTCCCCTTGCTCTCGCGCATATGTGTGCTCACTATCTCTCTCTCTCTAAAACACAAAACAAAAAAAGACAAATCATTTAAGAGGCCATGCAGCAGGTTAACAAACATCACAAAAGGGTTAAACATCTTTCCATTCTGCCCTCCTTCTCATGGATCTTCCTGTACCACAGAAGCTAGAAATCTCAAATCTGCATTTATGGGACTACCTGGCACCCGGGGTTCCAGATGAGATTTCTATTAGAAGGTGGAAATGGAACAAGGTTGTGTTTCGTGCTCCTTCTGCAGTTTCCACTGGCATAACGCTGCGGCGGACTCCGGTTTTCGTGTAGAGACTCACCAGCTGTGGTGTCTTCGTGCAGCAAATTTTTCTGTGACCCAGCTCTACAGGGAGCTCTCAGAATCAGTGTGAGAGCCCACCCCGGCCGGTCTCCTCTGTAAAGCACGGAATAAAGCAAATCTCCGTAAACTGGATCAGGTGAATTCTATTCCCTGCTACTGAACCTGACTTGAGCCTGAGTTCATCCAACCTCAGTGACAATGGAAGAAATGAAAATTGGCTCTCAAATCGCAAAACACTTTACCGCTACTATTTTACACTGGTGCTGGTGCAATGAAACAGGTATTCTCAGCACCGCAGGTTGAAAAAGGAGTATAAGCTTTTAAGGAAGCAATTAGGTAATAAGAATCAAGAACCTTAAAAAGTCTATAACCTTTGGGGCACCTGGGTGGCTCAGATGGTTAAGCATCAGACTCTTGATTTCGGCTCAGGTCTTGGTCTCATGGGTTGTGAGGTCAGCCCCATGTGGAGCTCCGTGTGGGGTGTCACATGGGGCTTCAGGCTGGGCATGGAGCTTGCCTAAGATTCTCTCTCCCTCTCCCTCTGCCCCTCCTCCCACCTCTCTCTCTCCCTCTCTAAGAAAAATTTTAAAAAATTGTTTTTAAAGTCTACAACCTTTGACCCAGGAATCCTTCTTGGAATCCTAGTTTTAAAATATAGAAAAAAGCTGCATGAATTATGAGGCCACACTTCTGTGTTATGTATAATGGCTTAAAAGGGGAAACCAGCTAAAATTATGATCATAAAGAATGTGAAATAATCATGTTATCTAGGTGACTTTGGCCATAGTCACAGGGCAGTATGTTTACATGATTCTACTAAACTTTAAAATCAAAATAGTACATTTTTTATGCTGTGTGGTAAAAACTGACAAACCATGCAAACATGCATAGAAAACGTAAAGTCAATATGCCAAAGTGAAAAAATTGTGTTCTCTGGTGAAGAGTCCCCGCAGCATTTTTTAAATGTCTTCCCTTTTCTGGTTTTGTCCCCTTAATTTCTTTAATGAAAATGTACATTTTTAAATAGAAAAATAAACTTAAAAAAAAGTTACTTCTAATGCACCAGCATAAAACCTTTTGTGGTTAAGTTTCTACTGCTCCAATTCATCATCCCCCCTCCCCCATCATCCAATATTTATCAAGCAGACCCTTTAATGTCACAAGACTCTACTGCCATGCATTGATTTTTATGATCTTACTGGAAAATTGCTAGGTGCATAGAAAGGTATCTGTGCATGGTGTCTGTATGCACATCATATATCACTTCGGATTGCCAGACAGCAAAGGAGAAACACCATAAACACTAATTTTTACTCTAGATGGCTTAGTAATTTGCTAAATTTCCTTGTAATTGCTTCTAATTATTCATTACATTAGAGTAGAAGGTGGTGGCTATAAATTTTCAATGAAAACAAAATTTAAATACAATGCATCCAAAATGCCTCTGCAGACCCAAGCAGCAACCTCTTTTCCTTATTAGGGAAATCCACCAGACACTGGCAACACACGCTGCTTCCTAATGTGACATAGGAGAGCGAGCCAAGAAAGCCACGCAAAGAGTCTGATGCGAGCTTTGTGAGCAGACTGCAGAGGCAGCTCGCCGCCCGCCCCCCCCTCCACAGCGTTCAGGTGCGGGTGCCTCTGAGGAGCTGGTTGGTGTCTCCTGCGGTGGCAGTTCTCCCGCATCCCCTGTACCCTCCCAGGTGAGCTGTCAGCATCTCGTGGTGATTCAGAGAAAGGCTGGCATTTCTCCATTCATTCATTCACTCTTTATTTCATTCACAAAGTATGTATGGAGCACCTGCTCTGAGGGAGGCGGCGTCGGAAACAAAGACGACCCTCCCGAAGGGGGCTGATGGCAGGCGGTCTACCAGTAAAACACCATCACCCCAAGTGATAGCTTGCACCTCCACGGTGGCACAGTTGGGGCACAATCGTGACGCCACCTGAGCTCTATCCAGAAGGGCATCCGAAGAGCTTCACGGTGCAGGTGGAAATGGAGCCGGACCTTAGAGGACATTTAAGGTCATGACATTGGACTGTAGCTGTAGGCACTGTGGAAAACAGTATGGCAGCTCAGGGAAAAGTTAAACATGGAGCTCCCCCGTGATCCAGCAATTCTAATTCCGGGTGGATGCCCCGCTGAAGCGAGAGCTGGGGCAACAAAAAATACTTGCACACCCATGTTCATAGCAGCAAGAGCCAAAAGGGAGAAGCACCCCAAGTGTTCCCACGATGGGTCAATGGATGGAGAATATGGCACCTCCATCTGATGGAAGATTCCTCAGCCTTAAAAAGAAAGAAAGCTCTGATACCTACCACAACCTAGATGCACCTTGGAGACGTTATACTAGCTGAAATAAGCCAGATACAGAAGGATGAATATTGTATGATTCCACATATTTGGAGTACCTGGAATAGTGCAATGCCTAGACACAGAAAGTGGAAAGATGGCTGGCGGGAGCTGGGGAGCAAGGGAACAGAGAGTGCGGGCTGCGGTCAGGGAAGATGAAATCGTTCCGGAGAGGGATGGTCATGATGGTTGCACAATGATGAGAACGCATTGAATGCTGCTGAACTTAAAATGGTTAAAGTGGTGGGGCACCTGGGGGGCTCAGTCGTTAAGCGTCTGCCTTCGGCTCAGGTCATGATCCCAGGGTCCTGGGATCGAGCCCCGCATCGGGCTCCCTGCTCGGCGGGAAGCTGGCTTCTCCCTCCCCCACTCCCCCTGCTTGTGTTCCCTCTCTCACTGTCTGTCAAATAAATAAATAAAATCTTTTAAAAAATTGGTTAAAGTGGTCCATTTTGTGTTATATACATGTTAACCACAATAAAAAAAAAAGGTATTCCAAAATTTGACAGTGTAGTGAGGAGGAAGGGCACTTAAGGTGAAAAAAAACAACAACCCAGCATGAGCCAGAGCACAGAGGGAGTGAGGGGTGGGCTCTAGTCAGGGAACAAGGAGGACACAGATCCGGCGGCAAGATAGCGGGTGCAAGCTGGAAACTCTAACAATAGTCATGGTCCTATCCGTAAGTATCACCATGAGTGCCTCTCATGTACCAGGCCCTGTGCTCTGCTTTTGCTAGCATTATCTCCTTAAGTCTTCTCAATAATCCATAAGGTAAGTACTTTGATTATCCCGAAGTTAGAGCCAGGAAGTGGCTGTGTGGCTCAGAGGGCCGGGATCTGACTGGTGTCTCTCTGCCCCCAGAGCCCAGCGGCTGCTTCTGCCTCCCGTGCACAGAGTGGGAGGCGCAGTGGGTTGAACCTTCAAACATCGGTTTAAGGAGTTGGGCCTTAATGAGTAAACAGAAGGGATTCAGGCAAGAATTTTGAGCAGCAGAATGATGTAAAGAGAACTACGTTTGGGGAATATTAAACTCGCAGTGAGAGATAGGAGGCTGGAAGGACACTTGGAATTTTTCCAGAGAATAAATCAGGATGAACCTGACTGCAGAGGGTATAATGGAGACAGGGAGGATGGACAGAGACAAGGGGCATCTTGGAGAGCTCGGGAACAGCCTGCATACAGAGAACAAGATCATTCAGACATTGTCTGGAGGGGTTTAACACAGGGAAGATAGTGTAGCTATCAGAAATAGGAAAGGCAGGGAGGGAAGCAGGTTTATGAAAGAAGTAAGTGAGTTGGAGGCATCTGGAGATGAAAATGCTAGCAGATCTGATTGGTGGAGATATTCCTCAGGCTGCTGGAAACTTAAGGCATCAGATGTTAGCTTAAGAAGTTCAAGCACTCAGGCAGGAAAACTATGGCAGCCAGTGTGAGATTTGGGACTCCAGGACTGAAACCTACACATTCAAGCATTTAAGAGTTCCCGGGGTGCAGGCTGCCTCCCGGCCTGTTCACTCAGCCAGTCTACACTCCATCCATGCACACCAACCCCATCGATCATCCATGAACAGATAACAAAGGAATATCAGACACTTGAGGAGATTGCAAATATGAATAAGAAAAAACAAACACAAACAATGACCTCAGAGGAACTGGAGATAATTCAGTGAACCAAAATTACTCGCATTAGTATTCTGCAAGAGATCTGAGACAAAGCTGGATCCATGAAATGAGAACAGGCTTCTATTATAAAAGAACAACTAGCAGTCCATAAAGAAGTCTTTGAAATAAAAATGATCAGTGTCATAGTAAGAAAATTTCAAAAGAAAATTTGGAGATAGGAGTGCCTGAGTGGCTCAGTCGGTTAAGCATCCAACTCTTGATTTTGGCTCAGGTCATGATCTCAGGGGCTTGGGATCAAGCCCTGAATCAGGCTTCGCGCTCAGCCGGGAGTCTGCTTCTCCCTCTGCCCCTACCCCTACTCGTACTCACTCTGTCCCTTTCAAATAAATAAAATCTTAAAAAGAAAATATGGAAATAGAGTCAAGGGAATATACCAGAAAGCAGACCAAGTAGTTAAAAAGACCTAAGACATAGTAAGAGAAAAGAGACCCAGATGACCAATCCAGGAGGGCCAACCTCCAATCAAACAAAAACAGAAGCTCATGAGTCTACATGTCAAAGGAGTCCATTGAGTTCGTAGGACAAGGAACAGAAGAACCAGAAGAACAACACAGCCTCATAAAGCTTCCACACCACTGATAAGGAGATCCTAAAATCTCCCAGAGCTAAAAAGACAGGCCACCTGAATGGATGCTGTGGGCATGGGAGCAAAGTGGACAGCAGGGTCCACATGTGAGATACCCCTCATGTGAAGGCTTCAGTCCTCTAGGCCTGCCTTGGACACAGAGAAAATTCCCCAGGTGCCAGGCCCGCATTCCCTCTTACCTTCGCCCCGACTTCCAGGAGAGAACGTCCTGTTGGCAGAACAGTCCCAAGGGTTGGATGCCCTCAGACGGAGGGAGTGACCAGGGAATGGAGGCTTTCTTTTCCTCTCCTCATTTCCTCAGGCTCCACAGAGAAGGAATGTTCGCTGGCCCACTGGAGACAAGGACCTGAGTCACCAGGGTGTCTGGTGTCCATGATATGCCAGCGATCCTTGAAAAGATAAGGCACAAGACAAGGGGAAGAGTTGAGTTTGGGCTGAACTTTTCATACTCTTTTTCACCAACGTCCTGTTTGTCTGTCTCCTCAGCTGACTGAAGGCTTTAGGAAAGCAAGGCCTGTATCTTATTTATCGTTTTGTACCCTGCACTTGCCCTGTCCTGGTGCACCATGTGGTAAACGCTGAATGAGCAGACGGACAGATGAGGGAGGGACAAATTCCTCCTTTTGTTCCACAGAAAAGGTGACAGGGGTTGCTGGCCCCACCTCTGGAAAGTATGCACATTCTCTTCCATTATTTAAAAAAAAAAAAAAAAACCTGCATAATTGGGCTCTGTTGTCACTTTTAACAACAGAGAAGACCATTTTGCCTGTCATTCTTCAGAAAAATTGTGAATAATAAGTTCATGTGGATTATTAAAACTTCACCTCGAAGAGAATTACACTCAAAAAACCTTAAAACACAGCATGTTTCATACCACCGTTATTCCTCAGATCGCATCTTCCCTTGTCTTCCAGGACTGACTTCCTGTGGCTGCTCCTCAATGGCTCTGTTAAAGCAATCTTCTTTGCCTGTGGTTTTCGAGATACATTGACCCTCCCTGTGAGGGCTCTAACTCACTTCCACCATTGTTTCCCAGGGGATCCCACCATCCTTGATTGAAAGCCCTACTCCGGTCTATGAGCCTTCCCCCAAAGGACATCACATACCTGCAAGGCCAGTGCCCTCCAACCCCCAGGCAACTATTAACGTCACATGACACAAGTTCTCAGCATCTCACAGGAGCTTCCATCCCTCCTCACCCTTCTGCGCCTGGATCTAGATCGAGGCATTTCAGACCACAGTTGCTACTCCCTGGAGTGCTGCTCAAAGTCAACGACATTATTTGGTCTCTAATGTTAAGTACGGGACTCTTCCCTAGAATTCCCATTTCTTGGCAGTTTCTTTTTTGCCCAAGACCCTGCAGTAGTAAGATGATGCAAGTGAACTGAGCCAGTCCTATCCTTGGAAAATTCTTCCTCTGTCTTGCTCTTCCTCTCATCACCAAGTTGGTCCAGTCTGGCTCCCTAGATTTTTAGAATAAGCTGTGACACCAAAGCCAGAGTCAATAGTAACTTTCATTTCTCTTGATTTATCCTTAGTAACTTTCATCTCTCTTGATTTATCCTCTTTGCTTGTATTCCCTCCAGGGACTTCAGAAGGGGCAATAACTGAAGGTCTAGGCAGAATTTGAGTGTGAGCATCCATGTCTTGCTCATCTATGTATGTCTATAGATATCTCTTGATTTCCTATTTCCTTGTGACATACCAAAGCACTCCAGAAATTTCATCTTCTTGGTCAGAAAAGACTCCCCCTTGGGGAGCCTGGGTGGTGCAGTCGATTAAGTGTCCATCTGACTCTTGGTTTTGGCTCAGGTCATGATCTCAGGGTTGTGAGATCGAGCCCTGCATCGGGTTCAGCACAGTCTGCTTGAGATTCTCTCTCCCTCTCCTTCTGCCCCTCCCGCTTATGCTCACACACTCTCTCTCTCTCAAATAAATAAATAAATCTTAAAAAAAAAAGAATAGACTTCCCCTTGCTTCACCTACTCTGTGCATAAACCTGTTACAACCACACTCTTTACTTCACTCCAAATGTTATCTTCTCTTATTTCTCTTCCCTGCTAAAATCCACTTATTCTTATGTATGATTTTAGAAATATATAATGAAACAAGGGAGGTTGTCTCTAGCGAGGCCTCACAGAGTCATGGAATTTGATAAAAGAGGAGTATGGGAGAGAATGGGGAGGGAGAATTGTCATGGTCCGGTCTCTGATCTTTAGTTTTGAATAGTCTAAAGATGATGATGGGCTCGTTCAGAAATGATTTGCTGATTCACAGTAACCAAACTTGTAAGAAATTGATGCATAAATCAGAAAGCCAGGGCTTTCTGATACTAATGACAGAACTTTCTAGTGACTCAAGGGTCATGTATACTCTTAAGGTGCCCACCTTTCCAGGACCCAGGTGCCCCAGAGTACCAAGGTAGATATCAGAGTTGATGGAGGAGCCTGTAATCAGAATGGAAGGAGTTGAGCAATGTTGTGGGTTATTTTGTCAAATTTCTGAATAGCCTGATGGATTATCCCTTCCCTTCTGAAAAAATGTGTTCGATCAATGGCCAGATGATGAATCCATTAATTACAGAGTCTCTCTCTCCCTTGAAGAAAACTAGATAACACCCTCAAACTCAGGCTGCTCAGTTCAATTTTCTAATTTTCTTTACACTGTGGCCCTATCACCACCACCCTGATTAACTTAGTAAATGGACTCTTAGCTGTTTTTCTCTTTTCTCTTTTTCAGACAGCTGTTTTTCTCGGCGGTGGTTGGGGAGGGGGACAGATATCTAGATAGATATCTAGATAGAGAGAGAGAGAGAGGAGGGTGAGAATGGTCTTCCATTCAATCACTTCGATTCAAAGGTTTGTTGATGTCTTTGTATTTCACCATTATAATGCTCATAGTACATACTCATCATGCTGAAAAACCCTGACAAAATCTCTACATTCCTGTTCATAGTTGTCAAAACAAGCAAACAAAAACCTCCCAACTTCCCACATCCAGAGTTCTAGTACTATCTCAGTCATTACTTTACTATGTGACCTCGAGCAAGTCAAGTCATATGCCCTTTCTGTGTCTCCTGAATAATACCTGCATTGAAGGACCAGGTGATTTCTAAGGTTCCAACTCGATAATTCAAGGATTTTATGCCTGAGATCAGTGTCCCTCTCTTAAAAATCAAATGACCATATAACGCAATGGCTCCATCATATTTCCTGGACACACAGCAAATGAAAATTTGCCATCAAGTGGACTGGAGAAGTTAGAAAAAGAGCAATGAGAAGGTGCAAAATGTCAAGAACCATCTGGGAAGACAAGTTCCTGGGCTCAATTGCATGTCTCACTTAGGTTCCAAGCTGATAACATTTGCCTACCCGGTAAGCTGTTGAGGGTAGGGGATGGAGGGGTAAATTTTATGACTATCAGAAAAGTCTTTGAAACACTTGGATGAAATGTACCATATAAGGACTAAATACTCTAATTGGGCCTTTTCTTTCTCATTATTTGCCAGTGAAACTAATCCTGCTGATCTCTAGATAATAGGGGAATTTAGAAATAGCATTCCATGCTCAGATAAAATCCACGTATTCACCCTTGACCATTAATAAGTGTTATATGTATGAAAATTGAGGTGTTCCATTTTCCCTGAACTACAAAGTGTCTTGTTGGAGCTCATATTTCACCCCCCAAAATGCACTTTGCTAAAATGTTTACAGTGGAGCAGGGTCCTTGTGGAAGGGAGCTGAAGAGCGGAGGGCTGTGTGCAAACACGCGGTGGGGAGTCTGGATAGGCTTACAGTAAGCCCAAGCGCCCCACTGGGACTGCAGCCTTTTACTTCTCACTGGGGGGCGGGGGTGGGGGGGGGCGGGGGAAGGGATCTGTCATTGACCGGCTGCTGCAGCCCCAGAAATCAATTCGACGCTAATGAGGGCTGCAGCTGGGAAGAGAGGAGCAAATGGGAGTTTACAGATGATGTAGCTATGCTATCTGAAGCCACGATGGAGGCATAAGAAATGGCAACCACCACAACTGTCCACTTCCCCTGTGAAAACGGCAAACTCAAAGTTGGGTAGTTGGAGCCAGCATCAAAGGCACAAAGCAGACGCTGAGATACAGACAGCTTTCCTGGTTGAAATGGAGGTTTTAACTAATTCGTTAGCCAAGAGCACAACCAGCACCAGAGATGACAAATAAGCAAAAGAAAGAAAGATGATTTTTTTAAGACTACATATCTTTGAGAACATTGAAAAATTCAGCCAGGAAAAGGAAAAGTAACATACTTACAGATATTGTCATCTCTTGTAGACAAACGATCACGAACCTATGACCCATAAGAGAAATCTCGCCCAATGGGATGCTTTCCTTGCTTGACCTAGCATAGGCTTTGTGTGTCGTGTTTTGTTCTGTTTTGTTTTGATTTCGAAAGACTTTGGTGAGTTATGAGGACTGCATGTTGTGTGAATCCACATGCATGTTCCCAGTAATATGCTCTCCAGTTCACTAAATGCCCCACTGCTCCCTTGTACTGAGCCACACATTTCTGCAGCTTGGATTGTCCCACAGGTGTCTAAATTTGACATCCTGATGTAGAGCATCAAGATTTCTTAGGAAAGCTAGGCAAGGATCTATGGGTCAGAGAATGGATATTTCTGGTCCTGAAGGACAGTGATCTGCCCTTGAGGGTTGCTTGAAACTAGGGGTTGCAGGAGGTGGCGGACTCCTTCCCCTGAAAGCCCTTAACTTATGGAAGAGTCTGGCTTTGGGAAAGATGAATTGTCTAATTGCATCTAAAATGGAAGGCAAACTAGGGGTGTGTGTGTGTGTGTGTGTGTGTGTGTGTATACATTCTTTCAGCTTTATGTGGATCAGCTTGATATATATGTGTGTGTGTGTGTGTGTATATATATATCAGCTTTATTGAGATATAATTTACATACCATACAATTTACCCATTTAAAGTGCACAATTCAATGATTTTTAGTATATTCACAGATATGTATAAGCATCACCACAGCCAATTTTAGAACTTTCTCATCAACTCAAAAAAAAAAAACAACCTCTATCTTTTAGCAGTCACTCCCTGCTCTGCCCACCCCAGACAACAGTTAAGGTACACTCTGTCTCTTTAGATTTGCCTATCCTGGGCATTTCATACAAATAGAATCACATAGGGGCAACTTGTTGGCTCAGTCGCTTAAGTGTCTGCCTTTGGCTCAGGTCTTTGTGTTGTTAGAGTTCTTATATATTTTGGACACAAGACTTTTAGTGGATATATAATTTGCAAGTACTTTTTTCCATTCTTGGGTTGTCTTTTCACATTTTTGATAGTGTCCTTTGATGCACCAAAGTTTTTAATTTTGATGACCTCCAATGCATCTATTTTTTGTTTTGTTGTTCCATATTTTGGTGTCATATTTACTATCCCATTGCCAAATCTGAGCTCACAAAGATTTATCCCTATGTTTTCCAAGAGCTTTATGGTTTACAGTTATTATATTTGGTTCTTTGACCCATTTTGAGTTAATTTTTATGTATGGTATGAGGGAAGAGTCCAACTTCACTCTTTTGCATGTGGCTATCCAGTTGTTCCAGCACCACTTGTTGAAAAGACTATTCTTTCCCCACTTAATGATCTTGACACCCTTACTAAGTGTCTTCTTAAGGTCATTCCTAAGTCTGTGACACAGATATCCCCACATTCTTAACCTTCATGAATCATCCTCTTTAATCTCATGTCATATAGTCAGAGTTCCAAGCTCTCATGGATGTATAAACGCCATTCTTTTATCGAGTTTCTCCTAAATCTTCCTAAGACCCACTGGGAAATACTTAGGTATCCCATAGGTGTGTCCTACTGGTCACTTGCCAGAAAATGCAGTCACCTCTCTCTGCCCCCCATTTCTGCCATCTTATTATGGTTTCTGAATGCTGTCTCTCTCCTTGGATTTCTGGGTCACAAGCATGGCCACAAACCTCATTCCTAGTTCCCAGAACATGGTTAAGACTACGCAGTAACACCTAACACAATTTTACTGAAGGCATGGAGTAAGCAGAAGGAAATTACAACATACGGGCCGTTAACATGCAGCTGGATTATTGGGTATTGCTGTCCTAGGTTCCCCCCACCATGGCCATCCAAAGCATCCCCTGGATATCCCCCACTTTAGTCCTCTGTCCATCATCCCAGTGGCAATATTGGCACATCTCCCCCGATAAACATATCCTTCACTAGTCCCCCTACTCATCCTTTGCCTGAAGGAGAAGAAAACCCTTTCTTCCTCTAAGTCACAGCCATTATAATCTCACAAAGATGTACTACTGCTCATAGCAAGCACTTTTTGTATTATTATGGACAGCAGTTAGGTCCTCTGTATCTTAAACATTCCATTCCAGAAAAAGATCTGGCTTTAATTTTGCAGAACTAGAAAGCTCACAAAAATGTCATTCCCAAATCATAAGAGCTGCTTGCACTCAGATGGGAAGTCAGTGTCAACTTCTAGCTAAAAAAGGAGACTTCTGGCCATTTTGAAATGCAGATAGTCACCCTCCTACCTGCATCCCCTATAGTGATTCTGGCCACCCAACAGGACATCAAGTATTGGGGTACAGTCTCTGGGAACACTGTTAGGGAACCTGGTGTGTCACATTTGCTTTTCCTCAGCTCTATTATTAGTTCTCCAATTAGAAATATTCTTACTCAAAGAATTTTTTTAAAAGATGAGTTACATCTTACTTCAAATTTGGGCTTCAAAAAACTATATTCTTATCTTGGATAAGCTATCATTAAGCTTCATGATCATTTCCCTTATGGTTCTTTCTGGTAAGTAAGTGAGAATCACTTTGTGCCTCTAAACACTGTCCTACCAAAGCAGAAAGGTAACCACATATTATCGATAGTCAAATTGGTAGAAAATTGAGAGCACCCAAATGCCTTTAACAAGAATGATGGGAATATAAGTGACACACATTTGTGGTGTGGTTTTTTTTTTTTAACCCAGATAAACTTCTGAGTTATTTAGTCCAATATTATTTGAAAGGGAAATGGAACTGATTTTTAACAAAACATATTTTACCCGGGCTGCTATAAAAATAAACTCGAGGAAAAAAATAAATCTTGAAAGTAGACAGTTAGTGGTAATAATCTCCTAGATCTAAAAAATGCATTACAGGCAAATTGAGTGCTGGCAACTCCGTTAAAAATAAATAATGTTCTTTTTGTTCCAAAACAAGAATTGATCCTCCTCAATTCTTCGTTATTAAAATTCAGGGAAAAAAATAGAACTATTTCCTATTCTGAGTAATTCATATCCTTGCATCCCAAGTGCTTTAACAGAGAGCCCTGCGTAGGATAGAAACTTACACAAGAAACTGTTGAATTACACAGAGTGGAGATGTGAATGTTCTCAAGTATGAGTGTGTGGAGCTCCGCAGGGTTGAGATCTTTCCTCCCCTCAGTATCTAGCCTGGCTCCTCTACCAACCAGGCCCTCGTCTACTTCCGGTTGATTTTGTGTGAAATCTATAATGTTCAAGAAAATAAATACTTCTTGGACTGAATATTTTTAATACCCAGATTGCCTGCAAGAGACTCCAGGCTAGCCGGGATTTTGCAGGGATATACGCACAGGTTGTCACCGGAGAATGCACAAGCAGATAGCAAGGCCTGTGGGGGCAGCCACGTATCCCTCCTTGGAATCCGTGAAGGAGTGGAAGTGGAGCAGTTAAGCCCTCTCACTCCCCTGCTCAGCTCCCAGAGACACCCAACACACAAGCTACATCATAAAGAAATGGAGCCCTCAAACCTTTTCCTCTTCAGGCTTCTTCAGCTTCCTCAGTCCTGGCGTTATCGGCATTATTTGCATTCAGATCATTGTGATGGGCACACCTAGGTCCAAGTGTCAGGATTCTGAGGCCAACAGTCTGCCAAACAAGCTCTGGTGAGAGAGCATGGAGCCCTGAAAAAAGATGGGTTTGTAATCAGTGGCTATAATGTAGTCCAGAATGCCATGGACTTGGATGCGTTTGCCTCAAGGAACACGGGATGAGCAAAGGAAAGGCCCAGGAATACTCAAACCTAACTACTGAGTTGCTCCCCAGTATCCATCTTCCCCTTCTTCTTTAGTAATAGGGCCCTGATTCATTTGGTTAAAAGACACTACATCTGGGCTGCCTGGGTGGCGAAGTCACTGAAGCGTCAGACTCTTGGATTCGGCTCAGGGTCATGATCTCAGAGTCATGAGATCGAGCACTGAGTCAGGCTCCACACTCAGCTTAGAGTCTGCTTGAGACTCTCTCTCCCTCTTGCCACTTTGCACTCTTTCTCTCTCAAATAAACAAATAAATCTTAAAAAAAAAATAAGACACTACATCCCGGTATCTGTTCTGAGAAGTCAACAGAATGTAAACCCAGGGCTTGTATGGCACTTACGAGAAGCTTCTTTAATGATTGGCCTAGAAGGTGTAACATTCTGCCTTTCTCCCTTCCTTTTCATGCCTCCTGATGTATGGATGTGAGAGCTACCATCTTGGACCATGAGGTGACCTTGAGGACGCTGGGATGCTGAGACAGAAAGACAGGACCTGGTTCCCTGTATGAACTACCCTTGGGCTTCCTTCATTTGTGAGAAAAATACTCTTCTATCTTATTTTAGCAACTGTCATTTTTTTGTTTTCTGTTAAGTGCATCCAAACTCAATCCTAACGGAAGAAGTAAGGCAGAAAAGAAAGAGAGAAGAATGAAGAAAATGGAGGAGCACTTATTGAGGTACAAAGGAAAAAAAAAAGAGAATGTCACAGAAGCTGAGGGGACAAAAGTATTCCATGAATGAGTGAATGGTCAAAAGTGCCAAATCCTCCTGAGAGATCAAGTGAGGTAACACTACAAGTTTCCTAAATATCCATCGGACTTAGTGGCCCAGAAGTCATGGGTGACTTTTATGAGACCGTACAGCTTCCTGACAGAGGCAGAATCTGGTTTGCGGTGGGTTGAGTGATGAGAGGTGAAGAAATGGAGACCACAATGATAGACAAACCTTTTGAGAAATTTGGCTGGGAAGGAGAGGCAAGAGCTGGAGTGGCAACTGGAAGGAGAGGTGAATGGGGCCAAGAAAGGATATTTGGAAGACTGGACTGACTATAACCAGTCTTATGAGGAACAAGATGAGAGGAAGACGTTAAATATATAAAAGTGGGGAGGAGTATCAGTCCTTGTCCAGAGCGGGTGGTATGGCCCCTCATTATAAACAAGTACCCCCAAGTCTCCCGTGTCTGGGACAAAGCCCCCTCCAGAATGCACCCAAATATCTTCATGCCTTCACCTGAGCAACCGCCGGAGGAAAGCACACAGCTGAGCTGTGAGAAGCAATCTCCCCCAGCCTCTGAGATGAGTACCTCACCCCCTCTCTCCTCTCCTCCCATCTCCATAGTTACTCCCCACCCTCAGTCTGCTGGATGGCCTCACCTCAACTTTACTGGAAATCGGAAAGCATTAAAGATGATTTTTTTTTAATTTTGCCACCTCACACTTTTTTGAAATTTTAAAATTTGTTTTTCCCTCACTTCTTTTGTCACAGAGCCCCATCTCCTGTAGGCAATTCCAGAGATGCACATTGCCAGGAGGAGGGTCGTTGCAAGCAGACAAGTTCATTCTTCTGTTTTTGAAATTTACTTTATAGACAATAATCAGGAGAGAAAGGCTTTGGGTTTCTAGGTTTACAAACTATTTGAGTTTTATAGAGCCAGCAGACATATGGAAACGTGTGTGCATGTTTTGGATTTCACAGCGATGGGGGTTGGGTGGGCAGGGCAACGTGCAGTGTGACTCCTACACAATGAGGGATTATCCTGCCCCCACAGCCAACGGCGGCCCCATTGTAGCACTTCCTCCCCCGGTTTTGATAGTGAATAGACAAAGGACTGAGAAAGGTATGGTTATCAGAAGCTCAAAAACCCCGGGAATGAGGATTTGGGTAATGCCACCAGGAAGTCACTGAGGCCAGCAGAGGTGATAGCTGAAGGCAAGAGGAATTTTAAACAGATAGTGAAGTGGGGAGAGAATGGGTATCACTAACAGCCTGAGACCAAATGTGGCAACAGGGGCTTGCCATGTGCCCCTTTAACCTCCCTCTCCTAAATTTCCCCTCCGAAAGTGAGGCCCATTGGCACCTTGGAAGAGCTACTTCCTGAACCTAGATGGAGAGGTGGACTGGACGCTGGTGGCCAAGGCCGTGGCCCACTCTGACCTCCCCTCAGGAAAGACCTGGGTTCTGCTGCCAGGGGTGCCCACACTGAGAGCCTCCAGCTGCAGCACCTTTGGGATCCAGAGCAGAACAGGACCTGAGGCCATGCTCCTCTGGGTAGTCTGAAGCCAACTGCGGAGCATGGTCAGGGTGCTAGGGTCTGGCCCCAAAAGATCTTGAACTGGCATCTTCGCTCTAGAGCACCACATAAAGTGGGCTTCCTCTGATCTGAGTTGTGATTTGAGGTTCCTCCTGTCTAATCCATTTTCCCTTCTGTGCCTCTTAAGGTGTCAGATCAGCACCACAGACAAGGCTTTTCCTCCCCAGTCCTGCTCCCTCCCCCTGACCCCCCTTTATCACTACTCCTCAATAAACATCTTGCACCCCTAACTCAAGTCTCAGTGTCAGCATCCTGAATGATCCAAATGACACAGACGGTCAAAGAATGTGAGATCCAGGACACAAGTGGACAATCCCCTCACCCTATACCAATTCAGGACCAAGCCTTGTTGGCGCTTCTTTCTCAATACATTATGCATCAGGTATTATGTTCCATTTTCATTATCTGGTTTGAGCCTCTACTCCAATTTGCCTTCATATTTATTTAACTATGTAGTGTTTTAACTTATAAAAATAATACAAGGTAGAATTCAAACAGTACAGAACTAAAATTATCCTTCTATATTCCAATCTTAATCCCCAGAATTAACTGTTCATTTGTGTGTCCTTCCAGATTGACATATAGTCCTACATATCAATGGGATTATAGTAAACACTGTTATCCAACCTGCTGGGTATTTTAAAATTAAAACTATTATTTTGGACTTACGAACATTTTTCAATATCAGTATATGTAAATCTATGTCATTCTTTTTTTAACAGCTGTTATCATAACTTAGAAAGTCATGTCGATGAAGAACTTTTGTGTCCAGGATTTGCCTATTATAAATACGGCTGCTGAGAATCTCCTTGTATTTATTTTTCTGGGAAATGATGTCCCATGTTCTTGTCCCTTTTTTTTGGAGGGTTTGCCTTTTTCAAACTGATTTTTAAGAGTTCTTTAAATGTTAAAGATACTAGCTCGTTTTCTGATGCGTGTTATAAACATTTTTCTCTATTTTTTTGTTTATCTTCTGACATTGCTTGTGGGTATGTTTTCCTTTATAAGATTTTAAATTTGTACATGGCCAAATTTATGAGTATTTCTTGTTACGAATTTTAGGTTTGGAGACTTGCCTTGAAAGGCCTTCTCTGTATCAATAGCATGAAAAACAAATCACCTATGTATATTTCTAGTACATTTGTAGTTTTCAAGTATTAAATCTTTTCTGGAGTTCATTTTAGCATAAGCGACCTAGTTTTATTTTTATCCAAATGACCGTCAGTGATTCTAATGTCACTAGCAGAACGAGCCACCTTTCCCCCACTGATCTAAAATACCACCTTTGCCACATTCTAAATTCCCATAGTATTTCTTCATTGCTAAGCTCCTTGGTCCCTTTAGGATCCTTACAGAACCTGTGTTAATTGGCCGTAGGTGAAAAGATGAATGAAATAAACAACAGAATGGGAACAATCACCTACACGTACATCCACAGACAAGTTCTCTAAGGTCCTCATGGCTTTTACAGAGTGCTGGGTCTAGGGTTGAATCAGATGGTCCACATCTTCAGTGGGTGCCGGGCAAGCAAGCAAGGAGGCACAGATCGGGGCAGTGTGGGTTCTCGCCACCCTTTTACTGTGAAATCCTTCCCATTAGAGTTCCTGGATTTTATGAAAACGTGGTGGTTTTTAATGAGTGCATAACTCCAGGAAAGCTTTCACTTCAAAGCCTGTTGCTATTACAGCTGCTGCATTAGAAAAGTAAGTAGGGGGATCAGTTGCACACGAAAACTTTGAGTGTCTTATGGCAATCCTGTGCAGCAAGATAGCCCTTCTGAAGGTGATTGTAGACGGACATGGCCCTGCATCTTTGAAGTATACTCAATGCGGAATCAATTCAGGAACTCACAGATACTAGTTATCAGCTTGTGTTTATTCACATCCCAGAGAAGGGTTTAATTAATGTAATACATATTGGTCAATTCTTTGCTTTTAAACTTTACCTTTGGCCCATCAGCAGATCAATATGTATTTTAATCTTCTTCTGTTTTAGAACTGGTTTTAAGACTCACAGCAGAGGCCCAGATTTCACAATCATTAATTGCTATTATCAGCCCCTTTCATTTCCTAAACATCAGCAGTTTCTTAAAATTCTGCTTTCATTCCTCTAAGTTACGCCTTCTTGTTCCTCACTTGGTTCTGTAGTGTCTTTCAACCAAGTACAGAGTTTACAACTAGCCAATACTGGGAAGAAAGGAATGCCCTGCAATCCTCCATTGATCAACTGATCTATCTGACTTCATCCACAGCACACACAAAACTCGAGAAGTAGTCCAGCCACTTCTCGATGGATACTGCCAAGTACTTTTCCAAGGCTCCAGGTGGGTCTGCCAAAGGTCAGGGGACTCATATTCTTTTTCTCTCTCTTTTACGTAAGTACTGAATTATCATCTTTGGATGGCCAATTATTCTACATGCCACAGTATACCCTCTTTGTTCCTAAATTGCCAGTATTTTCTACTGTATCAAAGTTGGGGGGTCAGGAGAATCTGCCCTTCCCTCATTGCATAACTGGGGCAAGTCACTTAATCTTTGTGGGTCAAAATAGCCTCATCTGTAAAAGGGAATCGCAAAAGGGCAGTTTGGGAAATTATGAAAGAAATATGAATCATATATTTTGCACAGAGCCTGGCTATCAAGACGCATGCCAATAAAGGACCATCCATGTTCACAGTGTTTGTACCACTGGTGTCCTGTAGACTTAATAAAGGGTACTAACTGAATGGAAGGAAGTAATCTGACTACACGCTCAGCTGGGTTCCCTGCAAATGTGTCTCTTACTCGATTTAGGAAGGAAAGGAATCTGCGTGATTCATCAAGACAACAACAACCACGGAGTCTTTTCACTTGTTGTATAGCATTATTTCAAGCAAGACTATGTCCATTTGCCCCATTAGGGAACCTCCCTTCTTGTGCTGCTGTCGTCTAACAATCCTTTGCATTTTTATAGTTTATTTAATTCTAAACATAAAAGTATACATGTGCATAGTAGCAATTTAGAAATATGTGGAAGTATAATGAAATAAAAATTATAAAGAAAATAAAAAATATTCATAATTCCACATCTGGTAGTATTTTGGTGTGTTTTTGCTCAAATATGCACCAATGTAGATATTTACATGATATTGACATGGAGAGACAAAACAGGTCATTTGGCATAGAGAAGAATAGGCTTGGTTCTGAAACGTAAATCCGTTTGTTCAAGAGTCCATAGTGGCTTTAAACTTAGCACCACGTTTGCCGTTGTTGGGCAAAATCAACCTCCTTAGTTCACATCTCTGAAATCTGTGAGTAGAAAGTCAACCAAAAGAGCAGCTTCCATATACAATTTATGTCCTATTTTTTTGATCAAACACCAAATCATGAGAACTTTGCAATGTCAGTAAGTATTCTGTGAAGTCATGATTCTTAATAGAGGCCACTATAGACCATTTATGAACATAAAATTTATTGGACAATCCTTTATTTTGCTTTTACAAGTAACCCTGTGATGCATAGCATCACACAGAGAAATCTTAGTATATATCTGGTTGTTTCCTTAGGACAGAGGCCTAGAAGTTGGATCAAAGGTAATGAAATTACTTAAAGATTGTTTTATATATATATATATATATATATATATATATATATATATATATATATAGTCAAATGCTTTCCAGAATGATTGTGCTTATTTACATACTACCCACAGTGGTACCATCACTAGCACAGAGTTATCACTTAAAAAATCCTCTCTCATTAGATAGTCACAAAGCTGTATTTCATTCCATCCATTGTGGTATTGCTTTCTGAGCCCTGGATGTCTACACTTTCTCTGACCATAATAGGTATTAGGGCTCCAAATTATCTGTGGCAACTCACATTTGTCGCAGGGCCCTTGCACTGGCATCACCTGCCTTCTTGTCTTGTTGCCCACTGGGCTCTATTGTTTCGAAGCCATACTGACCAGTTTTGCTTGATGTGAGGCTACACTGCAGTCTCTTCTGACAGTGAGGATTACGGACTCCCCTGGCTTCTACCCTGCAACGGATTAGAAAAGGCTACTTATGCTGCTTCAGCGCTTCTGGATGGAAGATGGTTTCTGAGCAGAGTTTCTGGTTTCCCTACTTCAAATTTCTTCCTTATCGTAGAGTGGAAACACTAGTGCTTAGTTTCCAAAGGCCAACACACACACGCACGCATACATGCACACAGATTTTAGTTCTCGTCTCCCTACCTTTGAGTGAATAAACATAAGTAAACTGACTGTTATAGACAGTTCTCATCTCAGGCAATCACACCGATCTCAGTGAGCAGATTATTATGACTCCTTACACATTTATCTGGCTCAAAGAGATTTCCCAAACAGTATTTATCCAGGAACAATTGCCTGTGGGACCTTGGGAGCAGAACTGAGGCTCCCCTAAAAAGGTGCTAAGTACCTAGTAAGCTGCTTTCCTGGATATTTTTTACATACTCCAGAAATTCACACACAAACACACACACCAAAATTTATCACAAAACACATGATACAAACTGCATAAAATATAGGAAATATTAATTACCGAGTCTCAAAACATTACGGGAATAGTCTGGGAAATAAGCTCAAAAGAGTAATAATGCCATATTTTAAAAAAGAAAAGCCAGACATGATTATGAAATTGAAGCTAGAAGAAGAAAGAGAAAGGAAGAGAACTCTCATTGACTTGACCAGTATTGTGTCCTGAGCACACAAGGGACAGACAACTGGGGGAAAGAGGTAGACGCCAACATGCAACCTTAAAAAGTGTCAATTATTTAAGGGGAAAGAGGAGAAGAGGTCAGAAAAGAAGATGATTCTATCAAAGAAGTAGGAGATGAACCAGCATGGTGAAGTCATGTGGAAGCTACAATCCGAGCCTCAAGAAGCAGGAACAAGACCACAATTAAGTGCAGCACAAGAAGTCAAGGACAGAAACTGACATGATTGGGTGGATTTGTGAGTCAGAGGTGACTTCAAGAGCAAACAGAAGTCGCTGCCTTTTGAGAGACTTCTCTGGAAACACCCTCATCCCCACAGCACTTTGTTCTAGAATCTACCACATCTCCACAGCCTCTTCCAGTCGCCTCCGCTGAGCTGGTAGCGGCCCACACAAAGGCCCCACTCTTGGCACACACAGATGACTGTAGGACGTGGGCCACAAAGACTCAAGACTTCCGAGCTCAGCTCTTTCAGGTTCTTAAACTGGAAAACTTTGTGAACCGGAGCTACGGTGGCCATGCTGGAGCCATGCGGAAATGGAGCCCATGGCTGAGGGAGCCAGTCAGCAGAGGGGAGGAGAAGCAGAAGCACAGAGAGCCGGGGTGGTGAGGGAACAGGGCGCCCAGACGCAGATGAGAAAGAGTCTGCGTTGGAACAAGGACTCTCTGCTTCCTCAGCAGGCTGGGCCGCACTCCTTGCCCTGGGGTTCCATGAATCATCCTGCTTTCCTTCCAATCATTTTCGGTGAGATTCAATGCCTCGTAATTGAATTACCCCTCATCAGAGACAGTGACTACTCTGTGCCATTTAGCTGTGTGCAAATAGTCCCTCACAAGCTTGACAAAAATAAAAAGGTGTCATTATCTCCCTCGTCCCTGAGGGGAATCTGAAGTTCGTGAGGTTAAGTAACATGCTGAAAGTCCCACAGCTGCTGAGTGAATTCGGTTCTAAATTCTCACACCACGACTCCGGGCCGTGAACACAATCCAAGCTCAATTCCTGCTGACCGATAAGAAGTCCTGAGAAGTGCAAAGAGGCTATGTTTATGCTATGATCTCTTCCTTTCTATTAAGTTCTGAACAGAACACCTTAACTTGCATTACCCATACCTCAGCATTCGGTACGCTCCCTAAGAGAGGACATGTGTCAGAGAAAGCCAGAAGCTTCGCAAAAGAAGTCTGCATTCTCCCAGTTCATGGAATAAACTACAACTACAATATGAACTTTATCAGAAGTTCTTAGAGACTCCAACAGAAGTACAAACCTTTTCAGTTATTAAAAGAATCGAAAGCTTTTTATTGTGCATGAAAAAAGACAAACTCCTCCCTTTCAAATTATTCTACTTTATGGTACAATTCCTGCGGCTGGGAGGAGAACTTCAGACACTTTTTCAAATAACCCCAACCATTTAATCTGTACCTTTAGGAAGTCATGCTGAGAGTAGATGGACAAGAGACAGACGGAGCCAGAAAAGAGGGGTGGGGGAGGGGGAGGAGAAGGGAGAAGAAAAGGGAAGGCATTGTTTCTGAAGTAGTAAAAATCGCCCAGTTTTTCTGGCCCACTTTAAAATGAGCTGGGTATTTCTATCCACAAAGAACACCTAACATTGTTTAGGTAGCTACAACTGAAAAAAATCTTCTGCTTGTCTACTCCACTAAATCTTTCCACCTATTTGTCATCCCTTTACACATAAAGCAGGACTGCTTACATTAACTACACACTTTCACTGGAAGCTAGGCTGCTGGCTTAGTCAGCTCAGGCTGCTATAACAAAACACCGTAGTCTGGATGGCTTAATCCACACTTATTTGGAGGCTGTCTGGAGGTTGGGGAAGACCAAGATCAAGGTGCCAGCGCATTCAGTTCTTATGGAGGGCTGTCTCGCTGGCTTGCAGACAGCCATCGTCTTGCGGTGTGCTCACATGAGGGAGAGCCTCTCGCTCTTCCTCTTCTTGTAAAGCCGTTAATCTCATCGCGAGGACACTACCTTCAAGATTTCAGCTAACCTTAATTACCCCCAATAGCCCACCATCACACTGGGGGCTAGGGCTTCAACACACGCATTTTGAGGAAACACGATTCACTCTGTAGCAGATGCTTTGAGCTGGTTGAAAGAAAGAAAGAAAGAAAGAAAAGACGAAAGAAAAAAAAACTGTGAGCAACACCCTAGAAAATCAGCTATGATATTATAACAGGAAACAAATGTCTACACAAGTAGAATGATAAGCCTTGGAGAAATGCCAAGGACCTTCTATAATTTGGGAAAGTTGCAGAAGAGATCTCTGAAGATGGTTTTAAGCCATTAGAAATGGCTTTTAAGAAAACAGTTTTAGTAAGTTTCCATTGAGAGAGAATCCAGATTGGAAAACATGGGAATGGGGCGGGGGGGGGGGGGCAGAGTCCTTACATGTAGGCTACTGTCTCAGGAATGGAATCCAGATGCTGTGGCGGGAGGCGGGGGAAGGGGAGCATCGGCTGTTGCATCCCTTTTCTGGGCCATGAATTAGGAAGGCCAGTAAGACTAAGGGAAGCTCAAGAACTTTGACTTGAGTCCAGTTTAAGAATTGGTTCTGGAACCTTTGAACTCTTGAAAAATAGCATGCAGTTTCTGAAATTTAGTTGCTTGAATCCACTCTGGGAGGCTGATTATTCTGTGTTTGGAAAACTACATCAACAGACTTTGATTCTATTAAGGTAAAGCCAAGATTCTAATTTGAAATGTAAAATTTCCAGAAAACATGAACTGCTTTGTGTAATTATATCTAAAACTCAGTATTTATTATGTGTCAGTAGACTGGGGCTAGGAAGTAGGTTGGAAGCTGACATTATTTTCCCCACTCTTTCTAGAACTCACTGTATGGGTACGATACTTGGACTCTGAGTAAAGGAGACATACCGCAAAGCATACCCATTAGGGAGAGGTAAGTTGGCCTCTGAAACATGGCAGCAGACCAAGGAGAGTGACTCTGTGGAAGGGATTTTCCTAAGAACATTAGGAGTCTTTATATCTGTTTCCAGTTTAAAAATTTTTCTTTTTCTATGATAAAATTCCCTTCAGTTATTCTCAAGTCTTCATCAAAGTTTTGCTAAACACACAGCCTGGTCTTAGTAAAAAGACTGAGTTCACAATTCAAAAAATTAATAGTAAATATTTAAAGTAATTTAAATAGTAAATTTTATGTTTTTTATATTTTACCTAAATTTAAAAAGTTTTTTAAAATAGTTTTTTAAGCTTCCCATTAAAAAATCCCAGGCCCAAATAGCCTCACTGGTGAATTCTATTAAATGTAGAAAGAAAAATTAACATCCATCCTTCCCAAACTCTTCCAAAAAATAGGATAGGATAAGGAATTTCTCAAGTCATTCTACAAGCCCAGTATTACCCTAGTATCAGACAAACACATCACAAGAAAACAAAACTTCAGACCAATATACCTTATAGACAGAGATGCAGGGGCACCTGGGTGGCTCAGTCATTAAGCGTCTGCCTTCAGCTCAGGTCGTGATCCCAGGGTCCTGGGATCGAGCCCCGCATCGGGCTCCCTGCTCCACGGGAAGCCTGCTTCTCCCTCTCCCACTCCCTCTGCTTGTGTTCCCTCTCTCACCATGTCTTTCCCTATCAAATATATAAATAAAATCTTAAAAAAAATAAACAGAGATGCAGAATTTTCAACAAATTCTGGTAAATGGAATTCAGTGATATAAAAAAAAGAATTATACATGACACCATAACCAAATGAGAATAATTCCAGAAATGCAAGTTTGGTTTAACATGTGAAAATCAATCAATGGAACACATCATATTAGGAACAAAAACCACATGATTATCTCAATAGATGCACAAAAGTCATTTGACAAAAAGCTGATCCTAAAATTCAGATGGAATTGCAAGAGACCCAAAACAGCCACACACACACACAAACACACACACACACACACACACACAATTATATATATATATATATATATATATATATATATATGAAAAAAAAGAGTTGGAGGACTAGCACTTCACAAGTACAAAATTAATTTCAAAGCTACAGTAAGCAAAACAGTGCAGTACTGGCTAAGAAGAGACATACATGATGAATGTAATAGAACCAAGAGTCCAGAAATAAGTCCTTAGAGTTACAGTCAAGTGATTTTTGAAAAGAGTGCCATGGAGAAAGCATAGTCTTTTAACAAATGGTGCTGGGACAACCGGATACCCACATGAAAAATAATGAATTTGGACCCCTACCTCACACTATATACAGAAATTAACTCAAAATGGATCATTGACCTAAATGTAAGAATTAAAAATATAAAACTCTTAGAAGGAAACTGAGTAAGTCTTTGTAAACTTGGGTTAGGCAATAGTTTCTTAGAGATGACACCAAAAGCATAAGTGACAAAAGAAAAAAATAGGCAAATTGGACTTAGCCAAAACTAAAAATCTTTGTAACTTCAAAGTACACTATTAAATAAGTGAAAAAAAACCCACACAGAATGGAAGAAAATATTTGCATATATATATATACATATATATATATATATATATATATAGCACTTGTATCCAGAATATATAAAGAACTCTTAAACTCAAAAATTAAAAAAAAAGAATAAACCAACTAAAAACAGGCAAAACACTTGAATAGGTATTTCTCCAAAGAAGATATACAAATAGCCAATGAGCACATGCAAAGACACTCAACACCATTAATCATTAGCAAATGCAAACCAAAACCATGATGAGATGTCACATCACACCCACTAGGATGGCTACTATAAAAAAGATGGACAACATGGGGTGCCTGGGTGGCTTCAGTCAGTTGGGCATCCAACTCTTGATTTCAACCCAGGTCACAATCTCAGGGTCATGAGATCAAGCCCCACAGCAGGCTCTCCACTCAGCGGGGAGTCTGCTTGAGATTCTCTCCATCTCCCTCTGCCCCTCCTCTCTCTCTCTCTCTCATAAATAAATCTTTTTAAAAAAAAGATGGACAGGGATGCCTGGGTGGCTCAATCAGTTAAGTGTCTGCATTCAGCTCAGGTCATGATCCCAGGGTCCTTGCTCAGCGGGGAGCCTGCTTCTCCCTCTGCTGGCTGCTCCCCCTGCTTGTGCTCTCTCTCTCTCTCTCTGACAAAAAAATAAATTAAATATTTTTTTAAAAAAGATGGACAACAAGTGCTGACAAGGATGTGGAGATATTGCAAACCTCATACATTGTCAGTGGGAAGGCAAAATGGTGCAGTCACTTTGGAAAACAAGTTTTGAGGAAAATTCCTCAAAACCTTAAACTAGAGTTACCATATGACCCAGCAATTCCACTCATAGAGGTCTACAGAATAGAAATGAAAACATATGTCCACACAAAAACTTGCACAGAAATGTTCATAGCATTATTCTTCATAATAAACCAAAAGTAGAAACAAACCAAATGTCACCCAACAGAAGAATAACAAAAATGTGATATATCCATACAGTGGAATACTATTCCACCTAAAAAGGTATGAAGTGCTGAAACATGCTACAGTATGAATAAAACTAAAATCATAAAGCTCAATAAAAAAGCCAGGTAAAAAAGCCAATACACATGATTCTATTTATATGAGATGTCCAGAATAGGCAAATTTATAGAGACAAAATATAGATTACGGCTGCCAGAGGCTGGGGGGGTGCGGAATGAGGAATGGAGAGCGACTCTCAATGGGTATGGAGTTTTTCTTTGGAGTAATAAGAGTTAGTTCTGGAATTAGAAAGTGGTGATGGTTGCACACCCTTGGAATATACTAAAAACTATGGAATGAATTGCATGACATGTGAATTATATTTCAATAAATCTGTAATTTAAAAAATATATGCAGGTAAGCACTCTAAGTATTTGAACTCTTACTTGAATTGTCATGAAGTAAATAAACTTAGTCAATGGATGATTGTCAATTGTGAAAATTATTTAATGAGAAAGTGACACAAGATTTCGGACTTCCCCAGGAATTTCTCTTATGGGGAACAGGAATTCTGCCTCCCTCTGGATAAGAGACAAGAAGAAGCCCTACAGATTATGAAATGACTTTGAAGCTGATGTTGGCATCCATGTGACAGGATTGTTATGTGCAGCTCTATAGGAGATGCGCTAGTCACGCAGACTATGATGTAGGTGGTGCCCTCTGGAGCTGTGCTGGCTGGCATCCCCACGATGTCTATGTCCTTCAAGGAGTCTTGGACCCAGGCACACTTCAGTAAGAACATCACCACCATTAATTATCTGAAAACACAATTTTAATGCTGACTGTGAATGTGAACTCTGCTTCAGAGGAATCTCTCTCTTGTCTTCAGAGCACATATTTAAAATATTTCTTCCCAGCCCAGAGGAAAACCGAAGGGTATTCGCAGGTGGTGCCTCTGTAACCATAAAAGCACTTACAATGAGTTCAATGGTTAAGCTGTACATCAAGGTCGCTAGATTGAACTGTTGCCTTTAAACCTCAGGTCCTAAATGATTTGCAGAGTGTCCAGGTTCAAGAGCGTTCCATGCACAGTTTTACTGTGGAAGCCTCTTACTTTCAGACCATAAGTGAGCTTAGAAGTAAACAATAAATATATTTTGCTTATTGTTGGAAGAACAAAGGCAAAAACCACATGTCCTATTATACCTACTACATTTATTTCTTATGTGGTGCTTTTTACTAGGCATCCAATATGAGTCCTTCCATTCTGGATTGCATTTAAGATTATTCCCTTATATAGATACCCCCAAAACATAGAAGGGATCTAGAAGGACAGGGAGCTCCCCTTATATTCTTGTCATTAGTGAATATTTATGAATATCTGATAGCTCTTAACCTGTCAGCTGAGCTTTCTTCAGATCTAAATAAGACTTTTTATTTTACATAGTTTCCTATAGCGGCACAACAGTTCTGGAGCCGCTTCACTGGGAGGATTCTGTCAACAATCAGCATTCCACTGGCATTAACATGCAATAGAAGACAATGAAGCATGACTCAATTAAACTGCAAAAAAAAAGCATCTTCAGATAACATTAACCCAGTAGTCTTCAAAATCTATGTGCGGCTTCTGCTGCATGGCTAACATTAAGGTCAGTGCTTGGAAAACATATGCCTAAGCATCGAACAAACCCACACACAAGATGATTTAGAAGAAAGATCAGAACTCTGTTTTATCTCCTTCCCATGCTGTATCCAAGTATTTTACAACTTAGAGTATGCGGTATCAATTACGTCTCCCCGCTGAAAGATTAAGAACAAAATTTCCCTTCAAGATGTCAATGCAAATTTAATTTACAGAGAAGATACAGTTTGGGAGCCCTTTAGAGTGAGATCTATTTAAAACAAACAAACAGACCAAAAGATTATGTGGGGAGTGGTTCTGAGAACACATGTAAGCACCCGCAGTATGAACTCACGGACGCCGGATATCAGGGTATGTCAGTCAACACATTTCCACAACTAGAAAAGAGACTTAGAATAAAATTGTCAAAGCTTGAGAGGGAGCTTTTCTATCGATATGTTGATGTACACATTTGTATCTCACCTAACCAGGAGGGCTGGATAAGTTCCTTACAGAACCAGAGGGTTTTTTGTTGGTTTGCTTTGTTTTTTTGCTGTACTTGAAATATTTAATGCTCTGGGTTTAAATCATCTATATTTTTAGGTTTCATTATATTGAACACTTAATCATTTCAGTGAAAAGTGCTCTCATTGAACTAAACCGTTAGAAAAAAAACGATAAGATTTCACCAAAGAAAAGATAAAATAGATTCAAATAGTATACAATAAAATTTTTCAAAGATTTCATTGTTTGGGGAAATTATTAAAATTCCTTTGCTTCAGTTGTAACAAAAAGCATAGATAAATGACCAGGGACATATGTTGAGCTCATGGGTAAATAGTAAAGGAAAATGCTCTGTTACATTTAAGATATGATTTTTAAATTCAAAATCATTATTTGAAGCTACAATTAATATAATTTCTTTCAAGCTGAATTTCTTTTGTAAGAAAGCTATAAAAATATGCCAACAAAAGTGGGAATCAAATAAAAACAATCTTTTTTTTTAAAGATTTTATTTATTTATTTGAGAGAGAGAGAACACAAGCAGGGGGTAGGGGCAGAGGGAGAAGCAGACTCCCCGCTGAGCAGGGAGCCCGACGTGGGACTGGATCCCAGGACCCTGGGATCATGACCTGAGCCAGAGGCAGCTGCTTAACTGACCAAGCCACCCAGCCACCCTAAAAACAATCATTTAAAGTAGAGCTTTAAGATAAATTTATACGTTAAAATATACCTTTTTGATACTGTAGAAATTAAAATACCTGTTGAAATCATAGGTTCATTTAAAAATCATCAAAAATGGGGGCACCTGGATGGCACAGTCTGTTGAGCATCTGACTCCTGGTTTTGGCTTAGGTTGCGATCTCAGGGTCATGGGATTGAACCCCATGTGGGGCTCACACTCAGCACAGGGTCAGCTTAGGATTCTCTCTCCCTCTCCCTCTGCCCCTCCTGTTCGTGCTCCCTCTCTAAAAATAAATAAATCTTTAAAAACATTATTTAAAAATAAAGTAATACATTTTATGTTAAAAAAAAGAAGATAGTAGGAAGGGAAAAACGAAGGGGGGGAATCGGAGGGGAGATGAACCATGAGAGACTATGGACTCTGAAAAACAAACTGAGGGTTCTAGAGCGGAGGGGTTAGCCTGGTGATGGGTATTAAAGAGGGCACGTCCTGCATGGAGCCTGGGCGTTATACGCAAACAATGAATCATGGAACACTACATCAAAAACTAATGATGTAATGTATGGTGATTAACATAACATAATAAAAAAATAAAAATAAAGTAAAATTATCAACAATGATGGCAATTAAGTGACTAAATGCCTAGTATAGACAATCATTATTTGTGATACTCAGAAGCTAGAAATATAAAATGGGAACCTAAAAAAAAATTTGGAAATTCAAGTTATGAAGGCAACTAATGAGGACAATTTAAAAGAAGGAAGGATTTTTCTGTTTGGAAACATTAAAATATTAATGTACAAATCTTTAAAAAAAAAAAAACACTAAAAGTTTACTGGTTGTATCAGTTTCCTATGGCTGCTGTGACAAATTACCCCAAAGTGTGGTTCAACAAATGCAAAATGTATTCTCTCACCATTCTGGAGCCTCAGAGGGGAGAATCTGTCTCCTGGCCTTTTGTAGCTTCTAGGCGCCCCTGTAGTCCTGGGCACATGGCCCCTTTCTCCACCATCAAAGCTGCTCAGAGGCTTCTTCTCTCTGTAGTCAGATCACCTCCTGCCTCCCTCTCTCATTAGGACACCTGTGATCCCATTAGAGCACACCCAGATCATCCAGGATAATCTCCCCATCTCAAGATTCTTAATCACATCCGCAAAGTCCCTTTTGCCATATAAGGTAACCATTTCAGGTTCCATGGATTAGGACGTGGATGTCTTGGGGTCATTTTTCAGTCTACCCTACCAGCCCAAAAAACATATTTTAAAATTCTCACCTCCATCCTAGGAGTTGTACAAGTTGTTGCTTTCTTGATCGGCTTTGCTTAGCCTGTGTCATTATTTTCTATGGACCATCAATGGCCAGTTGATCACCAATAACTTTCAACCAATGGTCTCTCTGAGAGGATCTCTAAGGTCTCTCAACCCAAGCTAGTGACACTAGGCAACATAATGAAGGGCGCTGCTTTGGAAGACAGATAGAAAACTTCACTATTCTTCCCATGACTAGTCATATGGATGGATGTGTTGTGTTGTGTTTTGTCTTGTCTAATCAATGAATACGTGATCTAGATTTCATAAATCTAGATCACACTTCTCAAAATTATTCCTAACTGGGCAGGATAATTTTTAAAAATTTTCTCTTCTTCAAAAAGTGCTAATTATTTCTTGAGCAGGCCTGGCATTGTGGAAATAAGGTGGGCTTTGGAGTTACAGCTCTGGGCTTACTACTCACTGGGTTACTTTCCACCTTTTATATTCAAAGACTTATTTATAAAAAGTGCACAGCAAAATAGGATCGATTTACCATTGTTCAGTATGGTCTATGGAATGAATTCAGATATGACTGGTAAATAAAGTAACATGAAAATAGTGATGATCTCATTAAGCCCTTGATAACAGCATATATTATAAATGTGAAATAAATAGTGTTGCTAAGTCTAATAAACGCCAGACATTGGTAAATGATAGTTACCATTCTACTATTTAAATTATCATTGAACTGACAATTGCCACAATCCCCTACACCTCAGGGTTTGTGTTATGTTTTTCCAAGATGCTCATATTAAAAATTCAGGCAAAGCTTCAATGAGTTAGTGTGACGTAGATATCAGAACAATAACTTTAAGAATACCTTTAATAGTGACAGAGGATGTAAGTATTTTTCTAGATCACAGAAGGTTAGCAAGAAAATCCACATACTAAGGTGTAAAGAAAAATTCCTTTCCCTTACAAAAATATTTGAAGTCATTCTCCTGAGAAATGCCTACTTTATATATCATTCTTAAGGAGGTAAAGAAGCCGATCAAGCAACCGTCCTTGCCAACAGAACACAGATCTCAAATCTGCAGCGATTGGTCACTAACGTGCTCAGAAGCAGTCTAGAGTTTCTCAGATCTCCATAGGATATGTCATTAAATCTTCTCCTCCTGCTGGGTCTGACTTCTGGGAAAAAAGCATATGGTATAAAAATTACTATATTTGGTAGTGAATACTAATGATCACTCAGGAGGCTCATCCTTCGGTTTCTTTGGCCTTTAGCATCTAGTTGGTTATAAATGTGACATGATTGGATTTCATTTAATAATCTTTTTGAATTGGTGGTTCAGAATTTACACTATAAAATGTATCTGTAAAATCAGATACCCACATATATGGAGAGACATATACATTTATTTTTGGTGTTATCCCATTAACAGATGGTAAAATGAAGGCAAGAAAAACCCAGAACTGCCCAAGGCTAAGTTTACAGAGGTTCTCGTTCCTCTTAAATTAGTAAACTCTGGAAACAGATTCAACACGAACCTACACACACAAAGACATGTAAGTGATACAGGGTAACGCTGTTTTACTATAGTGTGGGAATTGGAGGGGATGTCACATCACATGAACTGCAAAGCTGTATATCAATTTCTATACAGACATGTCTTAATCATTGTATGGAAGGACAGAAGAAAGTGTTTTGAAATGCGCAGAAATTATCCTATGATCCATACAAAAACAATCAATAACATTTTCTGTGTTACAGTAAATTTTCGAGTGGAATTTCACACACGTGTTATGTTATACAGGGCATGTTCTATAATATTCAAAACCCGGCATGGTTAATGAAAATAATTCCAGGGAAAGAACTAACAGAAATTTGGTTAAAGATGTAATTTTACCTCACATAAACAGCTTTCTAAATATTTATCTAAAGCTAATTATGCTGGCTCAGTACTGTAAGAAACAGGATTGTGTTACACGGTAGGACAGTAATAATTTCACCTCTGATGGCAAAAATCATTTGGCTAATTTGGCTAATAACATCAATAGTTAGTATACAAATTTTATTTACCAAGGCCAATAGAAAGAATTCTCAGAAGTTGGGTCTTATTTGGATCAAATGTCACTGTCAAAACAAGACAAGATAGATTCCATAATACATACTGTTATTTTCTAAATGTATCCATAATGAAAAACTCCATTGTGAAAAATAATATAAAATATGGATTTTTGTATCAAAATTCTGTCAGAAAGTACAGTTCACATCAGAAGTTAATAGCACTGGGGGAGTTAAACGATTAATACAAAAACAAATACATATTACAGATATTTCTTTGTTCTTCACTTACCATGATGCAAACTGCAAGGATTTAACCTTTAAGGGTTAAAGAGTTTAATCAATGTCAATGTCTGATCTTCTGAAGGCGATAAAGAACAGTCTGTCTAGCGATACCCAACAGAACATCACTTTGTCAAGCCACAAAGCGCCCAAAAGCTTGTCAAGTAAGTTACCAGAAACCTCTTTGTGGTTAGAACTCAGCTCCTTCCTGCTTGACCTATTATTTGATATTTGACCACTTGGTTGCAAGACACTTGCTCTTTCTAGCTGAAATGTCACTGGGGCATCTTGTCAGCTCCCCGACATCTCGGCCTGACATACAATTTTACTTTTGTGTGCTACAAGGCAGAAAATGCAGGGCAATGGCCTTGTTTTAAATTCTGTCAGCATCAAAGATGGGCGTCACTCTTGGGTCCTACCAACAACCAAAACAAAAAAGGAGTCTCTTTTGAAGGTCAAAACAGCCGTTACCTTGAAGTTTTTCAGTTCATACTATTTCGTATCACCTGCTCTCCTCGTGTGGGCACAGTCCTTATGAAGTGCCTAACCATACCACAGAAATCCTGCCGGCACGATCGCTCCACTTTCTCATCAAATGCAGACTTGATAAAAGGATGAGTTTTCAATGCCTGCAGGGACCAGATTCAGCAGTTAACTTAACTTGTTCAAATGGGCAAGTGGTATCATGTAGCTTTACAAGGAGCAACCTGACCTTCTCACATTGACCAGGAGTGACATTATTGTGCAGGAGGGGAAGCAGTCACATCATTTCTGTTTTGCACAACCTGCTTAAAGTTTGCAACTAAATGCTTGTCTTCAGCCGAGCTGACAAGAGAGAAGAGGGGGCTCAGTGAACCATGGCAGGGCTGCCATGAAATGACAGGAATCATTGGCATACATTTCAAATAGCTCTTTCAATCCTATTAAAGTATTGCGGTCCTGCTTTAAAATAGACAAGTATGAAACAACTTTGATAGATAGAGACTAAAATGGCTTATTGATTTTTTTAAGTCTGAAGGAAATTACCCAAAATGTGTCATTCTTTAACATTTAAAAATATGTTACATAAAAATGAGCAAGTGTGATCATAAATAAAACTTAGAAGAAAAATTTGGTTATTTCATTATTCAAGGAGACATAGGTACCTGCACACATCAAGATGTCACACAATTTTTAAAAACCCACTGCCATTTGTGCTGAAACAAAATTCAACTGATAAGAAAACCCCCTTCAAAACAATTTTAATTGTGCTGTTAACTCTTCCTGCCTTTTTTTTTTTTTATTTCATAAAGTCATTATCCAATCTGAGTTGGTCGTTTGGCATTAGCAGACATAGTCGCTGGAGAGGGGTGAGATGACGTCAGCGGATTTATCAATGTCTCCTTCAAGAAAGTGTAAGTTGTATCCAGTTCAGCTTGCAATGGCAAGAAATCCCCCACACCAACTGCTTCCACGGGAAGAGCAGCTCTTGAAGGAATGGAGAGATTTGAATGGTCTCGTGATCCTAGCTACAATATGAAGAAGAAAAAAACAAATAAACATAGAGTTGAAAACTCTGAAACAGAATCGAAAACCAGACACAGTAATAATCATGATACAAGATGGGGTGGAGATGCCATTTTTAATTCTGCCATTATCGGTATGATAATATATAAATAGTAAATTATTTTCCAAGCATGATTGAATCCCTTCTAAAGTGTCCGATGTCATGAACCTTTCCGGAGTTTGTCTAAACACTGAAACATTGTATAAAACTTTTATAAAGTTATTGCATCAAAGAGTCAGTGCAATCAGGCATTTTTGCATCTCCTGCCACAGGCAATCTCCAGAAGCCAATGCTAAGAGTGTTTATTTCATTATGCTCTATAATATGTGCTATATAACATGGAAGATCCGACTGCTGAGAACATGAACTGTGGGTATTTATGTTTTTAAAATCTATCAGCTGGACTCATTTAATTGACAAATACAGCACAGAGAAAAATAAGTAAATTCTAGTGACCTCTAGGAGATAGCACAACGAGATATAAAATGCCAGGGAAATGAACTTTTTTGCCTTTTCCTTTGATAATAATGCCACCGCTCTATTTCAATAAAAACTGTTCTCCTGAAAGTATTTGGAAATTGTGTATCAAAACATGGGATTGCAACATGAAAAACTATTTGCCACATATTTTAAAACATTATACTGGTATCCAGAAACTACTAGAAGTGAAATCAAGGATATCCACACATCCACGATGTACTGGAAAACAGAATTAATATTTTGATGAAGCCTTCAGTAACACTGATAATCAGTAGTTAACATTTAACATGAATGAAGTCTTACCAGTAAAGCAGATAGGTACTATTATTTTATGACACTTATTGATAGTAACTACTGATCAATTGTATGACAGAATTTTCCAGATTCCCAACAAATAAATGTTCTTGAGATAGTAAGTCTAGTCATAAGTGTCTCCATTAAAAACCACACTTTACATTGCAGAGTTTTTAAAAAAAAAAAAAAAACAACCTCTTTTTGGCAGATTCTCTTACAGTTTTGGCAATAAAATCGCATGAACTATAAGAACCTGCTTTGTTATGTCACATTCTACAAAACCACTCAAACATGTGAAAACAAGAGGGAAGCCATCAGTGGTTTTAGGAAAGTATCAGCAATGCAACTGTTGTATATGTTACCATTTTTGTGGATTTTTTTTAACTACAATTGGAGAAAAATCAATGGCTGCATCTAACACCTAGTTCAGCAATTTTCTTTGATCTCTGTTCTTTTGATTTCTTGATACTCCACTACAAGCCTAGAGCTGACAGAAATCATCCCTTTTTATGCTGGAAGTTAAAAAAAAAAAAAAAACACCTAAAATGACCACTCGAATGACTTTACGAAGGAGAGGGATTAGCTTATCCCAATGGAAGGAAAAGACATCCTGAGATCAGGCGTTGACCCTGATTAGCAACGCTGATAAGGTTTCCTTTGCAAACCTGGAATATTGGACCCTGAACAGAGAGAGGCATCTCATTCCATCCGAGGCTGGAGTTGCAGATTCCTGCCCTTTTATGGCTCCTAGAATCACCTTTTCTAATTTTTTTTTCTGCATGTTGGAATGGGCAGCACCATTACCTGATTGATTTTGCTTCTATCAAGACTCTAGTGCTGTCTACTAACTTCTCCTTCTGTCAGACCTGAGGGCAAAGGGAGTCCCAAAAAGGCAGGAGATGGTGGGGCCTGATTTTCTTCTTAATAAAATTTAGGAATAGCCACAGTATTCTTTATTATGATAAAAGAAAACTGTCAGGTGAGGCTTCAAAATTTGTTGTCACATCTTTATATCTCAAGTTCTGGTCTAAGAAAACTATACACAAAAAGAGAAGAGTGTGCAAAAGCGGACCAAGGAAGGTCAAGGAGTCTCTGAGGGTATTTTGTTCTGATGCCTTCGACTAGAGCAAGAGAACCGTGCCACACTGACCAGTCACTCCTGTTGGCAATATTAAAGGTATACATGATTTACTCCAACCTATATTCTGTTCTTGAAGTTTCCTTTTTTGTTCTCGTGATCCCATCAACCTAGCACATTACATATTAGGGAGACTGTCCTTTAGGGAAGGCCTCTAACTGCTCGTTTCTCCTTAATATTCGATGGATCTTGGCACTCTACAAGGGGGGTCCTCTTTTGCCCTTTCTCACCTTAACTTTTTTTTTTAAGATTTTATTTATTTATTTGAGAGAGAGAATGAGATAGAGAGAGAGAACATGAGACAGGGGAGGGTCAGAGGGAGAAGCAGACTCCCTGCTGAGCAGGGAGCCCAATGGGGGACTCGATCCCGGGACTCCAGGATCATGACCTGAGCCGAAGGCAGTCGCTTAACCAACTGAGCCACCCAGATGCCCTCTCACCTTAACTTTTTAATATGTCTACTTTCCACCAGGTTGACCGAAAGCATCTTTTCATCTAATATAACATTTTTTTTAACTAAATCGTCTTGAAATGGGATGTTGGGTATTTCCCTAGTATTTCAGATAAGACTCTCACTTTTTGCATGCTACCTTCTGACCTTTTATGTTCTAGCCATGGAAAATAACTTTAAAAAAAGAGGTTTTTTTTTAAGATTTGCACCCCCAAAAGATATGCCCTCCACCAAGTAAACAGATTTACTTTTGTGTAAATGAAAATACATTTTTCTTCTTTTTGCTAGTAGGATAATTTGCTATACTCCATACACTGCTAGAAAGTTGTTTTTTTTTTTTTCATGAAATGGCGGGGGGAATCTGATTTTAAGTCACTTAATAGCTTGTAAACAAGCCAGCAAAAATTCTGGTGAAATCTTGGTTTGAGAATGTGATGTTAAAAAAAAACGAGGGGAGGTGAGTTGGGGGATGAGCTGATGGACATTGGGGAGGGTGTGTGTTGTAATGAGCACTGGGTATTATATAAGACTGATGACTCACAGACCTGCACCCCTGAAACAAATAATACATTATATGTTTAAAAAAAAAACCTTTCACCATGAAAAGAAAAAGTAAATACGCACTCTTTTCTCTTGTTACAAATAGTATCCAGAAATATATCATAACACTTTTAATATAACACAGAGAGTAAAAGACAGTTAAATAACTTTTTTATCAGAGACCATTAAAAGTTAATATTCACTGCCTGATCTTACATTTTAAATCTGTAAAGCTCATGGTCATTTGAATTACTTTTTAAACTGCTGAGGTGTTCTGGTACTCTCTCATGTAAATCTAAATTTAAGCAATTTCTCAAAAAGAGATTAGTTACCTGAAATAAAAGGTAGGTGTCATGTGAATCTTTATGGAAGCACTTTTATTTACTCAATAAGCTGTAAATGATTCTATTTGAACTGTTACAGTCCATCAACTAAATATATATTCACAATACAGAATGTGTTCACTACATTTCTGCATTTTAAAATTTTTATGAAATAGAGTTATTGGACACGTCTAATAGCTATTTTTCAAGGCCTTAATACCTTAGTTTTCCAAGAGTGTTTTCCCAACAAAAAGAGTAAATAAAGCATTAGTCTAATAATATGATAATCACTCAGTAAGTTGTCTATAAATGAAAGCCATTTTGCAGATCAAGGCTTCTGAACAGATGACACCAAACTATTTGTCTCCCATGTGGCATATATTATCGAGTTAAGTCTTCTGGAATCTAGTATTCTGAAAAGTGCGTGGTGATGTGATTTAGTAAGCCGGATGCTACTACATGGCAGTTCTGCCAGGCACATAGTGGGAGTCCTGGACTGGAGAGCCAACGACTACAGTCTTCTCTCCCACTTCTGTTCCAGTCTAGCTGGGCCATTTTTGCCATGGGAATTAGTCCATCCACGTATCACATCCCTTGCCTATAAAATAAGGAGCTACACCCTTTACAGCTCTGAAGTTCTACAGATCCACATAATTCCATGCATGATGGCATATGACATAATGTTAATGCCCAACTTTTGTGGATGATGTTAACCCAAATACAGTACTTCAGATTTTGAGGGGACATAGAGAGGAGAAATGCACATTGCACACGGTTTTTTTTTTTTTTAAGTTGCACAGAGGGACACCTGGGTGGCTGAGTCGGTTAAGTGGCTGCCTTTGGCTCAGGTCATGATCCCAGGGTCCTGGGATCGAGTCCCGCATCAGGCTCCCTGCTCAGCGGGAAGCCTGCTTCTCCCTCTCCCTCTGCCATTCCCCCTACTTGTGCTCCCTCTCTCTCTCTGACAAACAAATAAATAAAATCTTTTTTTTAAAGTCACATAAATAACAAGATTAGCCACAGTTTAGATGATGTGGGTTCATTCAATTAAATTCTGTAGTACCTTTTTTATAACTTTGACCTCCATGATGATGTCTTAAGCTCTGTAAATCATTGACCTGGTTTTAAGTAGGGTGTGCAGCCACACATAAACTGACAAAGGAATCAAAGTACTCACCAGAGGGCCTTCTAATGAGGCTCACTCACCATTGCTACTTTATCTGCTAATGTGTTCTTACCACTAGAGTCTCCAGACTCAGTATCACAGAGTCTTCCTCCTTCCAAAGACTTCGAGTTAGTTAACCAAATTCTACCTGTCTATCTTCCAGTTCTGCCATGTTGGCGTCATAGGACACTGTGGTCTGCACAAAATTGGCAATAATCACATATATAGTTTTCTCTTGTGGAATGGCCCATTATATACCTGATATATATACATATAACATGCACTTGATACATACATATACCTTGAACTTGATAAATATTTGTGTGGGTGTATTATATGCACTTGCTATGTGCATTCACATCCATACATTATATATATACATACACATACATATGTGTGCATACATAAACATATACATACACCTGCTATCACATCATTAAATATTTATTCCTTGTGGTTACCAATCCTAACTTTGGGTTACCAACGCCAAAGCTGTAGGAATATTTTATGCATTCTTTTCCTTGTAAGTCATGAAATCTTAGTGCAGACCAGTTTGGCTCTTTAGCTCACTGACATCAAGACATGCAGGGATATGTGAGTCAATGGAGTAAAGGAGTCTCTAGATACAGAACAACCTAAGAGGCCTTAAACCTAGAGATTAAGAAGGCAGGGCAACTGTAGAGATAGAAGCAAATAGAAAAGAGAGATAGAAGATATTAGTAACATACTTGATTCACGTCACAACAATTTTGCCCTCATGTAGACATTCAACATTGGTTCAAGAGCTAGAGCCCTAAAGTCGACCTATCTGGTTCAAAATCAGCCTTGACCACTCGATTAATGTGGCAGAGTAATTGGCCTAGCAGCCTTGATTCTTCGTGCCTCCCTCTAAGCACATCCTTGGCCATGGGGCTGTGCAGCTCTTTGCTTCCCTGTCCAGCCTCATCTACCATTTCCTCCCTTGTACTCCACAATCCAATCACATGGAATTGTGCGTCCCCTACACACGATGCCCCCATGCTTCACACCCGCTCCCTACCTGTCCGCTGCCCAGAGTATCCTTCTGTCCTTCGTGGGGGAGTGCTCCCCCCACCTTTCAGACTCTGCTCAACATTTCCCTCTTTGTGAGGCCTTTCCGGATCCCCATCCCGCCCTTCCCTAACCTCAGTGAGCTGTGACACCCAGTTACACTTTTATATTCCCTCATGAGCGTCTATTTTTCTATTTTTACTTATTTGTATGCACTGATAACTCCCCTACAAAACTCTGAGCACCCGATGCAATGGATTCGGGACTTTGTATGCCTAGCACTTAGCAGAGTATCTGGGGCTAAATAAGATTTCTGATGAACAAATCACTCAGGTTGGCCTCCTATTGGTATTTGGTCATTTCATGTAGATACAGATTTTGCCCCAATTCAAAGCAGCACAGTGTAGTGGAAAGGATATGACTCTGAAGTTGGAGAGACCTTGGGCTCCACACTTGATCCTGCCATGTATTAACCATGTGACCTTTGACAAATTACTGAGCCTGTGGCCATCTGCATCCTCTGTGACATAGGAAGAATAATCCCTCCTAGGGTTGTTATAAGAATTAAATGAAATAATAGACACAAAAGGCAGAGCATTCAGTAGCTCTCCTTCTTCCCCTCTCCTTCTCCTCTTCTCAGATGATAACAAATTCCAAATTTATAATTATAGCTAACATGTATTGGGCATATGTGTCTGGCCCTGTGCTAGGTTTAGCTTTATAGACATTATCTCGATTCTCACAACAACTCAATGAGAAAGTACTACTGTTACCCTCATTTTGCAGTTGAAAGACTGGGGCTGAGAGAATAGAATAAATTGCTCCATGTTGCACAGCTTGGAACGTGGTAGAAAAAGATGTGACGCTTGATCCTTCTGATTCTTCTCCCCTAATGCTTGACCACTACCTTATCATGCTGCCCAAAGAAGACAGCCTCAGGCTTATTTTATAACCAGAACTGTTTCATAAACACAGCAATGGCTCAACAAATCCCTGTGCAGCTGGGAAATAAAAGTACATAGATTGTACTAGAGGCTAAAAATAAATGTTTATATTTTTGATAACATATTTTATTATAGTCCCACATTTGAATATCCATGGTACTGGAGTAAATAAATAGATTTTATAGCATTTACATAAAATAAAAGTTCTAGCCTTTCACCAAAGGAGCTTATTTGTTGTTATATTCAGAGATAAAATTCAGCACTGAAGTTTTAAATTACACTCGAGCATCTAAACTTTAATTTTAAATTACTTTAAAGATGTCTTGTGCCTGACAAGATAACAATTCCCATTTTCTTCTCTTGGATGTTTAGATTTCCTGACATGACTGAGGTTGGAAAAAGAGTCGAAGGATTTTCCCAGATAGCTTTTGTTCTTTCTTTTCCTTCTTTCTTTCCCGACCCTGCCTCCCAGCCTGCTCCCACCCTGGTAATTCTGATACACCTGATGGTAGGAATGCCAGAAATGGTCAGAAAAATGCAAAGGTGGCCATTTTTTCCTCTGTGTCTTAGAAAAATGTAGTTGCAAAAAATTCAGAGGGAATTTGAAATGTAAATATATCCATACACCCAAGTATATACAAAGGTACAAAAACTGAATAAATAAAAACTTGGGCATACTATTTAGAAAAAATGCCACTGAAAAACTGAAATGATAACGGATAAACATAGTGTAACACACATGATGGCCATAAGAGTGACTTTCTTTTTTTTTTTAAGATTTTATTTATTTATTTGTTTGTTTGTTTGTTTATTTATTTATTTATTTATTTGACAGAGAGAGAGAGCACAAGTAGGGGGAGCAGCAGAGGGAGAGGGAGAAGCAGAGTCCCCGCGGAGCAGGGAGTCCGATGCAGGGCTCGATCCCAGGACCCCAGGATCATGACCTGAGCCAAAGGCAGTCGCTCAACTGACTGAGCCACCCAGGTGCCCCTAGAGTGATTTTCTTAATTGACAACAGGTTCATGCAACTGAAGAAAAAAGAGAACCTAATTAGAAAGCAGGCTAAGGATAGTCTAGTATTAAGATTGGGTTTAGCTGTAACAGAAAACCCAAAATGTCAGTGGCTTAAATAAGATAGTTTATTTGTCTCTGATATGACTGAAGTTATCAGGAATCCAAACAAAAAAACAAAAACAAAAAAACAAAAAAGGAACCCAAACTGCCTCTACGTTGGGCTCCACAGCCTCAGTATGTGCCTTCCACCTCAGGGCCCAAAATAATTGCTTCCGTTCCAGCCCTATGTCTGCATTCTAGGCAGAAGAAAGGAGGACAAAGACGAGAAGAAGGCACCATTTACATTTAAAGACACTTCCTAAAATCACAACACTTTTGCTTACATCCCATTGGTCAGAACTTGGGTTACATGTCTAATTAAACTTCAGGGATATCAGGAATGTAACTTTCTCCGCCGAGTGACCCAGGTAATATTCAGAAGTTTTATTACTAAGAAACAAAGAGAAAACAGATCTCAGGGAACCACTAGCAGCCTCTGCCTCAGACATAAATTGGCCTTTTGGTTGGAAAGGGAGGAATACAATAACCAATAAACATGAAAAAATGTTAAACCTCATTCATAATTTAAAAAATGCAACACAAGGGGCACCTGGGTAGCTCAGTCGGTTAAGCGTCTGACTCTCAATTTCAGCTCAGGTCATGATCTCAGGTCCTGGGATCAAGCCCCAGGTCAGGCTCCCTGCTCAGAGTGGAGTCTGCTCGAGATTCTCCCTCTCTCTCTCTCTGCCCCTTTGCCCAGCTGGTGAGGGCTCTGGCGCGTGTGCACTCTCACTCTCTCTCAAATAAATAAATGAATAAATAAATAAATAAATAAAATCTTTAAAGAGAGAGAGAGAGACGCAACACAAAACATGCCAATGAAGACGACATTTCACATATTAGATAGGCAAAAATTTAGATGTCTGATGATACCCACTGCTGAGAGACAAGCTCAGACCACATAGGCAAGGATGCCAAGCTTAGTGCAACCTATCTGGAAGACAGAATTTTAAATGTACCTGACCATTGATCCAGCAATTCCACCGCTAGGGCATTTCTTCTCTGGCCACACTCACAAAAGTTCACCAAGGTAAGCAGATAGATGTGTTCATTGAGCATTTTTGTTTTTTTACAGAAAAACAGTTTTTAAGTAAAACTAAAGGATCCATCCAACCGAGTGCTATTCAAGTGAAGTACGAAACAACCATAGAATACAACCATCAAAAAAAAGTAAGGTGAATATGTAAACATATAATATATAAATATGTCTAAGTGAAAAAAGAAGGTTTGAAATTATGTGTGTGGATAGAGAGAACCCACTTGTATTTTAAAAATAAATAGAAGACACACACAGGCATATGTATACCTATTTTTCTTTCTAAAAAAGGAATCACAAGAAAGTGTTCATTATCTTTGGAGTGTGGATGAGGGGGGAAAAAAGCTTTGAAAGTTCAAAATTTTCTTTCCATGGTTTTTATATTTAAAACTATTTGAACCGGGGCGCCTGGGTGGCTTAGGGGGTTAAGCATCTGTCTTTGGCTTGAGTCATGATCCCGGGTCCTGGGATCGAGCCCCGCACTGGGCTCCCTGCTCAGCAGGGAGTCTGCTTCTCCCTCTGCCTCCGCCCCTCTCCCTCACTCGTGCTCTCTCTCTCTCACTTGCTCTCTCTCTCCCTCTCTAAATAAAATCTTAAAAAAAACAACTCTTTGAATCATGAGCAAAGGTTATGAAACTGGCAGTTTGCAAAAGTAACACTATAGCTGATTAACAAATAAGTGGGAAAAAATGGTAACCTCCAAGAATCATCAAAAATGGAAAGTAAAAAGGTATTTATTTGTTGCCAATCAAAACTGAACTTTAAAAAATTATGATACTAAATGTTAGTGAAGGCATTATGAAACAGGCATTTATAAATTGGTAGTGATTGTATAAATTGATAGAACCACTTGGACTGTAATTTGGCAGCTGCCTTAAATGGGTAATACCACTAGATCTGACAATTCCATTTATGACTATGTTCCTTATATCAGTACTAACAGACAAAAATTGGAAATAAACCCATACTCAACAACGTCTTCATCTTACTTACTTACTAAAGTATCTTTAAGTAAGCTACAGCCACTTGACGGAATACTATACAGCTATAAAATTTACGGTTATGAACTTACAGATAACATGGACAAATGCTTAAGTTGAACAAGGGGTCAGAAAATTTTTCTGTAAAGGGTCAAATAATAATTCACGTTTTACAGGCCATACGTTCTCTGTTGCAACTACTAAATCCTGCCATTGTCACCCAAACGCAGCCATAGAAGATATGCAAATGAATTAGCAGCCCGTGTTCCAATAAAATTTTATTCATGAGCACTGAAATTTGGATTTCACATAATTTTCACATCATGAAATATTCTTCTTTTTCTTTCTTTTCAACCATTTAAAAATGTAAAAACCATTCCTAGCTTGCAGGCTATACAAAAACAGGTGGCAGGTGGATATGGCCCATAGGCTTCAAACTTTGCCAACCCCTGAGTTAGACCATATATGTAAAAAGGTGATTCACATAATCACATACGATAACTTTCTTTGACTTATTGGAATTGTTGGCATTTTTTCCCAAAACTTCTGTATTTTCCAAATTATCTACAATAAGCATGCCTTACTTTTATAACCAAAACCTTTTATTAAAAAAGACTAATTTTATATATACTGAAACCCATATTTTAGTACAGTTATGACTCTGAAATGTGCAGTCAAAATGAAAATGTAATTGGTTAAAGGCCTCAGAGGGTAGGTCTTTAACTAAATGTTTTGCAAGTTTTGAAAAGGTCTTAATTTAGCTGCGACCACTTTCCTATTTCAGCATCTACTGTATCTATCCCATAGCCACAGTCTCGCACTGAGCAAACACAAATAACTATACGGAGTGACTTGTCTCTCTACTCCGCACGAAAGCAACTCCTTATGTAGAGTGGCTACTTACAACTTGTGTGCCTTCATTTTATTCCAAACAGCACTTCCAGCTGCCAAATTACAACTTCTGTGGTCAGAATGTACACATGTCACACTCTATCTGGGAACCATTAGGCAGAAGTGTTCTGACCACTTTTTCATTACTCAAGAATTTCCTCTTAAACTTCTATACCTTTTTGATTCAATGTCAAAAATTTAATAATAATCTGAAAGCTATAAATTTAGACCTTTTAGCAGTATGTTTTTTCCCCGGGTGGAATTATGACCATGCACTCAGGTAAAGAGGAAAAGGGAAGAATCGTCTAAAACTTAAAGTTGTTTGAAAGAGATGACTTTCCTAAATCTTACTGACATTGTATCTGTCAATCACATACCTCAACAAAATTAGCAATAAACCCACATTTTGAAATTTGAAACTCATTTTTTCCCATGGCCCCCCTTCCACTGCTGTTTTATGTTCCCTCACTCTACTACATCACACCTAAAATTTCTAGCAGTTCTTCACAGAATGCTGCAGTCTTCACTCCCTTCAACTGGTGCTATGGCCGAGCCTTTCTGAAGTGGCTGGTTGTCTTCCGTTAAAAGACCATGGTCTCTCTATCTCCCAGTGAGAGAGAGGCACTTCAGATGTAAAACAAATCACGCGATCTGGGGTTCACATCTGTGGAATGCCTTCAAATCACAGCAAGCACTGGGGAGTATGTTGCAAAGCAAATCACTTAGCTGGCAATGACATTTCCTTTACATGATAGGCAGGAATGTTATTTCTGATAGAAGCGGGCCATTTCCAGCACTCTCAAACCAAACCCATATCTCTAGGGAGAACATCCTATAGAACTGCAAGAATAATACAGCAACCACAAAATTCCAAAATAATATACCTACAGATTACATTTCAGGGATCCATTCCCTACATTTTCAATTCCATATGATAGATTTTCCCCATGCTTGCATAATGCATAAAACATATCTAAACCCACATCCACCATTAGTATCCTATCAGCGTTATTCATTAATTCTTTCAAGAAATATCTATCGAGTGCCTACAAGGTGCCAGATACTGTTCTAGGTCCTGGGATAGAGCAGTGAATTACACACACAAAAACTGTCTGTCCTCAGGGGAGCTCACACTGTCCTTAACTAATCTGACTCTGGAGCTAGTCTCCTTAACTAATAATTTGCCGAAATACTATATAACAACACAACTGCTATTTTTTGTAGTGTTAAGTTTTGATGGGCAGGGCACTGGGAGTTTACAAGCCTCATTGTTCTGTGGATATAGACAAGGTTCCAGGAATGAGTTACATTTCCCTGGTTCTTCCCTGACTTGCTCACACCAGACCTCAAATACCTTGCACAGTCCCCATCAAGAGTTGCTGGGTGTCCGGAGTCCCTCCCCTCGCTGCTGCCTTCGATGTATCAGCCGGCTCACTGTGCCATATGGGTGATGTCCCTATGCCCACCCCTCCCCGTGTCACCTGAAAACCATGACAACTCTGATGGACCCGGTGTCTCACCATGTCTGTCATAAAACACTTCTTTCAGTTTCCACCTAGAGGGCCTTTTTCTAAGAGTCCAGATGCCAGTCCCTGGGCCTGCATGGAGGGGAGACACTAGGCGGTTCTCTCCACTTCTGGGCACCTGCCCGCAAAACTTCCACTCGTTCTTTACCAATCGCCAAAACCCGCATTCAAATGAACTTCCTCTGAGTCTGCACACCAATTTTTCTAAAAAGCCTAGCCTCGTTTGAAATGCAGTTCGGGCTCAGGGTAGGACATCCACAAGACGATGATTTTGACACAGGCTTTCAAGCTGTTTGCCAATTTTTTTTCTTTAGCTACTTAAGAAAGTCTCTTCATTTTCTCTAACTTAAACGCACTTTTAATATTTGTATACAAGTTATCTCTTCGGTCTTCTCTCTATTTCCTACTTCATCTCTTCTTTATTGTCTATTTGCTTATTATTTGAGAGTATTCAAATTTGCTATTGGAGACCAGGAAAAAAAAAAAACTGGATAGATGAAACTCAAAATAAGTGTGAAGCTAAAGGATGAATCAGCCAGTCGCCTGTGAAACACAGGCAGAATCCACATGTTGAGAACATGGTAAGTTAGTGCCCTAAAAGACAGGTTACTTAGAGATAGAACGGGGTGGAGAGACCACATCATAAGATAGAGATATGCCACCTCCAGGCTAATGTCATTCTTAAACTGGCCCGAGAGCCGCAGACAAAACCCAAAGCAGTTCAACAGCCAAAGAGGCAAACTATAGCTAGGGGGCAGATATATTTGTCCTGCATCTGTCCTGGAAGGGAAGCAGGGGTGAGTGGCCCAGGCACCTCTGTCTCCCGAGCCCCCTGTGTCAAACCTCCGCCCTGGTCCTCACAACCTCACGGAGTGGAGAAGGCTGATGCAGCCAAGAGACAGGGGTTGTAAGAGCACTGCATGACCATGGAGTCGGGGAGTTTGGTCCTTCCCCTGCTGGCTCCCCACCATGCTCTGCTTCTTGCCGTGTGTCTTAAACTGATCTGATAAATTATGTATTTGAGTATTGTAATGTGCCCTGTGAGACCTTCTGTTCTGTGACCTCTGGGATAACAGGCCTGGCCGTGGACTCAGAGGCAACCGTGGCGTCGAGGTGATTCCCCATAAAACACCTTTGCTCCCCAGTACCTATCAGCACGCCCTTCCTTTCTCCTGTCTGAGGGTCTTCTTGTCATGCTGCTCCTTCTCTTTAAAAGGAGGCTGCTTCAACAGGTTTTTACTGTTCGTCACGACTCACCTCGGGGATCGCCTTGTCCCCAGACTTCCCTGACACCTGTCACCTCACATTGGGATTGGATGTCCCTGCTCTGTGTCATGGCAACACAGTCTCAAAATCTGCTGTTTGCAGCTCAATATACCGGCCACTGGCCACACGTAGTTATTTCAGTTTTAATTAATTTTATTCAACATAAAAGTCCATTAAAAATGAAAGTTCAGGTCCACCGCAGGGAGTTGTAGAGGACAGCTTTCACTGTGCGCTCCTCAAAGGAAGCCACGGGCTACTCTGTTTCTTTGTCACCGGTGGCTTCACCGGTGGCTGGCACCTAGCAGGTGCCCCAGATGTTGGCCTGCTGTCACATGAAGGGACTTCCTCTAATCTGTATTCCAAGGAAAGCCAACAGGAAGGGCATGTTTTGACATTCAACTTTCCTCTTTCCAAAAATAAGTTTCATTTTCTTTAATTCTGACTTCCTTCAATGCCTCCTTTCTGGAGCGTCTAAAGTGTCAGGAGGGACCTCGCTGTTCCTTTCTAGGCTTATCTTTCTCGACCTTCGGTGAGTGTCATTACGGCATTTTACGCTAGGGCACCCTCAGAGAAGAGGGAAAGAAGCCTGTGACAGAAGGCAAGAGGAAAGTTATCTTGCCAATTGTCCATTCTCCAGACCCCCAGGCAGGAATCCTAGCTCCCTTAAAAGCTCGATTTTGTATATCAGAGAAAAATGCATTCTTACCCTACAGCTTTTAATTTTTAATTTTTATACTCTCTTGGGAAAAAGATTCCATTATGGGCCAAATTCGGAGGCGATCTAATTGTTTGATGTAAACCTTCAAAGTTTCCTTTGAGTTGAGTGTCTCTCTGCTTGGGCAGAAAAGGGGAAAAGAGGGAATTTACATTCACTTTGCTAAACATTAGCATCTTTTGTTCAATCATTTGAATGCAGGACAGTGAGGGGGCAAACAGCTTAGCAAACAAGAGTTGACACATACAGTGTAAAATCTTTTAAGGTGCTTGGATTCAATGAGGGAGAAAGTGAGACGCAACCGTATTTCAGCTTCCTAACTGTGCTCCAGTCTGCGGGAACTTTGTGACAGGTCTCTGTCTCTCAGCTACACTTGACTGGCTTTTGCTGACATTCAGCTGTCAGACGGCAACCCTTTACCAGGCCCCTAACATGCTCCACAGCCTCACCCAATTAACTTGCTTTCACTTGACACGGCAGCAAAAAGCTTCATAATAGGTGGTCAAGGTGCATGGTGTCTGCCTGGGCCCTCGAAGTGCTCACACATAGCAAGATGTTTAACTACTTTTCTTCTTGCCTGTGTGCTCACAACTAGTGTGACTACCATTCAGTCATTCCACATATGGAATTGGACAGGAATATAGGAAATATTAGAGTGACGCCGTAAACTGCTCAAAAGCAGGCTTCTAGATGACTGAAGTTCAATTTCAAATCACTTCTGAGAGAAAGATTTGATTTTTAGATTACCAAAAGTTAGTATCAACTAGCAATTGATCTGTAGTTAGTTTTCCCACTCTCTCATCAATAATAGTATTATATAAAGAGGGCACGGTGTAGAAAAATTGCTTTTGACAAGGGAGGGCAGAAAAGTCTAGGCGCGATTCAAGAGTATGGCATTCAGCCTTTGCTCATAAGCATGCATTTTTCGGATGAATTCTACAGTAAGCTTTTGGTAAATTTTGGTAATGCGAGCCTTTCTGATGAAATACATTGTGCTTGAAAACGTTTGGCTAAGAAATCCAAATTTTTATACTTACTTTGAAAACTTATCTGAATAATTTACACATTTTCTCTCATCTCCTAGTATGTTCCAACCTAAGCATATAATCTATTTTCATTTATTGGCGCTCTGAAAATCTGAAAATTATGGGGGGAAAAGTGACATAAAGAAAAGGAAAAGGGATATAAGCTACATTGCCTTTGGAAACCCATGCTTTTAAAGCTTTGTGATGAAGAGGGCACTGACAAGGTTACTTTTTGATAGGATTCTATTATTGACATCCAAGTGCAGCTTTTTATAGCTATTTTTTTAAAAGAGTTATTTATTTATTTTAGAGAGGGGGCGTTAGGGCAGAGGGAGAGCAACAGACCCCCCGCTCACAGAGCGCAGAGCCCTACATGGGGCTCAGTCTCATGACCCTGAGATCATGACCTGAGCCGAAACCAAGAGTCAGATGCTCAACTGACTGAGCCAGCCAGGTGCCTCTCTTTATAGCTATTATGAAAATACAGTTATGATTTCAACTCTAAGCATCATATCAGTAATCAAAGGTAGAAGTCTAATTACAGGAATGGGGAGTTCCAGCGTCCACCACCACGAACCAATCCTGGTGGTGATTCACCACTACTCTACGCCAGGCCAAGCAGAGTTTAACCATACCTTGCCATTCCGAGTGAGCCTGGGAAGTGTCTCTGAGCTTTGGAAGTCAGGTCGCTGAGTAGCAGTGCCTCTGTGACATGTCTTCAAATTAAACGAAATCTTTCTCTACATAAAGTGTGTATTTAATGTTTTGAACACTGCTCACTTCTTAACAGAAGCTCAAGGCAAGGGTAGATCTTGACTGAATTGCTGAGCAATTAGGAAACCACCCTGCATCCACTTGATTCATTAAGTCCTGTCAAGTTTTCCCTGTCTAACTCCAATGTCACGTTCCTCCACCCCCACCGTTACGGCCCTCACACAGATCACCCTCACTTCTCACTGCCACCTCCTTAGTATATTTGTTTATAGCTACCCTGAATAACGAATGCCTTTTATAAAACCACACCCCACGTTAAACTTACCAACTGTGTTAGCTTCCTATGGCTGCCACAAGTGACCACAAGCTGGATGGCTGAAAACAATGGAAATCTATTGTCTAACCGCTCTAGAGGCGAGAAGTCCGAAATCAGGGTGTCAGCCGGGCCACCCTTCCTCCAAAGACTTAGGCAAGAATTTCCCCGTGGCTCCTTTAGCTTCAGGTGGTGGCGGGCAATGCCTGGCATTCCGGGTTTGTAGCTGTGTCACCCCAATTCCTACCTTCATCCCCATGTGGCCCTCCTCCCTCTCCGTCTCTCTGAATAGCTGTGTGTCTCTCCTTATAAGGACCTTGATCACTGGATTTAGGGCCCACTTTAATCCAGTATGAACTCATCTTAATTTAACTGGTTAGATCTGCAAACACTCTATTTCCAAATAAGGTCACGTTCTGAGGTTCTCAGTAAACATGAATTTTCTAGAGAACACACTTCAACCTACTCTACCAACTATTTACAACGTAAAAAAGAAATGACTTAGGGGTATTCTTATATATAATTTTCCTTCAGAGTGTTATAAACGATAGCTTAATATTAGCTTAGCAAAACTTTGTGGACTCCCCAAGCCCAATTAACTTTTGAAGATCATTGTTCATGAACATCACTTCTGGTGAAGCTATATATTTAGTCTTCAGATGTTACTTAGCAAATGGAGCAAACATTTTTTTTTTACTGTCTTGTAATATCTTAAAGTGAACTAGCTTTTTTCCCTTAATTTTTAATTGCTGAATATTTTACTTTCATTAGAAACCAAATATGTTCAGAAATCAGTGTTTTTAAAATGTATTAAATGATGCCATGCTAAAAATAAACTTATATCCAAAAATTCCAGAAACACCCTATGAAAGAAATTTTTAATATCTAGGTATGTGAAGGTCTCAGAATTTCTATAATATATGTGCAATGATAATTTTCTAATAAATACATGCAAAAATGGTTTATAACAATACTCATACACACTGCTTGTGGTTCCATTATCCAAATTCATGTATATATCAATTTGTTATCTCTCCCAAATCCCAAAGTAGCTTGATTTGTTAGGATCACTTTTTAAATGAACATAACTTTATTATAACTGGATATTATTTATGCAAAAAAAATGAGGCAGATTAAAATGTTGACTTTACAATCTAGGAAATAAAACCCCTGTATTCAAAAAAAAAGTATTAAAATACAAAAATATTATTTCTGCCTGCTATCAATATGTCAGGCATTTAACAACAGATCTTGAAACCTAACTGAATAACATGTTTCTAGGCAAAGCTACCACAATGCCAATCAGAAGGCGCTCTAAGGCTAAGCACAATGTTCTGCGCCTAGAAGGGGAGTGATTTTGAGGCCTCCACAGTTCCTTCCTACTTTGAGAACAAGTAAAACCTATAATAATTCTATGTTCAAATGATTAGGACATAATAGAAACAGCATTAATAATAAGCAGGGGCTTTACAGATATCCTTTCTTTAATCTTCATATAAGCCTAGAGACAGAAGCTACCGTTATTCTCATTTTTACGAATGAGGAAACCGAAGCCTTCTTGAAGAGGCTGTTCATGGCAGCAGGATCACATGGCTAGCAAGAGGTGAAGCCAGGGTTAGAAGAATCCCACTCCGAGCCCACCCACCCAGCGACTATGAATGCGAGGGCTCTGGAGCTGGGCTGCCTGTGTTCACATCCTTCTCCAGCACCTGGTAGGCCTTTCAATATGGAAATAATGAGAGTAATAGCAGCGATAAATACCATATATACCCATAGGGGTGTTTTAAGCATTCAATAAGTTAACACATCTTCAATTCTGAGAATGTTGTCTCACACATGGAAAGTACTAGATAAAAGTTAGCTTCTCTTTCTCCTGCTTTTTTTCTTGCTCTACACCAACCCTCTGGCTCAACAAACCCTGGTCATGGGCCATAGACCAGGCCTTTACCTGGAAGATACTTTCCTTTGCTCACAAGGGGACTTCAATAAGAAGATACAGATGACTTAGGCCCAAAAGAAAAGTGGTGGCCACAGCAGATTACAAAGAGCCAGGACTCTGGCTTACTAGCTGGATGACTCTTTGGTTTACTAGCTGGATGATGCTCCCCAACTTTTCTGAATCTCATCAATAATACTTTTATCACACAAAAAAGTTATAAAGTCATGTACAGGTATTATGGGTGTATTTTCAAAGCTCTAAAGAATTACAGAAACAAACAATATTATGATCATTACAGAAAAAAGAAAAACAACACGACTCCCAGCTTGACCTTGATCGTGAATAGGCCAGCAGCATCCTGTTTCTGCTCACATAATTCTCCCTGTCCAGAATTCCTTATGCAAACCCTATCACTCCTTCAGAATCAAGCTCAAATACAAATTCTCAAAAATATTCCCTAACCACCCTAGTCCAAATTAATCTATCTTTTCAAGCTCCATGAGCATTTATCATCTTACTGCTTTATGTAAGTCTGTCCTGACTCACCAACTAGCTTATCAGTTCCAACAAACCAGCGACTCTTCACTATGCCTTTTTGTATTCAGTCCATGTACAGATACAACTATCCTCCCTGCATAAAATATGGGAAGAGAAAGAGCTCTAAAAGATTTTAGGACTCTTCACAAGGGAACAAAATTCATTGACTGATTCAACAAACTTTTGTTGGGGACTTAGCAGCAGGTCAAGCACAAAGTAGGTACTAGCACTGGAAGGATGGTTACACACGGTACCTGGCTTCCAGACCCCCGGATCAGCAAAATGAAAAAACGCACGTAGGACTGCAGGCCTTGATCCTGATCTAGTTCTAGACATACAGGTCTGCTCTGAATGAGTAGCCGTAGTGAGCTGGCATACTCCCTGCAGATGTTAAGTTGATTCTTGGGACCTGATCCTTTTTAATCTCTTTTCCTAAACATTAAGAATCACTAAAGTAGAGAGTTTACCAATGCTTCCCTAATCTCTTCCAAACCAAGGACAGTCCCTGGACCGGCTGGAACTTTGGAAGGAGTTGGAGTGGAAATAGAATAGTCTGATAACTTGAAAATAAATTTATTGCCCCAAGTGCATAATAAATCCCATCATAAATAATTGGAGGACTATGTCTCAATTCTCCTATATGATCCCAAAATAAATATATGATTTTTAAGCTAAAATGTATTCATTTAATAAATATTACCTCATTGCTATTACATGCTTAACTGTTACATGACTTCATATCAGTGAGACTATTTTTTTAAAGATCATGCTCTCACCACTTACAGAAATAAAAGCAAACACAATTTCTGATCATCCTCCAAATGGGGTACTCCACAAGCATCTCTAAAGTTCTGAATTCATAAATAAGTGTCTGTTTCTGGCAGTGATGCAAAAAGGTCTTTTTACATTTCCTTTTGAAGATTTCTGCTCCTCTTTTTCCGTAAACTGATGAAACTGCCCAACTGCCATCATGCCAATCCGAGGGTCACCGAATTAAATGCATCAATGGCAATAGTGACAAAGCTGTTAAAAATGTCCAGAAACACACATGTAGTATCGAATCATTACTATGCTGCCACGAACTTGAGAGGAAATGGGAAATCTTCAAGGGGAAAAACGAACATCAAACAGAGCTGACAAGACAGCCAGTGGTTTGACTCAGGATCTATCTCCTTACAGAGTTTGGTTTGGGTTCAGTAGCTAAAGTTCAGGGTTCAGGGCTATTCTCAGGTGGGCTGACATTCCAACCACCAGATTCTTAAACTGCCTTGTTTCTTTTTTTAAAATTTACTGTTCTACATTGCTATTAATGTTGTAAGAGCTCTTGATCATAGTTTAAAATTTCTAGAACACTTTATACTTTTCTCTATATTTCTCTATATTTATAGTAAAGAAAAATAAATTGGTCTTTTTACTTAGGAATATGGAATGTCAACATGTAAGTATTATTTGTTGCAGAAATTAAGATTTCTTTGAAACTCAGAAATGCATCATAAAGCACTCTCTTTACTTGAACGTAGAACTTAAAAGAACAGTATTTTTTTATTCTTACTTTTAAGGACTGTGGATGGTCTACTAGTATATTCCTCACCATTACCATTATTACTTATTTATTGTACTCCAATAGTATGCTACATACTGAATAAGATATAAACAAAGACACAATCCCTGATCTCAGGTGAGCAATTCAAATCCAACCACATATCAGAAATTTCTTTCCTTTCCTGTTTTCCTTCCCTTAGGAAAGGGGTCAGAGAGACCACAGAAACCATCTGTTAAATAATAACCTGACATAACAGATGATCTTAAGAATAAAGAAATTCTGACCCACAGAGACAGAGAACAAATCACAGCCACAAGCTTGGCTTTTTGATAATTCAACTTCCAAACAGGCTGGTGGATTTTAAGTTATGACACATAATTTGGAATGTGTGATGGAACTTTTAGCAAACTATGCCCTATGTCCCAGGTATTGCGCTAATATCTAGGAATAGAACAATCTCCTATTCACGCAGTACTTCTTGTCTAATTGTGTTGGTCAATCAACAATCAATTACAATAAGGTCCGTAAATGTTATAACAGCCTAATAGGTGTTTTGGGGGGACTTGAGATTTAAAACTTGGGGGAAAAAATCAAGTAGGTAAAAGATGGAAAACAGTATTCCAAGCAAAGGAACCAGGATATACAATTCTCATGAGACTGAGAGCCTGGTACTAATTTTTACTAATCTAAGTTTAAAAAAAATGTAATAGATTGGTAACCCCACAGATGCTATAGCTGGTAACCTTATATCAGGTCTTTGCATTTTGTGCTTAAAAATGAATTGGCTTATTTCATATAATATTTGTGTATTTTGTTTCTAAATGACTAGTTAAAAGGGTTTCAGGCTGCTGTATATTGTCTAGGATGTCCTTCAAACTACACATGGACTGTAAAACGTGTGTTAACATATGATTTTATTTCTTCAAAGGTTCACTATATGCTTTTACCAAAAATATGTGTATCACTATTCTCCCCAAAACAAAGGATGGAAAGTTATACATTTAGTGACAAAAATCAGCACCAACTGTCAAGATCTTATACCAGTAAGTAGTTCCTGGAAAAGTTTATGCATGAAGTAAAGCAAAAATATTTGTTGGAAGAAACAAAAACAAGTCTTAGTTTTAGGCTTCTGAGCAGCCATAAAGCAAGTAAAAATGATTTTACAAAGTACAGAAGTTATCATAACATTATTCATTCGTTTTCTTTTCTTTGCTTTTCTTTTTTTCAGCCTTGAGTACATGATCTGTATTTTATGACATGTCTACATGTTACTTCTTAACAGGTCCCTGGCTCCTGGGTGTCTTCTTGACATAACAGGGGCTTTCAAACTTTGTAATAGCGGAATCCTTTTGTGAAATGAAATATTATTCAAAAATTTAATTTCTAAATGAGATAAAAGTAAAATGACCCTGCTTGAAGTTGGGGTGGGGAGTGAAAAATCTGTCCTCTAGGCCTCCCCCAGAGGGATAAAGACAACTATGAGATTTAGTTAACTGCGGTTTCTAATAAATGACAAACCCCCTATTCTTTTTCATGTTTTCTTAATACTAAAATCGTGACCAAATTAAACTCTTCTGAATATTGCTAAAAAATATGACTACACACCGGATGCCCTTTGTTATCGATGCCACTGAAAGAAGAAACAATGTGTTCATAAAAGCTGAGTAATTTCAATAACCTGACCAAATTTCTTGGTTTTTTACCTGCTTTAGAAAAAACACTTTAATCTATTTTAAGGAATTGGAGAATTTTATATTCAAATAATAAGGATCAGGAAATATAAGTATTTGAACTAAGATCTTTAAAATAAAATTACTCCACAGGCAAAATATAACAATACTCCAAAACAATGAATATCTCTATGAAGAATAAGATAGAGTATCTATTTAGACTTACATACAAATCTAGATTCAAAACTCCTTCCTAGACCTTTTTCTTTTCTTCAAAAAAAAAAGGTGAAAAACATCTAGGGAATACATAATTATAATCATAAGAATCTATAATATCCAATATGTTATCTAATAAAATACTTTTTAAAATTAAGTCGTAAGTTCCCAGGAGGGATTAGCAAAATGATGTATCAACACAATCACTCCATCATGATAAAATTAGATATAATCTATACTGTACACAATGTATATAGCACATTTTTTCAATCAAATTCACATTTTCAGTTAGACCTTATCAGAAATAAGACAGTGGAGACTAGAAATATAAAGCTATAACCTTTGTTGGCCCCTTACATTCTGGAAGGGTATCTTTCCAATTGGTGTCAGACAAACATTGAGAACAAAAGGATATCCAAAAGAATAAGCTGAATTCAGATTCTATCAAAGTATGCCCTAAGCCAAAGTTCTGGGAAACTAAGACAGCTATTTCTTCCCAATTTCTCAGCTAACATAGAATCTTAAGAACAAGCGCAAATATCCAAACTTCAAAACAGTATAACATGGAAGGATGTACACTTTCAATTCTCTGTACATAAAGCAGGAGGAAAAAGGAAGGTCCTTTTGTTCTAGGTAAAAGGCCTTAACCATAGACCTAGTGAATCTGTCAGTCTTCATACATAGTCATTTCTTTTTCTTTACTGAAAGGAAAAAAATTAGGTTTTTTTCCACAGAAAACTGTAAAACTTTTATTCAAGTTTAAATCCTCTTGTCTCTTACCAGCCTAAGAGCACATTCAACATAAGCTTGGTCACTCTTAATGCTTCCCTACTATTTCATAACCCAGAATCCATTTTTCAAGAAAACTGTCTATTTCCACCTTTAGTTTAGAGCCTGGGCTATGGACATACACATAGAGGTTTCACTATAGATCCCAAAGAGCATGATCTTGGGCAAACTACTTAAGCTCTCTGAGACTGCATTGCTTCATCCACAATAAGGGGAAACAACATTCCTCCCATAAGATTGAAGACTGAACTAAATAATAGATGAAATAGATATAGATGTCTCTACACAGTAACTGACAATTAAGCTCTTACTTGATGTTATTTAGATTATGGGATTATGAATTTAAACTCTGTTTTGAGTCAGTGGTCCAGTTCTTGCTTTCAAGATACACATACTGCATTGTCAACCCAAGCATTCACCCCCCCCAACCGCTCCTCACAATTAATTACCTATGTATTAACTCTTAATTCAACTTGAACAAAAGTTTCCTTGTCCATACATGGTCCAGTCAGTCAATTGTTCAATGAGTCTGACTAGTAGAAAAAGATGTGCCTTGACCACCCACTTCGTTGGATTTAATGTCTTGGGTGTGGGAGATTTCATTTTAAAGAAATCATTTAGCTCTCTCTTGGGTATTCGGTTTGGCATAAATCATGCATTTTTAAGCACAAGTTTCTTCCAAAATTATTATGAGAATTATGACTCTTTATGTTTGTTGTTCAGCTGCCCACCTTACTTTTTCGGGCCCCGCTTTCTCTCTGATGCTCACTTTTTAAAATATTGACAAATAAAAAATCATTCATAGCATATAATGAGCGTTTTAGACATCTAAATTACAATGAACAGGAACCACTATAAATATGTAGTTACAATATTTATGATGTCAGTGACAATTGCATTGAAAATTCCCAAGTATTGGAACCATCTAATTATTAAGTCTTTCACTTCCCCTGCAGGTGTAAATACATGAGTCTAATAAGCTTTCTCACTATGAAAAAACATACTTATATTATATTAAAATATTAAAAACTATTTAATGAGCTTCGTTTCCTTCCAAAAGTAAACTGAGGTTGCGTCTGAACCAGCTTGAGGCAAGGGAAGTTTCAAACATAACGTTTTTAAAACTAGCCATTATTTCCCATGCTGAAAAAAAAACTGCAATTTTATTTCCTCACAGCAAATGAAACTGTCAGGAAAATTTAGGTGTAATAAAATTGGGTGGTTAAACCAACATGCTGGATTTGAAATAAAACTGAATTAAAGGAATTAAAATTAATTCTTATGTCAGTCAACCCTTTAAAAAATACCATTCAAAACTTACTGTTTTTACGTACAGAATTTCCCTGTTCTTGATCAAGTGTGCAAAGCTAACCATCTCGTTCATGACCGCTAATGGCGCTGCAGTTGAGATGGTGCCTCGAACAACATTTTGCATAAAAATGTGTTGCTTCTGGCAGCTTTTCTGCCTAAATAAAAAGTTGTCAAGCAGGGTGACTTTAGTGGTACAGAGTTTTAAAATGGTGGATGCCGTCCAAGGTTAGCTAGTAACGGCTGACATGCCCTGGAATCTTGAGGCCTAAATCAACATTGTTTTCACAGCTGTAATTAAGCCACCTAATCAGAAGCACATTTTGACGGGACAGTTTCTGCAAGCCAGACATTACAATTTCTTATGCCTAGAGCGCAGTGGCTCATGAGAGGTCCTCGTTTAATTTCAGGTTAAAAAGAAGGGGGGGGGAGGCAGTAAAATAAAAAGACTATTTTTTTTTTTTTTAAGCAACACACAACTGTTGAAATGAAGCAGACCTATGCGTTCCTGCCTTGACCAGCCTTGCATCCCTCCCTCCTCTGGCTCTCTGCTGAGTGCCCCAACTCTCTAGCAGCAGCTGCACACCGTGAAATGAAGAGTCTCTGCCAAGATCAACAGATGAGCTGGTCTAAACTGGCTCTCTGTGTGTTCTGATTGTAAATTGTGCTGGTGATGATTAGAGAACTCTAACACAGGATGTCGACTCTTAAAACTGTCCAGAGAAAATAATTTTTTTAAGTTCAGGAAAATTTTTTTGGACTTTTTTTGTGGCTTGGTGCATAGTGTTGTGTCTATAAATTTCATATGATTCAAATGAATTCACTCAAATTAAGCAACTCTGTTATTACAAAAAAAAAAAAAAAGAAGGCCACGGCTTGGCTCCGAGCAGGGACCTTCATCTTGGGCTGTTTATAGAACAGGGCGGCGGAGTGGGGTTCTCCACCCGCACACCAGTCAAGTGCCTCCACCACCTGCCAAAACTGAAGAGATTCCTAAAATGATGAAAATCTACAATGCCATACTCACATCTCATCAGGTAACTGTTGACTTCTCTAAAGCTAACTTGCCAGCTGAAGCTGTTTTCTACAGTGTTGTGGCATTCTGCAACATTTAAACTTTCAACCCCAGAGGCCAAAGTAAAACTATCAATATGAAGGCACTAGTCACTGGAGTCTGATTACATTTAGTTCTGCATTTTAATTACATATGGATTCTATTAACTAAACCTTTTGCCTTATAGGCAACATTTTAATCAAATTACTATAATTTTCAAATATGTTACAATAGTTTGACGAGTTAAAAGTTCACATTCCTAACATATTAAGTATCAAAAAAACTTTGCATGAAAAAAGGAAATACTCCTTACAAATACGCTAATACATTTTCAGATTACTTTGGGGACTTTTTGACTACCTTGTTACAAGTTACATTGTGAGATTTATACAACTGGTATACATTTATAAATAGTTTATTGGTGTTGAATATAACCAAACTCGAAATATAATTGTTATAAATTTAGAAACATGCGCTCATTTGATTGTTGTAAACTGAAGCAAGAACAAAATGAAATATAGTTAGAATCTAAATATTCAAAGTCAGTATTTGTAACTTCAGCTGAAGAATTTTAGAGCTGAGAGGGAACTGAGATTTTATCTAGTTGAAATCCTTCATTTTTAAAGCCAGGCAAAACCAAGACCAAGGAGATTCTGTGACTTATTTCCCAAAGCTCTGTGGTGAGTTGGTAACAAAGGCTGTTCTAGAACCTGTTTCCTCTGATTCTCTGTCATGCTACTTTGCAGCACAACACGTGGCTACTGTGTAAGCAACAATCTAGCTGTCTATCCATACCACCCAAGACCGAAAAGAAATATTTTTTTAATGTGGTAAAACACATACAACATAAAATTTACTGTTGTAACCATTTTAAAGTCTACAATTCAGTGACATCAAGTATATTCACAGTGTTGTGTGACTATCAACACCTCTTAGCTCTAGAATGTTTCCACCACCCCGAAAGGAAACTCCATCCCCATAAACAGTCATTCTCCATTCCTTCCTCCCCCTCCCCCTGTCAACCACTAATCTGTGGTCTGTCTCTATGGAGACAGAACATGCCTGTTCATATAAATGGACTCCTACAATATATGGCCTTTTGTGTCTGGCTTCTTTCATTTAGCATAGTGTTTTCAAAGTACGTCTATATTGTAACATGTATCAGTACTTCATTCTTTTTTTATGGCTGAATATAGTCTGTTGTCTGGATAGACCATATTTGTTTATCCATTCATCGATCGATGGACATTTGGACTGTTTCCATCTTTTGGCCCTTGTGAACAGTGCTGCTATGAACATTTGCTATTTTCCTTTTTTTTTTTTTATGGTATTCTTCATCAGTGGAAGTGGTATCTCGTTGCAGTCTTGATTTACATTTCCCTACTGACGAATGACAATGAGTATATTTGCCTGTGTTTGTTGGCCATTTGTATATCTTCTCTGGAGAAGTGTCTATTCAAGTCCTTTGCCCATTTTAAAAATTAGTTCATTTGTCTTTTTTTTGTTGTTGAGTTGTTGAGTTCCTTACATATTAGATCCTAATCAGATATATGATTATAAATATTTTCTCCCATTCTGTGGGGTGTTTTTAATGCACAGAAGTGTTTAATTTTGATTAAGTCCTATTTGTCTATTTTTTCTTTTGTCACTTATGCTGTTGGTATCATATGTAAGAATCCATTGCCAAATCTGAGGTCATAATTTATCTCTCTGTTTTTTACTAAAAATTTTACCTTTTCTATTTATCTCTTTGATCCATTTTGAGTTAATTTTCATAGATGGTATGAGGTAAGGTTTTAAGGAAATACATTTTTTTAAAAAAATAAGCTTTCTACTTCTTTTTTATTATTATGTTATATTATTATTATGTTATATTATTATTATGTTAATCACCATACATTACATCATTAGTTTTTGATCTAGTGTTCCATGATTCATTGTTTGCGTGTAACACCCAGTGCTCCACGCAGAACGTGCCCTCTTTAATACCCATCACCGGGCTAACCCATCACCCCCCCAGAACCCTCAGTTTGTTTCTCAGAGTCCACAGTCTCTCATGGTTCATCTCTCCCTCTGATTTCCCCCCTTCATTCTTCCCCTCCTGCTACCTTCTTTTTTTTTTTTTTTAACATATAATGTATTATTTGTTTCAGAGGTACAGGTCTGTGATTCAACAGTCTTACACAATTCACAGTGCTCACCATTAAGTTTTCGACTTCTGAAATAAACCTCTCATACTCTTACTTTTGGCTAGACCCAGGCACAGTTAATTTTAATTTAGTATATCACCGTTACCAACAAACGTTTACTGAGTACCCACCATGTGAGTAAAAGGTATTAAACTGGTCAATTTCTGTGTATGTGAGTAAACATACAGAAGCAGGGGTACCAAAAAAATCTGACAAAGTTTAAAATTATTTAAGCAGTATGCTGAAAAGAATGTTGTCTCAAATAATTTTGGGTCTTTGTGAATAAGAAAAGAAATGTACAATTTATATTATTTGAAAGTACCTACTTAAAATTTTACCATAGATTCAATAATATATAAATTATTCTATTCATTCTCATTAAGTGTTTCCTAGAGAAGCATATGAAATGTAGTTTGATAAGAATTAATTTCAGAAAATTTCGTGTGGGAAAAATTGGGGGGTGGATTATGGTATGTGCAAAGTACATATGTTCCATAACAAGTATGTATTGAATAAATATTACTGAAGGAATATTCTTCCAATTAATTTTAATTCAAATCAACTGGCACTTCCTAAGTTAGATCATTATAATGAATTTTAAAAAATAAATAAGACATGACCTCACAGAGTCACAATATGGTAATACCTACACAACCAATTGATTACATAAGCCAGAGTACTATATAATGCTCAGACAGATAAATGCAATGATGAATGAGCATAACAAAGGGAACCCTTATTTCTGCCAACTGGGAGATGAACTGAAAGCCAGATGGAGTCAGCATATACCTGAATGTCAATGATAAAGAATTTTTACTTTATCATGAAGAAAGTTTAGAGCCAAAATATGTTTTGAGTCAAGCTATGGCCTGCTTATATCTGTGTGTGAGAAAGGTAACGCCTGGCACTAATGCGGCAGACAAGACAGAAGGGGAAAATTACATATGGGGAAACTCGCTGGAAGCCCATTGCAATAACCCAAGGAAAAGTTACTGTGATCACAATGGTAGAAAGGTGAGAATGGATCTAGGAGACCTGTGGTGAGAATGGATCTAGGAGATCTGTGTTGAGAATGGATCTAGGAGACCTGTGGTGAGAATGGATCTCGGAGACCTGTGGTGAGATTGGATCTAGGAGATCTGTGGTGAGATTGGATCTAGGAGACCTGTGGTGAGAATGGATCTAGGAGACCTGTGGTGAGAACGGATCTAGGAGACCTGTGGTGAGAATGGATCTAGGAGACCTGTGGTGAGAATGGATCTAGGAGACCTGTGGTGAGATTGGATCTAGGAGACCTGTGGTGAGAATGGATCTAGGAGACCTGTGGTGAGAATGGACCTCGGAGACCTGTGGTGAGATTGGATCTAGGAGATCTGTGGTGAGATTGGATCTAGGAGACCTATGGTGAGAATGGATCTAGGAGACCTGTGGTGAGAATGGATCTAGGAGACCTGTGGTGAGAATGGATCTAGGAGACCTGTGGTGAGAATGGATCTAGGAGACCTGTGGTGAGATTGGATCTAGGAGACCTGTGGTGAGAATGGATCTAGGAGACCTGTGGTGAGAATGGACCTCGGAGACCTGTGGTGAGATTGGATCTAGGAGACCTGTGGTGAGAATGGATCTAGGAGACCTGTGGTGAGACTGGATCTAGGAGACCTGTGGTGAGAATGGATCTAGGAGACCTGTGGTGAGAATGGATCTAGGAGACCTGTGGTGAGAATGGATCTAGGAGACCTGTGGTGAGAATGGATCTAGGAGATCTGTGGTAGCAGAAACAGGGAGACTTAGCAAGTGATTAAGTATTGGTGGTGGACGGAAAGTGGGACAAATGTTAAGCCTTCTGCCTTGGTCTGCAAAATAGAGATAAGGAACATAGGGAATGGAGAATTTGGGAAAATGGGGAGTGGGAGGGTTGAAGAGCATGTTCAGTTTGGGACTCTGTGAGTCTCAAGTGTTTGCAGAAAACTGAAGGGGAGATTTCTGAGAATCTAACAGGCAGCTAAAGCCCTCAAAGAACCCAATTTTGTAAGGAAGATTAAAGTGTAAGAGAGATACTCAAAAGCATATTTACTCACTGCTACTCTTTGAACAACCAGTGTACTTTTTAATTTTTTAAAATATTTTACTTATTTATTTGACAGAGAGAGGGGGAGAGAGCAGCAGAGGGAGAGGGAGAAGCAGACTCCCCACTGAGCAGGAAGCCCAGTGCGGGGCTTGATCCCAGGACCCTGGGATCACAACCTGAGCTGAAGGCAGACGCCTAACCGACTGAGCCACCCAGGCGCCCCTGAACAACCAGTGTAAATAATTAGAGCATTAGACTGTCAAATTACCATCTGTATTTTCTACAACCTAATCACTGATTGATGACAATGGTCTGAGTTTGAAACTTTCATTCCTGCCACTCCATGCTCCACCTTCGCAGTATTTCATCACTGAGAAATAGAACTATATAAATATGTTATATGTATTATAGATAAATATATTTGTATATTTATACTTACATATAAAATCTAATATATCTAACATAAAATGTCTATATATTATTATAGACATGTGTTATATATTTACATAGTTAAGTATATTTAAATATTAATATACATATGGAATTTAGGATATCATGCCCCTATAGTCACTATCCAGATATCATTCGTCATGAAAGTAGCTCTTTTTAAACTGCATCATACAAAAACTAAAAGACTAGAAAGGAGGTGTGTAGCCAATGGAATATGCATTATTACCTTCGGGTCCCTATTTACTCCACTAACCAAAGCTTGAGTTTCTAGAATATGAGAAACCTTGAAAAGTTTGGATATGTATGTCAAGGATCAAAGGAAAATGTCTGCATGTGGACTGGGCTGTCCCACCTATTGATATTTTATGTTTCCCTTATTTAGTTCTCTTCGTATTCAGAGGCCGGAGCTGGAGCTCATGATAAAAATATAGGAGAATTTAATGAGCATCTAAGTAGGGCAGTATTTAGCAAAAGGGTACAATGAGAGTTGTTATGGCATCAAATGTCAGTGACTTTTGAGAATAACTAGAAAAAAATGAAATAGGGAGTTGGAAAAAGTAAGTACATAAAGCAAAGGCAGTAGATGTTTGCGATGCATTTGTCGGAGACCTCACAGTCAGAGAGCCCAGCCCGCTGAGAATCGTGCGGAGGAGCACACGGATCAGGCCCCTCCTCCAACTCATCTCTCCATCTCATTGGCTCTGCTCCAGTCACACAGACGGCCTTCCATTCCTTGAGAATCCCCTGCTTTCCCCTGTCAATGCCTAACGTTTTAATTAAGTTTTTTATTTTAGTCCCAGCGTAGTTAAAATAGTGTTATATGAGTGTCGGGTGTACAATATAGTGCTTCAACAATTCTCTACATTAATCAGTGCTCATCATAAGTGTACTCTTGGGACACCTGGGTGGCTCAGTCAGTTGAGCGTCTGCCTTCAGCTCAGGTCATGATCCCCGCGTCCTCGGATCAAGTCCCGCATCGAGCTCCTTGCTCAGGAGGGAGCCTGCTTCTCCCTCTCCTTCTGCCTGATGATCCCCCTGCTTGTGCACACTCTCTCTCTTTCTCTGACAAATAAATGGATAAAATCTTTAGAAAAATAAATAAGTGTACTCTTAATTCCCCCACCTCCCTCCCTCTGGTAACCATCAGTTTGTTCTCTATAGTTAAGAGTCTGGTTTTTGGTTTGTCTCTTTTTTTGTCTTTGTTTTGTTTCTTAAATTTCACATATGAGTGAAATCATACGGTATTTCTTTCTCTGACTTATCTTGCTTAGTGTTATACTCCCTCTAGCTCCATCCATGTTGTTGCAAATGACAAGATTTCATTCTTTTTATGTCTGAGTAATATTCTATTGTATATACATACTACATCTTCTTTATCCATTCATCTATCACTGGGCACTTGGGCTACTTCCATAATTTGGCTACTGTAAATAATGCTACAATAAACACAGGGGTGCACGACCGTTTTGAATTAGTGTTTTCATATTCTTTGTGTGAATGCCCACTAGTGCAATTACTGGATCACAGGGTAGTTCTGTTTTTAACTTTTTGAGAAAGCTCAAAAAGTTTTCCAAAGTGGCTGCATTGGTTTGCATTCCCACCAAGAGTGCATGAGGGTTCCTTTTTCACCACATCCTTACCAACACTTGTTGTTTTTTGTGCTTTTGATTTTAGCCATTCTGACAGTGTGAGGTGACCTCCTACTTAGTCTTCATGTTTTTAACTTCATGTTTTAAGATTTCAGTTCCTCAGGTGGGGCAACCCAAGACTACCCCAGGTCCCCAGGCTCTGTGTTCTCACAGCCCTCTGTGATTTGACTTCAACATCATTCTTTTTAATTATTTGTATTATAGTGTATTTTTCACTTCCACCTGAAGTGCCATGACAGTAGAGATTTGTCTTTTTTTTAAAGACTTTATTTATTTCTTTGACAGAGAGAGAGAGAGAGAGAGAGCGCACAAGCAGGGGGAGCGGCAGGCAGAGGGAGAGGGAGAAGCAGGCTTCCCGCTGAGCGGGGAGCCCGATGCGGGGCTCGATCCCAGGACCCCAGGATCATGACCTGAGCCAAAGGCAGACGCTTAACCAACTGAGCCACCCAGACGCCCCAAGATTTGTCTTAATCCACACTTCATTCTCATTGGAAAGCACCAAACAAGGAAGCAGAGGTCTTGGATCCTAGTCTGTTGGGTTCTAATTAAAAACCTGGCAGCAAGACTCCAGTATCTGTACTTCACTGCACTGTACAGTCTCTCTTTCTCAAATTAAGTCATGGCTTAGGGCTCACTTAAAAAAAGGTTTTTTTCTTGAATAGTTAAAAATTTCAGTAATAAACATCTTGAATCAACTGGGATAAAGTGTTTGAAAATTTATGAAAGCAACTTAACTAGAGTAAGTTACTTAAATTGTCGGCTTCTCGATCCACACGACACTCATACTGACAAATAATCCTTCCTCTCTCAAGAAAATGTAATGAAAACGAATGTGACAAAATATTATTCGAAACCTTAAGAGACAGGGGATTCTTATTTTTTATTTTTATCTTAACTGAACCAAAATATCTAAATTTTTGGCCTTTATTAACAATATGATACCACTTGACAACTACTAAATCTGACATAATCTGAACAATATGCAAAGATATCTTCCCTGCAAAGATACTAACTGGAAGTTCCTCTGATTTGTAATTTGTTATTTTCTCATAAAGAAGGTACTATAGGGGTGCCTGGGTGGTGCCGTCGGTTACACCGCCAAGTCTTGGTTTTGGCTCAGGTTGTGATCTTGGGGTCATGAGATTCAGCCCCGTGTCAGGTGCCACACTCAGTGCAGAGTCTGCTTGGGCCTCTGTCTCCCTCTGCCCCTCCCCCTATTTCTCTCTCTCAAATAAATAAATACATCTTTTTTTAAAAAGCATAGAATTAAAAACATACTGCTTAAACAAACAGTGGAAATGAGGCAAATCAATACTGTAGCTTACAGCATCGTAACTCACAGCAAAATATTTGGGTTTGGCATTTTATGTTTCACAGATTGAAATATCATGTGTTTCTTCCCAGCTGTGGGTGTGCCGGTCTCCAAACACCCACAAGTAATTGGTTCTGACTGCTGTCCTGTTCTCTACTGGGCTGTCTGTGACTCAAAAGCTCTTCACTGGAAGCCCTTTCTGGTTACTATTACTCAAGATAAAAGCTCTAGAGCAGCCCTAAGTTAATGGGTCAAAGACCAACATACTGAAAATGTTAAGATACTGGCAACTGTACAACAAATGAGAACTCTGAGATGCACTCCAGCATTATTATTATCTGTTGCTGAACAAAAAATGAAGATATCACCTTCAGAAGGATAAAGTTTTTAAAGATGACTATTCACGTCTACAATCTGATCAATCTCGTTCTATGCATTATAACACCATGATATATTTTTTATTAATAATGAATATTTATTTTTCATTCTTATATAGTTAAATGGCTGGAAAAGATGGTTGATGAACATACACTGACTGCCCTCAGTTCATTAAATAAGTGATAACAAAGCAACTATCATTAATACCGTACTTAGTAAGAGCTAAAAGCACTGATTTAAGGGTTGTTTTAGTTCTTTTGCCTACACATCAAAGGATTTCCTCATGGTTACATATATTTTTTAAAGCTATATGTATAGCTTAGCTGTGGGAAATATATATAACTATCAGAAAATGTTTTTATTTGATTTATTAAATAAACCTTATTGTGAAATTTATTGAGCATCTACTAGTATGCTAGACAGTGTCTTTATTTTTTTTAAAGATTTTATTTATTTATTTATGAGAGACAGAGAGAGAGAGAGAGAGAGAGAGAGAGGCAGAGGGAGAAGCAGGCTCCCAAGGAGCAGGGAGCCCGATGCAGGACTCAAACCCAGGACCCTGGGATCATGACCTGAGCCGAAGGCAGACGCTTAACCATCTGAGTCACCCAGGTGCCCTAGACAGTGTCTTTAATCCTCATACCCAAACCTACAATGCAGGCAACCATATCTACATGTTACAAATATAGAGACTGATGTTTAGAGTATCGTATGGATAATAAATAACACTGACAGGATGCACATTCAGGCCTGCTTGACTCTAAAACCTTAGATGAGGGCCTTTGGGAAAGGGGTGATGGTGGGTTGGGTGGGCATAGAAGGGACAGCTAGAGTTTTGAGAATGGCCTAACTACCAAATACTAGAGAGACCAAACAAGAACATCAATAGCAAAATGGCCAGAGGCAGAATCAAATCAGATTACAGAGTAAAAGGCAAGGATTGGATGGTGCAAGAATGGATTGGAGACATATAAAGATGGGGTTTAGGAGTGACTGTTGGAAGCAGTGTCGGGCTCCAGTGGATACAGGCTGTTTGGGCGGGTTGGCTGTCTTTAGTTGAGAGGGGGAATGGAGCTAAAGCAATAATACATCTTCTAATATACAAAAAATACCTCTTACATCATTTAATTCATTAAACATATGTACTATCCATAAGGCCTATCACTCAAATCAAATTAAAATAGCAATTTTTATTGATCTTCCCCCTTAACAAGGTGTCAAATTGCTACACATTCTTCAAAGGCTCCTAGAAACATCTCATCTTTTACTGACAATATTAGGCAGAATGAATCCTCCTTCATCTGTGCTCCCCAGACTTTACATATGCCTATTTCTGTTATTTGCTTATGTGTTTGTTTCGCTTGTTAGAAGAGGAATGCACAAGAGTAGAGACCATGTCTTCTCGCATTTGTCCCCATAAAACAAATAAAATGGTAAGCAAAAATCCAAAAATATCAATAATTATATTAACTGTATGTGGTCTCGTCACCCAATTAAAAGCCGAGATTATCAAATGGATAGACAAAACCAAACCAAACTATATCTTTCTCCAGGAAACCCACTATAAATATAAACACAGGTAGGTTAAAAGAAAAAAATGGAAAAATAGGTATCATGCAAACACTAGTCAAAAAATACCTAGAGTTTAAAAAGGTGAAAACTGAAATGACAAAAGTGGACAGTATGGTGAACATGGCCAAAACCAGACTTCTGGAGGCCTAGATTTAAGAAGATATTGAAACATGATTGATACACTCCCATCTTAGGACAGAACTCCCTGAATCTGCTCTGAATACTCCGTTCCTGTGTCTCCCACTTAACAGCTAAATCCTCAAGATGGTTGTTTAAATTCACTGTCTTTTTTTTCTTTTTTGGTCAACTCTCACTTACCTCTCCACCTCTTGCTGAAAGAGCCTTTGCTAAGGTCACCAAGGGCCTCCATGCATTAAATCCAAAGGCCATTTTCAATCCTCCTTTCGCTTGATCTTCAGCAGCATATGACACTATTGATACGCCACCCTTCTTAAAACACTCTATTTTCATGGCATCACACCTTTTTGGTTTTCCTTTGACCTCTTAGCCTGTTCCTTCACAGCCTCCTTTCCAACCTAATCTTCTTCTCAGGCATTATATGTTGGAGTTTTTCAAGCTTCCTTCCCAGGCCTTTTTCTCTTCTTACTCTATAAACTGTCCCTACATAGCCTCATTCTTGTGAACAGCCTCAAGTCCCATCTATATGACAATGACCTAAAATGTATACCTCCAGGTTGGCATCTTGCTTAAATTCCCTATCAAGCAGCCTTTTTCCTATTTCCAGTTGGACGTCTCGCAGGTACCTCAAACTCAACATACTCAAAGCTAAACTCACAATATTCCCTCCTATTCCATTGCTTCTCTCTCCAGTAAATGAGATCATTGGTTCCTTTCCAAAAGGAAAAAGTCCAGGAATTATACCCCTTTCTCTTGTTCTTCCCATCACATCACAATTGTTCCTGCACACTACAGCCAAAGTAATCTTTTTTAAAAACCAAATCTGAGCAAGTCATTCCTTCTTTAAAATTTTCCAGTGTCTTTTCCCTTGCTCTTAAAACAAGGACGACAAAGTCTGATTTCTGTTCTTGTCTCTAGACCATCCCTGTCTCACTCGGGTCACTCTTGCCTTTGCTCTCTTTATTCCAGCCACACTAGTATTTCTCAATTTCTTCTTTCCCTCACAGAGCCTTTGTAGATGTTCCCATTTCCCTCCTCCTGACCTGGGACACTCCTCTCCTCCTGCATAATTCCTACCCAGTCTTCAGATACTAACTCAAGCATCACTGACCCTGAAAAGGCTTTGCTGATACCTTAGCCTAGGGTAAGCTCATTTGTTGAAAAAACTGTTACATGCTTCAGTTCTTTTCTTTCAGAGCACTTATCCTGGTTAGGAATTATACATTATTAGTGCGATTATATGAAAATAATTTCTTCCATTATTAGATTTTAAGTTCACAAGAGCAAGGATTGCCCATTTTGGTTCACACAATATCCCTCAGACCAGAATTGTGCCTGCTCTAGAGTAGATGCTGAATAAATATTGAACTAATGGATAAAGAAAAGAATTAAGAAGCAATAATACAAAGAAGAGTTCAAGTAAGTAGAGGCCAGAGAGCCAAAGAAGGAAAAGTCAATAATGAGTGAAACAAAGGAGGTGAGCGTTTAAAGAAGAAAGTAGTTAAAAACTTCATACGTTGCAGACAGATTAAAAGGCAAGAGAAGGAACTAATGGATGGGGAGCAAGCAGAAAATTATTTGTGACCTTTGAGAAAATAGTTTCAGGGGAGTGACAGACTCTGAAGCCAGATAGCAGCAAAGCTGAGGAATGAATGGGAGATGAGCAAGTAGACTACTTTTCAAGAATGTGTCAATGAAAGGAGGGGAAACAGGCTGCAAAAAGGGCAAAGAGCTCAGTCACTGGAATATACTGATGGTGATCACAAAGGACGAATTACAAGCTCGAGGCTACGGTAGGAGGCAGAACAAAATGACAGGGTTTGCAGCTGAAGATGGTAGGTTAGTAAATAATCTTTTCCTGTGGTGCAACCCAATTACTTTCTATCAGGATAATGGTGATAAAAATAATAGCTAACTTTTTTTTTTTTTTTTGGACTGACTACTCACTAAGTGCAAAGCAAAGCCCAAAGTGCTTCAACTTCTCACTAGAGCTCCCAGCGTCTCTGTTAGGGAGAAGGATCACTACCCCATTTTACAGATGAAAACCCTACTTAGCCACACAATTAGCAATTGACAGAATTGAAATTAAAGCTGGATGTATTGACTTCTATGGCACACACTATTGATTCCTAATTCCCTTGTCCCTTGACTCATTACATTATAGCTAAGAGGGGCCACATGACCCATTTTCAGCCAATGGGATTTAAGCAGAAATATGTTTGGAGATTCCTTGGAAGGCTTTTCCTTTTTTAAATACATAAATAAATATATTTCTATATACTTAATATCTATTATCTATTAAATTTATATTAAAATTTATAAATATTTAAATAAATCCATATAAAATATATTTAAATTGTTTTTAAAGGAAAAGCCTTCCAAGGTTTTATTATATACAGAAAGCAGATATTGTTGGGCCATCCCATCCTTGTGACTTGAATGTGATTATAAATCCTAGAGCTGGCTGCTATCTTATGATAATGAGGGAGTAGCAGAGAAATCGCAGAGAAACTGAACCACCAATAGCCACAGGACAACAGCCGCCTACACCTGGACTTCTTGCTATATGAGAGGGAAAAAAAAAAAAGCAAAAACACAGATACTGGATTTTCTGAAATCACGTTGATCAGGTTTTCTGTTATTTGCACTTGATTATATTCCTAATGGATATAATTCCAAAGCCTATGCTCCTATCTACCAAACTATATCACCTCTCATCTAGAAAATACAAAGACGGAGGCTCTTCTACCTCCCTCAGAGAGTTCTTAAGGAGGTCAAGTCTGAAAATGCATACACAAATGTCTTGAAAAATAAAATAACTATATCAATTTATTACTGTTTCAAAAATAGTAATTCTCGGCTAAGGAAAGAGAACGGCGAGTAAACAGCCTATAGAGACACGGGATTGGGCAGTGTTCTCCTAGACGGACACATCATAACCTCCTGGGAGGTTTTCCACAGTACACACATCCCCTTTTGAAAATCACTGCCAGGGTGAACCACCTCTTACAAATAAGATGATGAATATACCCTTACAGATGTATTCAGGAGGGGAAAGACTGAGGAGTAGAGTTTTATGGTGACAGACAGTGAGGCACACTTTCATTAAGACATCAGTAGCACAATAATTGATAAAAAAAAATTTTTGAACCCAAGGGGAAACAATCCCACCTTATCAAGTGTGGCCTTTCTTCAAATACAAGTAATTACTTTTATATGAATAACAGTAACAAACAATAAATAATAGTATGACCCAACAAAGCCGACACAACCTAAACTGTATAATGAAATACTAATCAATGGGACCAGAGAGTTCACAGGAAGAAATGTGAGTATGTTTCAGAGAAAGGCTAGAATAAATTTAAAATACTTGAATTTTTAAATAAGTTTCCTCTTCATTTTAATTTATCTTGGTGGAGATCAAATGTACTACTCTCTCATTAAGAAATTAACAAAGTCATTTTAAAAAAATTGAACTCAACATCTCAGGTCCCAAATAATTGGTTTGGTCATTTTTGGGATGAAATGCTAGTATTTTTACTCATGAAACATTAGTTAAGCACCTACTATGGGCAAGACTGTCCTTGCCTCTAGAGTACCTTCAGAGCAGAGAAGAAATATACCAAACTGCTTGTCTCTAGGGAACTTATATTCTATGAGGGTAGGGAGCAGACAATAAGCAAATAAATACAATGCAATTTATGTCAATCAAGAATAAGGCTATAGTGAAAGAAAGCAAGGAAGGTGTAAGATAGATTGGCAATATGGGGTGAGAGTTAGAGAGTTTGGGGGTGGGGGATGGCTGGTAGATGCAATTTTAAACACTATGGTCATAAAGGTTTCATTGGGATGCAGACATTTGAGCTGAGATCTGATGGCGCTGAAGAACCAACCCCTAGCCACGCAGCTATTTGTTTTAATGCTAAGTCTTCTGTTGACTGTATCAGTGGGAAAGAGTTAATAGCCAAATGGCAAAAACATTAAAAAAAAAAAAGACCTAGATTTCCAAAATGTGGAATTTGTTGATTAGGTTACTGGTGAGCTGGTATACTGAGTTTTTGTTTTTGTTTTTAAATAAAATGCTGCATTTGGTCTAAGAAAAAAAAAAATGATACTGTTTTTCCTTACAAGTCACCCTGAGCCATTATAATCAAACCAAAAAAAGGAAAAAGGCATTCCAGTGATTGGTAACCTTCTGAATCTCACTGTTGATATATTTGCCTTTGGAGAAAAAAGTTTTCAATGTTTATTTTATTCCCTTATTTATTTTTTGATACTCCCCAAACACATATTTCAAATGGAGAAAATTTTGTTTAGTCTTAAATGAGCCCAAATTTCATCATGGGCTAAAATTTTAAGACATAAAATGACTGCTGAAACTGAATTTTAATCATATAGATGAATCACAACATGCATCTTTAGCTAGGCATGTATTATGGATAAGTCTAGTTTTCTACAGAGAATAATCACATGTTCTAATTACCATTTTGGTTATACGCATAATTAATAATATTCTGTCTTAATGGGACACACTGAATCTTCAGACAGTTGCAAGCTTTAACTATGCATACTGCCAAATCCAACTGTCAGCTGCACGGCCAAACACAAAGGAATCTTGATGTAGTGTTTTAGCATTGATAACAGTATGCATATCTTTATACATGATACAATGGAAAAATTAATTGCCTTTCTTTCTTCAAAATTTTCTCCACACTAACAATTTTACATTGCTTGATTGATCATTTACCCTAAATTATATGTATTGGCGAGTGATCTTATGAGCAATAAAAACATGAATGTAAACGTGACCCCAGACACAAAGAAGAAAAACAGTGTTGCAGGACTTACTGATTGTAAACTTTCATTTTCACGTAAACAAGCCGTGTGAAGTTCTGATTTCAACGTTGCAATGTGACTTCGGTGAGATGTCATTTCCTTCTCTAATGTAGCAATTCTAGCGCTTGCAAGCTGGTAGACATCCATGAAACTTTTAATCATAGCCTTAAGAAATAAGTATAATGTCACATACAATTCAAATAAAGATGTCCCTAAAGAAGAATTTCCACAATTTGAAAGCAAAATCATTAAAATTTTAAAATAAACAACTTTTTCATCTTTCTTTAAAATAATAAAGCTAACCCTCACATTTTATATTGAGAACAGGGACTATTTTAAGAAAGTTTGGGAGAAAATAATTGAGACTTCTTTTCCAGAGTATATATTTAAATGAGATGTACTTTGATCTATTGTGTTTAAAATTTAGAATGTAATTTTTAAAAGATGGCACACTTATTTTCTTTGTGAAGTTAAATTCAAGTTGTAATTTGACCTAAATTTCAACCTTAAAACACACAATAGATGGACATATAAGCAAGATATTTCAAAATGAGCTGAGTTAGTAGAACTTTCAATCCACCTAAAAAAACACATGGCTTAAAACAAAAGAAGCTGAAATAATCCTGTAATTTGTTTAAGAGTAAATAATGTGACTCTTACATTGTACAAAAAAACATAATTGTGTTCATTCATATAAAAGAGGAATGTTCTTATATTATACTATGTATAATAAAATACAAGTGTGTGTAAGTTTTTCTCCCCCCTAAATAAGTTATATTTGGGGGATTGTTAGACCTCTATATTACATTTTAATCATATTTTATAGACTTTTTCTTCTAAAGCAACCAGTAGTGAATTTTAAGTCCAAGAACATTATCACACCTTTTTTAAAAAAGTCTTTCAAAATACTTCAAATATAGCAAAAACCAAATATTTCAAAGATATATTCAAATATAATGTTGGATTATTTGCAAGAAAAAAAATGTTCTAACCACAGCAACAAATGAGTAAGATGGTAGACAGTCTGAGAATTTCCAAATTCTATTCAATCTGAAGGGTCTGATTTAGAAAAGCTTTCAGAAACTAGATATTTGAGCAATTCTGAATGCACCTGAAGTAATGTGGTGAACAAAGAATAATGATCCTGGAAGTCCCGGGATCGAGTCCCACATCGGGCTCCCTGCTTAGCAGGGAGTCTGCTTCACCCTCTGACCCTCCACCCCTCTTGTGCTCTCTCAGTCTCTCTCTCTCTCTCTCTCAAATAAATAAATAAAAAATCTTAAAAAAAAAAAGAATAAGAAACAATGTACACAATGTCTGAGAAACAGAAGTAGGTTAACTATTTGTCTAAGAAAAAAAATGATACTGTTTTTCCTTACAAGTCACCCTGAGCCATTATAATCAATTCTGAATGCACATGAAGTAATGTGGTGAACAAAGTAAGAAAATTCACACCATTTCGCCTAGTAAGTTTCCATTTGCCCTAAAATATCAAGTTCGGACACCATCTCTTTCAAGAGACCTCTTTTGAACCCAAAGGCCCTGTTAATGTTTACTCTAGCTCTCTGGGGGGGCGCCTCATGCTTGCTTCCACTATAACGCTTATTGCTTTAGCAGAAAGGTACTGGTTTACATGTTTATCTTTACTAGACTGAGGAGCTCCTTAGGCCAGATACTATGCCTAATCATCTCTGTATCATCAGGGATGTTAGTGGCCCACAGTGAGCACTTGTTTGAATGAATGAATGAATGAATGAATGACTGGTGAATGACTGGAAAAGATTTTTAAAAACCCACAATTTGAAGCCATATGTTGGCATAAAATACCTTATAGGAAAGGATGAAGATATTTGGGGAAATATAATCTTAACACTCTAATGTATAAATTATTAACTATACTTTGTTCAAATCGAAAAAAGAAGTGCAAGCATAGCTGTAGGCACAGGACGACAGAATATACAAAAGAGAATTCTATTACCCAAATGCTGAACGGGCGTGGGACGACTTTATGTCTGGGAACATCGCTACCCTACTTTGAGTCATTTCAAGGTGAGCTTATAGCTAATACCAACACAAAATATTTCCCCAGGTTTCAAAAGTATGTAAAGGTCAGAAACTATGAAGTCATATTTGCTTCTTCCTATGCCAAGTCTCTCTCCACTCTTACAGTTCATTTATCTTCACCAGGTGGTGGACCAGGAATCATTAAGTCCTATTTTGGTCCGGTCCCCACTCTGCCACTGACTTAGCTTTGGGCTCTTGGGTGATGCCACGTCATCTCTCTGAGCTTCCATTCTCTCCCTCCATGAAATGGGAAGAAGGGTCATTTTCTTGCCTGCTTCCAAAACTGTGATAAGGCTCAGGTAATTAAAAATCTAAGGCAAAGCCATTCTCTTCATCCTTCAACTACCATTGCAAGAAAGCCCTCCAAAAATGGTCAATTACTGAATTTCATGGTAGTATTACTTTAGTTCTACTTTTAAATTCTCCACTAAGATCTTAATGAGACAATCTGTGATAGGTGGTTTGTATACATATTGTCTCGTTGGATAAGGACCTAAAATGTATAAAAGGCACAAAAACATGTATCAGTGCTATTGAATAAAAAAAAAAAAGAAGTACTCTTCTATCAGTCATAGACTCCTGAATTATGATTTCACTGTTAAGGCCCAATAGAATTGGCCTCTAATATTTAAAGATAAAAACCTCAACACTTCAAAAGTTATCCTCTTTCCTAAATTTAGAGAAACATATTTCATGAATTCTCATGGACGTGATACTCTTAAAGGAATAAATAATAAAAATGATATTCCTTCAAACCTCTTTTTAAAAAAATAAAATACTTTTTTGAGAAGTTACATCTAAATTTTTATAGGGTGGATGGAACAAAAGTCATAATTATTTTGGCTCCTTTCTTGATCTACTTTTAATAACTAAATCCTAGGGGCACCTGGGTGGCTCAGTCATTGAGCGTCTGCTTCGGCTCAGGCCATGATCCCAGGGTCCTGGGATTGAGCCCCACATCGGGCTCCCTGCTCCATGGGAAGTCTGCTTCTCCCTCTCCCACTCCCCCTGCTTGTGTTCCCTCTCTCGCTGTCTCTCTCTGTCAAATAAATAAATAAAATCTTTAAAAAAAAACTAAATCCTAATATCCAGGGCAGTATCAAGAGAAACCACATAGTACTTCTTTATAACACTAAAAAGAATATAAAAATAATCTATTTTTTGCATAGGATTTAGAATGTTAAGCATTTAAAATCTTTTAAAGCATTATTTCATTTGGGAGATGAAAGCAGTTTTTTACAACACATATATATCTTTTCAGAGCAACAACGAGTAGTGGTAAATAATAGCAGGTGTGTTTCATGGTATAAATACTACCCTATAGTATGGCAGGGGGTAGGAGTGTCAGTGAAATCGCAGGTATTCAAAGAAGCACCAGACTTCTGAGGAATAAAGAATGTTAACTTCCAATATTAAAAAGTGATGCAAACTATGTAACAAAGGATTCCAGTGAAAAGCCCAACTCTTTATTATAAAAGAAAGGTGTCAAGTTGGTAGAAGTGGAAATAATAGTTTGAATCAACTGAGAGGGGGTGGAGGACAAAGGAGTGAGCATCTAATGACTTCTGTATCAGTCTCCCAAAGTCTAACTCTTCACAACACACCTCTCTCCCATATGAAAACATCACATCTTTTTATATTAGCAAACAACGACAGAACAGCACGATACTGTGTTCAGCGGGCCCAGCACTGGAGAATTTATCCCGTGTCATCTCTGGCCGTAGGGATTTTGACGGTATCATGCTGTGAGAGATGTATCTCAGTGGGGCTTATCTAGTTACAGGAGAAACAGAACAAAAGACAGTTTCTGGACAAGAATAGTTTTTTGTTACAGAGATAATCTATAGTGCTTATCATCAACATAACAAGATGAGAGAATCCAAACAAAATTCCACATCCTATATCCATTTTAAGGAAAAGTATAAGTGTTTCAGAATTCACAAAATTCTGAGATACAAGTAGATGACTGTCACTTGAGCAGTAGAATATTATTTATATAATTTGTTATGTACATATTATTATGTAATTTAGGCTGACTTCAAAACTGGATTTTAGGAGAAATGGGATCCTTGGGAACTTGATGTCACAAGGAAAGATTAGTGGAAAATGTCGTGAGGCCTAGATGCCAAAAGAGTAAACCTTTTTTACTTACATTTTTGAGGAATTGGGAAGCAAAAACCTCAGATATTTCCCTTTAAATATCACTATAGATATACTTCATTTCTATCTACTGTATAAAGTAAACATACCATGTAAAATGGATATACCAAATATGTGAAATATAATAAATCCCCATAAAATGGGGATGATAATTCCTACCTTATAAAGATTTTGTGAGGATTAAATGACTATTAAAACCTGAGAAGACCTTACCTATCTGAAACATAGTAAACCCTCAGGTAAATGTTGGCTGTAGTAATGATAATGCCATCAAATTAGGAAAATTATTATTTTAACTCATAAAACAAAGATTTAATATTTCTTTTTTTAGGATTTATTTATTTATTTTAGAGGGGGGAGGGACAAAGGGAGAGAGACAGAAGCAGACTCCCCACTGAGCACAGAGCCTGTGGGGCTCGATCCCACAACCCCAAGATCATGACCTGAGCCAAAACCAAGAGTCAGACACTTAACCTGCCGTGCCACCCAGACACCCCAAAGATTCAATATTTCCGAGGGGTATTATTAGACATAATGTAAACATTTTAAATATTAGATATTCTATACATATTGAAATAGTAAAGCCCTTTTGAACATAAAGAATTTTAGAGGCCAATGAATATTTACTTCCTAACAACAGAACTGCCCACTGATAATAAAACAGTTCCTAGTTATCATGTCCTTTTTTTAAGTTTTTACTTAAATTCCAGTTAGTTAACATAGTGTTATATCAGTTTCAGGAGTACAGTATAGAGATTCAACCCTTCCATACATCACAAGCGCCCTCCTCAATCCTCGTCACGGATTTCACCCGTTCCCCTCACCCAGCTCCCCTCTGGTAACCATCAGCTTGTTCTCTAGAGTTAAGAGTCTGTCTCTTGGTTTGCCTCCCTCTCTCTCTTTTTTGTTTCCTTTGCTCATTTGTCTTGTTTATGAAGTTCCACATCTGAGTGAAATAAGATGTCATTCTTAAGGAAGAAAATTTTACAGTGATAACATGCTCATAGTTTTTAGTATCAACTTTTGTTCATGAGCACCTGGAATTAAAGGAAAATTATTTTCTTCATTATCAAGAAGTGACTCTGCTAAGGTTGCTCATTTGCTTTCCTTTCAATATTTTAGAAATGTAGGGGAAGGCAGAACACGAGAGCTGAAGGGCCTGTTGCTGGCAGTCTACAAATAGTAACTGTGTCCCAGGCAAGATCCAATCTAAGACCTGGATCAGGCCCTGTAGTTTGGATGTTTGGTTTCTGGCCCTGTCCACAGTTAACTGTTTCACCTTGACATTCCAGCAGAAAGTTGTGGAGGAAAGACTGTATCGAGATGGCAGACCGCCATCCACCTCCTTGCTTTACACACTGAGTATGTGTGTGTGTGCGTGCACGTGTGTGTGCGTGTATAAAAGCTGCTAAGAATACCAACAGCCAACAAGAATTCTGAGGAATCAATAAGGAATAGAAAGTAGAAGGGACCAGAAACAAAATTTTGCAGAAATCCTATCCAAACCACAAGCAAGAGAACACTTCAACAAAGGAGGGACCAGGTCACAGGAGGGCTTGAAGCTAAGCATAATCAGCCATGAGAAGTGGGCTTATCCCTGAGACCTTTTATTCTCAGTAAGAAGCTATTATTATTTTCAGTGAAAGAAATATGCTTTATAATTTTAAAAAATCTTGTGGTATAGGGATGCCTGGGTGGCTCAATCGGTTAAGCATCTGCTTTCGGCTCAGATCCTGATTCCAGGGTCCTGGGATCGAGTTCCACATCAGGCTCCTTGCTCATTGGGGAGCCTGCTTCTTCCTCTGCCTACCTCTCTCTCTGATGTGAAATAAATAAATAAAATCTTTAAAAAAATCTTGTTGTATAACTTTGTGATAATTGCAGTTTGGAAGTCTTATTCTGAGTCCCCATCTGCACCACTCCCACAAAACATGGTTAAAAGATGAGATGCACGGGGTGCCTGGGTGGCTCAGTCAGTTAAGCATCTGCCTTTGGCTCAGGTCATGATCCCGGGGTCCTGGGATTGAGCCCCGAGTCGGGCTCCTTGCTCAGTGGGGAGCCTGTTTCTCCCTCTCCCTCTGCCCCTCCTCCTGCTTGTGCTCATTTTCTCTCTCTCTCTAATAAATAAATAAAATCTTAAAAAAAAAAAGATGAGATGCAGAAGGGCACCATTGGCTATGTTGTGAATCATGACACTCATGTTTCAATCCCATCAATTAAACAAAAGTTTTAACTGGAATTTTGGGTAGAAAATGACAAACTTCCCTGAATTAATTGATTGCTCTTTAAATACACTGTGTTTTTATATTTTTACAAATACATTTTATATTAAACATATATTTCTAACAAAGGCTCAAAACATACACTTTGGTTAGGAAATTATGTTTCAGAACTTTTTATGTGTACCTATATGAATTTTTATAAATTTAGATCATTTTTAGAAAAAAAGTTGAGAATTCTAGAAATATTTTCATAATGCTTTCTCCATAAAACTCCTTGAATAAAGCAGTTAGTTTTGTTGTTGTTGTTTTACATATGTCACTTTACCTTGCTATAAAAGAATGTATTTTGTTTGGGGAGGGTTTTTAAAATACTTTTCTAAATAAAATGCTCTTGACAGCCACTTGCCATCAAAGAGAAGGTCTACCTACAGATTTGGAATCCTTCTTTTTTTGTTAAAGAAAATTACATAATTCATACTAAGTTCAAGAGTACTTTGAAGCACTTTGTCACAAGAAAACAACAACCTTATATAGAAGATTGTAAAGACTACTTTTTAACTCACTGTAAACTACTGTAAAGATTAAGCTATGTAAAATAATTTAATCCATAAATTCACTTAACCAGACAGGGCACATAACGGTTCATGTTGAAATGCACAAGAGGTAAATAAACAAGCAAGGATACCACTCTCAGCCCCTCTGCACTGTGAAATCCTTCCACCTTTCCTTCAACACACCTCGTAGGAACATCTATGTCTAAATAATGGACCAAGTGATATGCCAGTTCATACCAAAGAGATCTAGCACCGATTAGCGGGGTGCTCTGCTCAGGGCCTCAGCCAACTGAAATTAAGGGCCAAATGCAGCTGCAGGCTCATCTGAGATTCTAGGTCCTCTTCCAAGCTTATTCAAGTTGGTGGCAGAATTTATTTCCTGAAGGTTGGAGAATGGAGGTCTCCATTTTCTTGCTGGCTATCAGCCAGAGTTACTCTTAGCTCCTAAAGACCTTTCTCATGTTGTTGCTGGATGGACCTCTCCTTTCTCAACATGGCTGTTTGCTTTCTTCCAGCCCAGCAACAGAGCATCTCCCTCACTTCACCTTCTTTTAAAAGGCTCATCTGATTAGGTCAGGCCCATTCAAGATGATCCCATATTTACTGGTCTTGCCCACCCTCAAAAGGAGGAGATTAATTATATGGTACGTGTACACCAGGGAGAAGGGTCTTATGGACCATCTTAGAATTCTGATGATCACAGCCCAACCACACACTTTATACAAATATTAACTCAAAATTGACCACAGACTTAAATGTAAAACATAAAACTGCAAAACTTCTAGGAAAAAAAATAGGAGAAAATCTTTGGCATCTTAGGGCTTGAAGTAGTATCTTAGACATGATAATGAAAGCATAATCCATAAAAGAAAAAAAAATCAATAAACTGAACTTCACCAGAATTAAAAACGTTTGCTCTCAAAAGATCCTGTTTTCTGAGCCAAGATGTCCATTGACAGATGAATGGATAAAGAAGATGTGGTATATATACACAATGGAATATTATGCAGCCATCAAAAGGAATGAGAGCTTGCCATTTGCAACGACGTGGATGGAACTGGAGGGTGTTATGCTGAGTGAAATAAGCCAGAGAAAGACATGTATCATATGACCTCGCTGATATGAGGAATTTTTAACCTCAGGAAACAAACTGAGGGTTGCTGGAGTGGTGGGGGGTGGGAGGGATGGGGTGGCTGGGTGACAGACATTGGGGAGGGTATGTGCTATGGTGAGCGCTGTGAATTGTGTAAGACTGTTGAATCACAGATCTGTACTTCTGAAACAAATAATGCAATATATGTTAAGGAAAAAAAAAGAAGAAGAAGAAGATAGCAGGAGGGGAAGAATGTAGGGGAGTAAGTCGGAGGGGGAGATGAACAATGAGAGACGATGGACTCTGAAAAACAAACTGAGGGTTCTAGAGGGGAGGGGGTTGGGGGATGGGTTAGCCTGGTGATGGGTATTAAAGAGGGCATGTTCTGCGTGGAGCAATGGGTGTTATGCACAAACAATGAATCATGGAACACTACATCAAAAACTAATGATGTAATGTATGGTGATTAACATAACAATAAAAAACTTTTTTTAAAAGATCCTGTTTCTAATTTAAAAGAAGGCTACAATAGGGGAAAATATTTGCAAACCACGTATCTGATAAAGAACTAGTTCCTAAAATATATTTTTTAAAAACTCTCAAAACTCAATAGTAAAAAGATAATCCAATTAGAAAATGAGCAAGAGACACTAAGATACTTTTTACCAAAGAGAACATACAAATCTCAAATAAGCACATTAAAGATTTTCAAAATCACTAGCCATTAGAGAATGAAAAAAACCACAGTGAGATAGTACTCCACACCTATCAGAAGGGCTAAAAGAAGAAACTGTGACATCCAAAAGCTGGTGAAGAAGCAGAGAAATGATCTCTCGTACATTCTGGTAAGAATGAAAAATGGTACAGCCCCTCTAGATAACAGTTTGGCAATTTCTTTATTTTTTTAAGACCTATTTTATTCATTTATTTATTTATTTATTTATTTATTTATTTATTTATGAGAGGGAGTGTGAGGGACAGAGGGAGAAACAGACTCCCAGCTGAGCAGGGAGCCCAACGTAGGACTCCATCCCAGGACGTGGGGATCATGACCCGAGCCGAAGGCAGACGCTTAACGACTGAGCCACCCAGGCGCCCCCAAGGCAATTTCTTTAAAAAGTAAGCATACATTTGGCCCAGAAATCACAGTCCTGGGCCTTTTTTTTAGAGAAATAAAAAATTTTGTTCATACAAAAATCTGTACATGAATGTTCATAACAGCTTTATGTGTAATAGCCCCAAACTGGAAACAACCAATGAATGAATAGCTAAACAAATTGTGGAACATCCATACAATGACTACTCGTATAACAATATAAAGGAACAAACTATTGATAATACACAACAACGTGGATGGATCTCAAGGGCATTACGCTGAGTGGGGGGAAAAAAGTCAATCTCCAAAGATCACATTCTGTAGGATTTCATTTATTTATCATTGACAGAATTATAGAGACAGAAAGCATTTAATGTTTACCAGGGGTTAGGGATGATTTGGGGTTGGGGGGGGTGAAATGTCTATAAAATGGTTAACTGATGGAGGTCTTTGTGGCAATGCCATAGTTCTGTATCTTGGGTGTGGTGGTGGCTACACAAACACACATATGTGATAAAATGTCATAGAACTATACACACACACACACACACACACACACACACACACACACACACACACACACTGCACCGATGTCCATTTTCTGGCTTTGATATTGTACTAAAGTTATGTAGGATGTAACATCAGGAGAAACTGGATGAAGGATACTATTTTTGCAACTTCTTGTGAATCTATAATTATTTGAAAATAAAAAGGTAAAAACAAAAAGCAAGGAAAGCAAAGTCTGCTCATGTAGGGGTAGATACAAAATTTTAGAAACAAATGAGAGAAGAATAAAACTTCTTCCAAAAAGTTTAAATGATATCTGCTTATCCAGCAAAGGCCCAGACTAGATCTTCTTAGTTCTTAACCCGTCTTCTGCCTGTACTTCCCAAAGACTCCTTTAGGCAGGCACATGAGCAAGACAACCTGAGAGGGGGGCAGACATCTGTCTCCCTTGCTCATTGACTGTCACAGCAACACCAACCATTCTGGGGCCAGAGGACAGCTGTGGCCTCAAAGGAGTTGATGCAATCTGAGGGGCTTATGCACCCAGCTCTATCCTCCACTCCAAGTCAACCCCACGTTTGCACTAAAAGTTAGGCCAATGAGGGAGGTGAGCTCCCACCCTCTCTACCACCAGGAATCACCAAATGAGTTGGGATGGAGGACAGTCAATAAAGCCTAGGTTTGCTCAAATCTGTGCCCAAAAGTGTTCCTGCTTCCTTCGTAGTTCCCTTACTGCAAGGCTTGCCCGGACCCCAGTCCTAAGCAACTGCAGTTACTATGTGCCAAACATCACAGCCTGAGCTCTGCATACTCTTCTGATTCTGGCAATGACTCCGTAAGACACATGTTATCTCTACAGATTAGGAAACCAAGGTTCAGTGATGCTAAGTACCCTATCCAAGGTCCCCTCGCTAATAAAGAGCGGCACTGGGATTCAAATTCATGTCTGTTCAGTTCCAAAGCCCATGCTCATTCCATGTGTTGCAAGTTTCTGGGGTTGCTTTATATTTGGGGTTTAGTGTTTTATGTGGTTTGTTTGGGGCTGTCTATCATACCAAGTTTCTCAGTAAGATCAGCAGAATTAATCTAGGCTTTCCAAGTTTCAAAAAATGCACAGCTAGTCTATCATAACATTCATTTAACTGTCAATTCAACCCATGCTCTCTCCTCTCCTGACGGAAAGGGTATAAAAGCAAAGTCCTTCTTGAATTTTGCTATGAAACCAGGATTCTTGAAGTTCTCAAACTCAATAAGCATTACACCATGCTGACTCCGAACAACCAATTTTTCCTTATGCAATGGAAAGAAACCTTTATTTCAAGTAAAGGAACTTCAGATGGTATTTTCTTGAGCATTTCATTCCTTCTATAGAATGGGTTCAATAAACACTTGCAGCAAATTCATGAATCTCTCTTCTGTCCTAATATGTCACATAATTTCTACACTGCCCCTAAAAACCTCTTTGGTTGCTAGAAAAATGCAATTTGAAAGAAGGCTGTGAGATTATTTTAATGAGAAAAAAATTAAATTAAGCTTACAAATTAAAGCAAATCTTCTATTATTCATACAGTAGGTTACTTTGGAAAATGACCAAATTTGGAAAAGCAACTTCTAGTGTGTTTAATTGACTCATACATGTAAAGTGGCAGTGTATTGTGCATTTCACGCAGCTGCCTTAAGTGAGGATCTGATGCTACTAGTGAAAGACATTAGAAGCAAAATACCAAGACCCCAAAATGCCAATACCCCAAATCCTACCCACACAGAACTAGTTCTTCTAACTCATAAATTCTCACTCTGTATGAGGTCCCTGCATACCAAACATAGGCACAGGACGAAGAGGACTCTAAGAAGCTATATTTCATTTCCATTTTACCTAGGGAAGGCTTTTATCTTGTCATATCTGGAAAGTCACCTGGCAGAAAAATGACCTTTCCTTTATGTCGAAACTAGGATTTGGGTGAACTAACTTTTGCCTCTTTCTCTCATACAAGATGTTTTCCTATTCCTGGACAGCCCACTTTTGACCTGAGATGTTCTAGGGGTTTTTGTGCATGTACTAGAATTACTATGTTTCCTCTAGAGACTGGTCTGGACCCCTGCTATCCACTTAAGATTAGGTGTTCTTACTTCTTTAGTACACGGCATAGTTAAAAACACGTGTAACTAGATATTTAATGCAATGTACCTACAGACACTGAAATGCTTTACGGTAATGACAGTGACAATGTTAAGGAGTGTAAATGTGTCAGGTTATTAGAAGAAAACATTTTGTTGCAAATATACAAACTTCTTAGTCAAGTACAACTAAAGACAAAATAGCATGAATTGACTTGATGCCATATTGCATATAGTTCAGGTATGTTTTTGTCGGTGTTATTTTGATAAAGAAAAAAGAGAATATCAGACTTCATTTTCCCCCTTTTGCCATTTGAAATGGCCCTGGACCTGACTTATGCCATCACTCAAAATTTTTACTGGCACCACTTTGAAGGATGTAAATATAGTAGCTTTTCAGGTATGAGAAGGAGCCTCATGGGAAACCATATTCAGCAGAGTTGCGGAATACTTCTGCAGCAGGTTTTTTTTTAAATGATGTTTCCTTTATATCGTGTTTAGACTCTAAACTTTTTTCTGGCCTCCACTCAACCATGGCATATACAACTTGAATGTGCCAAGAACAAGACCAATTCTCTTTCAAATATGTTATTTCCAACCAGAACTGAGTCAAAGCCAATCCTGAAGCTAAATGCAGCTTCTAGACTGCTGGTGATTACTGCTTTTATTATGTTAAAGATTACTGTAAAGAAAGACCAAAGGGATAAGCATTAACATTGGTTTCCTACAAGAATATGGAAAAGAGATCACCAAAATAATCAGAGACTGAGAAAAAAAAAAAGTTTCTCCTGGAAACTCTTGCATATGGACGTGAAGTCATAAAAAAGAACAGTGATCTTAAAAAACTCTAAGAAGAAATGAATTTCTCAGTATCTCAGTATCTCAGAAGATACTGCTAGATTAATAAATAATAATAATAAATTACCTTGCTTTAGGACTTAAAAATTTAAGCAACATACCAAATGTTCAACATATGCTAAATTATACAACGGCACTGGGTTTATTAATTAACGAAGACTGATAAAGTGAGAGTAGTTTAGTTAGTGGATAACACAGAGTTTATTGTGGGTCATAGGAAACCGTAAAGAAGCTTCACCTCCTTACTTTAGCTCTCCTTCAGGAAAAAATAAACTATTATAGTTACCGTTCTTGAACACCTACTATGTCTTGACACCACTGGTAGTTTTGTAATGGGGATTATTAGGCTGCTTTGGATGCTATTGACATAGAGATAAGACTTGGTATGGTATGAGTGTACAGATAAATTTTTGGATTCAATTGTGATGGTGTGAGCTGGGATTCAGGCAGTCTAGCTTTGTCCAAATGTCAAAACCATAACATCTGGCACTGACAGGCAGAAATGTTTATATGCACTTTTGACACTTAACAGTACAGTCCTTGGAGATCAGAGTTACTTTGACTACTACTCTCTCCTTATTTTAAGTAATAGATACACCTGTGCAGGATGATTTAGACTCCTCAACCAAAAGAAGGGCATTTTCTAGCTATCCTAAATAACATATATACATACAAGTCTGAACACAGTCTGTTTTCTGTGGCAAAATGCATAATCTCTAAGCTTCACCCTGTACTTGCGAAATAGGAATTATTTAGCACAATTTACCTATAAAGCTACTGAGGCTCAGAGTCCATAACTAACTTTCTTAAGAGCACATTGCTAATAAGTGGCACAACTGGGGATCAGAGGTCCATCTAATTCCAAACTCCTTGCTCTTTTCCTTAATACGCACACGGTTCTGCCTCTGACGAAGGCCACAATAGAGAAAATCTCAGTTCATTCATTAATGTATTCATCAAATATTTCTAAGCACTTAACTATGTTCTAGGTGCTGAGGATACAGCAGTAAACCCTGTGCTCACGGGTCTTACATTCTAGTGAAAGACAGGTAATGGACAAATATATTCGGTCATGTGCTATGAAGGAAAATTAAAAAGGGTCAAGGCTATGAAGTATGAAGGGAGAAGAGTGGCTATTTTAGTGACAAGAGAAGGCTTCCATCATTTGACACTTAAGCAAAGCCATGAATGAATGAAGGAGGGAGCCTCATGAAGATTTGGCATAAGGCATGCCAAGTAAAGGGACCAGCAAGCTCAAAGCCTCAGAAATGGGACTATGCTCGGTGTGCTCAAGTTACAGCAAAAACGTCAGTATTGCTCTACACTCAGTGAATGAAAGGCAGAGTGTTAGAAGATAAAGTTGGACAGAGGCAAGGCCCAGGTCATGAAGAGCCCAAGGGCAAGATGAGAAGTTTGAATTTTATTTTAAGGGTGATGGGCAGCCATTTAGCTGTATATTAAGAGAGGAATGGCATATTTAGATTTACATTTAAGTTGGGAAAATAATACATGTTTAAAGTTCATATTGAAACTGAGTAGATAAAACACTAATTGAGTAGATTATCTCCCCCAAAAAGCCAAATGGCTCTTCTTATTAAAAAAATAATAATAATTTTTTAGAAGAATATAAAACAAGGTTAGTGGTACACTGAGCCTCTTTCCCCACTTTTACACTTTCCAAAGACTGCTGGCATACGTGTTCACACTTCATGGTTCCCATATAAGTGCTTGTTTTGTTCCTCTCGTGTTCTGAGGTTCTGTTTTGTAATTCCTCTCTGATTGCACATCCCTCTTCAGTCACCCAACCGTCTGTCAAGCACAGCGCTGGGTACAGAGCAGGAGTCCCATACATACTCATTCAGCTTGATTCAATTAACAATATGTAATATTGGCATGGTTCTTCATTTTAGAGTTAGTGAGACTTTCAATTTCAGTAATAATGTGGACTGTACTGAGAATGCCTGTTTATCTTCTTCAAAAGATATTTGGGGCTTAACAAAGGGCACTTTATATTCCAATAATCTCCTTCTGATTTACACTTTTGGGAGCCGGAACAAAGTGATAACCAGCACTTCCCGTTTGTCTGTTTCATAATCAACCTACAAAGATCCCAGCTGCTTTAATCAAATTTGGTAGTGTATGTAGCAAAGACACAGCCTCATTTTAATCTTTTGGGGATTCAGCATGCAAATTTCCTTAAAGGAGTGGTGTTAATACAAAAAGAAAAGTTATAGAAATAAGTGGCTTACAGGGCTGAGAGCTAGTTGTTCATGACCAAAGAAAAGCTGCTCAGTCCATTATCTCAAAACAAACAACTTTCAGAGAGTGCAATTGATCTAAGCTACACTTCCACATACAAAGAAAATGCATACACATAGACACACAATAGTGAATGCTTCATCTTTCCTCTTTTCACATAACACTGTCAGCTTTATTTATGAATCTCAGCAAAGAACATCTATAATTGGTATCTTTACGTTAATTTGGACAGAAGTGCTAAAAAGCCATTTCGCTGGAATTATAAGAATTTGATGCACTTGTTTGTGATTTAATTAAATCCAGTATGACAAAATTTCAAGTTACCTAAAGAAAGGCAAATCAGTAAAGAGAAAAAGAAAGAAAATATCTTAGGCCCTTATTAAGAGCTAATTCTTTTTGGGTATTAAAGAGGGCACGTTCTGCGTGGAGCACTGGGTGTTATGCACAAACAATGAATCATGGAACACTACATCAAAAACTAATGATGTAATGTATGGTGATTAACATAACAATAAAAATTTAAAGAAAAAAGAGCTAATTCTTTTATTACCATGATTCCATTCTGATTCTTTTTTTTTTTTTAAGATTTTATTTATTTATTTGACAGAGAGAGACACACAGCGAGAGAGGGAACACAAGCAGAGAGGGAAAGCAGGCTTCCTGCGGAGCAGGGAGCCAGATGCAGGGCTCAATCCCAGAACCCTGGGATCATGACCTGAGCTGAAGGCAGACACTTAACAACTGAGCCACCCAGGCGCCCCTCCATTCTGATTCTGATATACCAGATTTGGTTTGTAAATCTACACGCGTCAGTCAGGGTTATCAATTCAATAATCCCTATAACCTCTATACCAAAATTCACTGAAGGGTGTTAAACTATATCTCCAAAAAGATAGTGTTATTATATTATTTTAAGGACAAACTGGTTCTAAGGTGCTTTCTGATATTCAGCTAAAGAAATTAATTTACTTTTTGTACACTACAAAGGAACAAATAATAAGATATCCATGAAATCCTGCAGAGACCATAATTTATTCACAGTATTGTAGAACTTCAAAAGCTGAAAAGAACATTACCAATCAGGAGGGGCGCCTGGGTGGCTCAGTCGGTTAAGCGTCCCATTCCTGATTTCAGCTCAGGTCATGATCTCGGGGTCCTAGAATGGAGCCCCGAGTTGGGCTTCAGGCTCAGTGGGGAGTCTGTTTGAGGATTCTCTCCCTCTCTCTCTGACCTTCCTCCTCCACCCCCACTTGTGTGCTTGCACGCTCTCTCTCTCTAATAAATAAATAAATCTTTAAAAAAATAATTACCAATCATGAGATTGAGATGAGGCCATCCCACAGATTTCACTCCTGCCAAGCTACCTAGCAGCTGGGATTCACACTCCAGGTTTTCCCAACTGTATTTCCCAACAAAAGCATTTTATAGAAAAGGGTATTTTTAGCTATATAACCTTCAAGGCCCCCCTCCAAATGCTACCTCCTCTATGAAGACTCTCCTAATCCTCTCCTAATTTGGAATAATAAATTTCACTCATCTCTGAAGGACAGGTTATGGTACTTTAACTATGCTTCTCCTACAGCAATCATGCTTTCCATCTCATATCACTCTTAAATTCTATATTCCCCCAAAAAAGATTTTTAGGTCACCTTTGTATCCCAGAACACAGCACAATGCCTTGAACTTGGCAGGTGCTCAGTACATGATTGAATGGTATTAGCCATATCCAATGTATATGATCAAGAGAGCTGGCCATTTTATTTTTCTAAAACAAATTTCCTGGTGCACACTGATTTCTAAATACCCTCAAATGACATTTCTATTTCTCCTCTAGCATAAGTGGAAAACTGTGAAGCAAAGGGCATTCTGGTTCCTAAGCCTCCTATAGATTACCAGAAACTGGGGCTATTAACAACCAGGCCCTTGGACTCCCAGATGACCTTGCCCTCTTTACCTAGAGCAACTGCCTGGTTATCAGGAGAGCCAACCTCACCAGACCCTTGACGAGGGTCTTGATGAGTCTGCAATGAAGAGTCTGCATTACCCTATCCAGTGGGAAGAGATGGTAAGAGGTGAAAGGGATAAGCAGGTTATGTGACAAGGAATTTCATCCCTTGTGCTTTCAGGAATAATGTGGGAGGGGCCCAAAGAGAATGTCCCAGCAGATTCCTACTCACATGGAACAGAGATGCACGTTTAGCTTGCAAACAGGTATTAGACATGAGCAAGATAAAGCCTATTAGAGCCATATCTGATTTGCATATAACACAAGTACTGAAGTCTCTTTAAGTTTTCCAGGTGGCACAAACTACCACGCCCTTCCTGTATGACCCCAAACAAAGACAAGAGAGAATAGTCATTAAACTTAAATTTTACTCCAGACAGAGATAGAAGTCACACTGTGGTGAGCATAGCACAATGTGTAAACTTGTCAAAACACTAAATCCTGCATTGTGTGTCAGCTATCCTCAAAAAACAAAACAAAAAACCCAAAACCATCCCATAGGCCAAATGTGCTTCATTATAAGAAAAACAAAAAGCTTGCACTGTAGCGATAATATGCATTATTTGTGCGGAATCTGTTTCAATGTTGGTATGGCTTCCACAATCCCTTATTTGAAACCTTGGAACCAGATGTGTTTTGGAGCTTAGGAGTTTTTGGATTTTGGAAATATGGGGCACAGACCATATGTGAAGTAGCCCTCTCCTAGGGCAGTGCCCCTCTAATCAAATCCATTCTACAGCAAAACATTGAAACAATCCCACTAAGGGGAGAAACTGAGACTATCAAGGGCCTCGTGTCAGTTCTCAGGTGTCGCCACAAGATTAGGTCAGGTCAGGCTTTTGCCTCCGAGTCACCAGGTTTTAGTTGTGGAGCTCAGAGCTCCAGACTGGAGTTGTGGGCCTGAAGGATGACAAACAACTCTCATGTTATTAAAAAAAAATGGTATCATTTGGGATTGTTACTATATATACTTATATTTATAGGGTCATGATTTCACTGGAGTACGTGGAGAAAGAGATACTTTCTCTAAGTATCACAAGCAAAAGGATTCTAATGAATTATTTAATCATTTATTCTGTAAAATTTAGATGCAACATTCTGCTAGTTCCAGTGGAGCCAGAAATCAACACACGCGCGCGCGCGCACACATACACGCGCACACATACACGCACAGACGCACATATGGTTTCTAGCTAACCTGCTAATTATTACAACCATGTAAAAATTAAGGGAGGATGTCAAAATCAAATCAATTTTTTTTTGAGAGAGAGAGAGCAGGGGAAGGGAGCATACTCCCTCTCTCCAAAATAAATAAATCTTTTTTTAAAAGTATAATACACTATCTGTTGGTTAATTGAATTTAAATAAATTTAAAAAATTTTTTAAAGAAATTTGGGTGTGTTCAGTATAATGAAGTACTTATAATGAATATTATTGCATGTACCATGTTTTTGATAACAAAGTGATCTATATATACACATATGTATAAAATTTTATGTGTCAGAGAGTGATTTTTCAGAAGTTTTCTAGTTTGTATTGTTAGTTTTATATGCAAATTTCTTTTTAAACTGTCATTTAGCAAGTCTAAAGATTTAAGTTTTATGTTAGGTAATTATTCAGATTGGTATAAATCTATAATCAGAGAAATTTGATGGATATAACCATCTTGTATAGTGTTTTAAATGCAATCTAAGTGGACATTCATGTTGGCATTGGTAAACCGGTAACTTCTGTATTAACAAATTCTTTCACTAAGGTTTTAACTGTGATCATGTGTCTCTTAGTCATGGATTTTAACATCCAAGATCCACTGACCATGGTATACTACCACAAAGACATAATAAGAAAAATAACTGTAATAGTCCCTGAATTTACTGTTTATCAGTCATGGTTGTATTACTGCCTAATGCTAACAAGAAATCATCTAACCTCTTGATTTTCAGTAATTATAAACTTGATAATAACATGAAGCACCCAAAACTTTCAAAAATTCCTTGTCACTTAATGAAGAATTATAACATTCCTCAACTCACACATACTGTCTCTATAATAATAATCACGACTGGGGCGCCCAGGTGGCTCAGTCGGTTAAGCATCTGACTCTTGATTTCTGCTCAGGTCATGATCTCAGGATCGTGAGATAGGGCCTCACATTGGGCTCCATGCTGGGCATGGAGCCTGCTTAAGATTCTTCCTCTCCCTCTTCCTCTGCCCCTCCCCGCTACCCCCCCGCCCCCTGTTCACGTGCACATGTATGTACTCTTTCTCTCTAAAAATAATAATAATAATAGCAATAATAATGACTGCTATCTTTTGGCAGCTTTGCATAAGACACTGTGTTCAATATCTCATAAAGATAATTTTTTCTTATTTTGTCCTATGACATAACTTAATACATGTACAAAGTTAAACATGTACATGTTTTAATTTCATCATCATTTCCTTCTCAATTTTAGAAAGTTTCAAAACATGGGAGTTTCTTCTTTAGACTTTAAATTTTGTGGGCAAATCATTCTACCAGATAACATTCAACCAAAGATCTAAGGCCGGAGGACCATTTTAAGCCTTATTTGCAAATACAGAACATGTGCCTCTTTTAAATATGTCACAGATACCACTTAGGCTTCAGTGTTGGTTTGCAAAGCTCCCACCACATGAGCAGAACCCACTACAGAGACTTGTGTTCTATGTCCTCCTTTTTTTTTTAAGTAGGCTTCACACCCAACATGGAGCCCAATATGGGACTTGAACTCAGGACCCTGAGATCAAGACCTGAGCTGAGATCAAGAGTCAGATGCTCAACCGACGGGGCTACTCAGGCTCCCCTGTGTCCTCCTTCTAATCCTCATGAAGTTACACCAAGTCAGGTTCATGATTAATATGGTTAATATGCACTATAAAATATACTCTATACAAAATACTACCCTGCAACATCATATATTCCCCAGAGAAAAGGGGAAAGTGTGAGTTAAGGAGCCCTCACTCAGAAAAGGAGTGAAATGTTAGCATTCCATGTTTTCCTCACTGAGTTTTCTTAAGTTAGTCTGCCACCCGGAAGTTATGCCTCCTTTTAGTCCATATGATGAGACTTGTGGCCATTTTGGGGGGTGGGGTGGGGAGCTACTTCTGCTGTTACTAGAAGGTTCTGAAAGTGACAAAAAGCATTTAAAGTTTCAAAATTACTCACCCTACATTTCATTGGTTACATAAATTACAGCATTTATGCAACCTCAAATAAAACATTTTTTACACTGTGATTTTGATAACTCCAAGTTTAAATAAGTGGGGCGAGGAAAATTTACCATAATTTGAAAAGATTTAGGATCACTTTCAGTTCTTTTTCAATTCAACTCCCTCCCCCTCTCTCTACACACACACACACACACACACACACACACACACACACACACACACACACATCAAAGTAATAACAGTCTGTTTAATAAAACTTAAGGCATCTGTGGAATTATTACCAGAAATTACTTTTGTACCTAGTTTTAGACTGAATGATTCACTGCATTTCCCTTAATCCTTAAGTTGCATATTCATTGCTATATTTTCCTCTAAGTGCCCGTCACTTAAATTGTCATGTAAAACAGGGCAAATCAGGGTCAGTTTATATAAGCGGCATCAATCTGAAGAACTTCATCAGTCTTTATTTCGAGGCATTATGCAAAGAAAACTGACATTAAGAGAGCCTTAACTGACAGCAAATGAAATCAATCAGCAAATCACTAAGCCATAATAAACTCACTCAATTTGTAGATAATCCTTCCTTTTCCAGGTCTTCACCTAGTCAGTCCATCAAACACTGTTTTTTGTCCAAGTAGCTAAAATGAAGAGCAATTCTGTGGCAGCACTTGAAAGTTCAAGTGCTCACAGGCTTCGGTCTCTCAATAATAAGTAGTAAGAGGTATTATCTAGTAAGGTTATACTTATACTTAAATAGGCTGCAAAAATGAGAAAAGAAATCTAGAGGAAGGGTCAGGTTTGGGATTCAGTTTTTGCCTCTTAACATTAATGACAAAGAAATTATGTTCATATCACTTTGCAGCTTTTCTGCCTTGAACTACCTAGAGCTGAATGTTGTAGCCAAACAAAGAAACAAAATGCTCTGTACTTTCATGTTTTGTGGTTTTGTTTGTTTTTGACTAAATGTGTCTGAAACATTTCACACACAGGCAAATATTGTCACCATTTCAGAGATGGAATTCGAAGTCCCTCTTAAAAAAAATAAATGGTGTAAATAAAGGCCACGGAGTTCAAAGAAAATATGAAAACCCTAGTAATTCCTTAATTACTTTGTATAATAATTATTCAAATAGAAGTATATTCAAAGTGTTCACCATAGCTTTATACTAAAATGTGAGGGAACACTAAAATTGTGAACATTCTGTTCGGCTACTAAAGTGAAATTTGCATCAAACAAATCATCAGTCAAAAACCTCCAAGAGCTGAAACACTAAAACATTCCTTGATGTACTTAAGTCCCTTGTCCTGCCCCCAGGCCTGTTTGCAGTTCAGTCCAACAGTTTATATTGACACAGCATTTTACACCGTAAAAAGCACCCTCGCATGCACATCATCCCATCTGAGCTCCCCACCATCCTGTGAGCAAGAGCAGGACAGTCTGCGCCGTCTGCATCTGCACAGGAAATGGGGGCTTGATGCTGAACCTACAGTCAGGACTTGAATCCAGGCGTTCTGACTCTCCACAAAGGCTTTCTCCAATAGTATGCTGCTCACCTCTTTCCCACACACAGAATCCTCTTATCTCTTCCAAATACCATGCTGTTAAGAAAGAAATTCCCATTCTGATCAACACGATGTTTCCAGCAAACTCAAGGACGTACAGAAAATTGCAGACTCATGGTTGCCAACTTCCCTATAATCTGACTGCCTTGCTCGTTTTTAGGAAAAAATCTCCACCGGAAATTGAAAACTAAGCAAGCACACACCTGATTAAGGAACGTTTATATGCCAAATATTCAAACAAAAACAATTTAAAAAATATCTACTAGTGCTGTTTAATCTTCAAAATTTTTCATGTACATCATATGACCTTCACAATTGCCCCAAGATGCAGTGGGGCAGGTCTCATCACCTCCGTGTTACAGATGAGAAGCCAATGCACCCGAAGAGCTGAGGGCCGAGAGCTCACACAAAATGGTGATTCTAGACAAGAATTCTAGAAGCACTTCCAGCCTTTTCAACCTTCACAAGAAAGGAAAATTGTGTATTCCTTGCGAAAAACACAATTGGATAAAATAATGACAATTCCAGCTACCTCTGCAATTTGTATCTATGGGGCAAGGGTTTCATCTGTCTGTGACCAGCTCTATTACTTTCCAGTAAAGCTGCATAACCTCTTCAAACTCCTGGGATACTGACTCCGTAATGATTTTATCTTCTTCCTTAGAATAAACAAAGGAAGAAATGATTAAAAACAAAACTGGAAAAAGGACTTTATGAATCATGCCTAGTTTGTAAAGAATCAGATTTTACTTAGCATCAGTTCAGATCATTGATACCAGATCATTCCCAGAAGGACTAATTCATGAATATTTTCAGCTGAGTTAAGGAGTAAGGAGTTATGAGATTCCTCAATATGAGATTCTGTGTAGCAGAAGCTTCATACAGATGCATCTCCTTGTTCTCATATGTCATCCTGTCATTTTCAAAAGGCAATGATGAAAGTCCCAACAACAACCAAAAAAACCCTGTGGTTTCAGACTACCACCAACCCGAAATAAACCCATGATGGAGGATGCAAAGTATCTCATCTGCTAAATATTTTAAAAAAGAACTTTTTATAACTCCTAGCTTTTTTTTGAGAGAGCATGGAGAGGGGCAGAGAGAGAGTCCTCAAGCAGACCCCATGCTGGGCGCAGAGCCTGACACGGGGTTCGATCCCATGACCCTGAGATCATGACCTGAGCTGAAATCAAGAGTCGGATGCTTAACCAACTGAGCCACCCAGGCACCCCTATAACTCCTCACTTTAACAGATATATTTTTTAGAAATCTTAGCTATTAGTGCCCAAGACTATGTCTTAACAATAAATACTTTTTTAAAATACCTTTTTTACAATAAATCTTTTAAAATAAAGTATAAGGATGAGGAAAAGAATGGTAGCATGTATCACCTGGTAAAATATCTGGACCAAAAAAAAGCATATTTTGCCATTGTTCCTCTCAACATTCTGCCCTAGAATTCTGATTGATGCGTTCCCCTCCCATGCTCCACTACCACCCTTATGGCCCCCAAAACTAAGTGCAAATCAAAGAGGCAGAATAAGGGAAGCAAGGAGGAAGGAAGAGAGGGAGGGTGAAAGACAAGCGATGATATCGAGCTGTTCTAATAATGATGGACATACTATGTTTTCCTGGTCATCAAGAACGAAAATCTTAGAAGATACAGATCGAGGACCATGAGGCCTAACTCACAATGACTACAACCAATGTTTAAATGCAATTACTTAATTATTTAATCATTGCTATCCCAATTTTCAACACAACCTTAAAAAATTAGTCCTCTGTACACATTAACATCTTAACATTCTGTTTTGTCTCATTTAGCATTGTTTACAGTTCTATTACCAGGAGATTTTGAAGAAATTTAATGTCTGCTGGTGCATTGTTAAATCTTCAGGATAGAATTCTAAATTTTTTTCTTCGGAGAGAGAAGGAGAGAGAGTCTTAAGCAGGCTCCATGCCCAATGCAGAGCTTGACGCAGGCCTCGATCTCGCAACCCTGAGATCATAACCTGAGCCGAAATCAAGAATCGGACGCTTAACTGACTGAGCCAACCAGGCACCGCTAGAATTCTAAACTTTCACGTAGCAAATAAGAAAAAGGTTTTTCTGACAACTCACCTCAGTCAATTTTCTTACAACTACCTCAGAAAATGCCATTTACTCTTCCTGGTGTCAACAGAAAAACAAAGACACTAATTCTTATATTCATCCTCAAGTTAGGCCTCATACCTAGGTCATTTAGAGGCTTTGTTGACACAGTTTATATGCTGTGGAACTACAGACTACAGTCCTCAAGCAGACAGGTGAGATGGAGGATGGCACTTTTCATCAAAATGCATTTATTCTCAGATGAACTGTATGATTTTTCCAGTTAACTGTCTTTCCCTAACAAACACCTCTTCTCTTCTCTGGACACTACCTTCTAACCTTTGAAGACAGTAGCATTTCAACATTCTATTTGATCCCACAACCTAAGTCTAAAACCATTTTATGTTTTTTAATTTAAAAGTTATTTTGATTTTAGAATTTAAAGAGAGTGGCACAAACTCTCATAGATAACAACTTTAGATAACCTCCAAATCTTTTTGATACCTTATCACTAAAATGATCCCACTTACCAAAAAGGTCAGATTTCTAATAATCTCAAACATTCAAAGCAGCATTATGCACCCAGAAATGAATGAAAAACAGTACCTGTGAAACAAACAGCAGTCATACGCTATATTCCCTTTACCTCCCCATGGAGACTCTTAGACCGAACCCTGGCAACTCTGTAAGTTAACAACCGACTAAAAATGGATATCTGAAAATCAGGGAAGATCTAAATTATAAGAAGAAGATAACACGGGGGGCGGAGCAAGATGGCGGAGGAGTAGGAGACCTAGATTTCGTCTGGTCTCAGGAATTCAGCTGAATAGGGATCAAACCATTCTGAACACCTACGAACTCAACAGGAGATCAAAGAGGAGAGTAGCAACAACTCTCTGAACAGAGAAGCGACCACTTACTGGAAGGTAGGACGTGCGGAGAAGTGAATCCGAGGCGATATTCGGGAGGATAGACGGCGGGGGAGGGGCCTCCGTCGGCCGCTTCTGGCAAGTGATAGAGCCGCGGAGCACAAAAATCGGACCTTTTAGAAGTTGGCTCCGCTGAGGGACGTCGCTGCAGTGACTAAGCAGGGGGTGGAATCCTCCCGCGACAGTGTGGTCTCAGGACCCTTGGGGTCACAGAAAGACCGGGGGAGCCTGAGTGCGCCAGAGCTCCCAGGTATCGGAGCGGGGAAGCCGGCTGCAGAGACGGAGCCGAGGCGCGGACTCTCAGCTTGGGGTTGCCATAAACTGTGATCCGCGGCCCAGTCAGGCCACTGCTCCTGCAGCAGGGACCCAACAAGCGGCAGATCTGGGGAGACTCCCCTTCCTTCCCGGGGAGGAGCGGCGCGGGAACGCACCGCAGGGATCTGCTGGGTTTGGAGACTCCACACGGGGTCGGGTGCCAGAGATAGCAACGCTCGGTCACAGGCCGGGTGAGCACGGAGAGCGGCCGGAGACCGGGGACACGGGAGTGACTGCTTTTCTCTGGGGGCGCACTGAGGAGCGGGGCCCCGAGTTCTCAGCTCCTCCGGGTGGAGACTGGGAGGCCACCATTTTTGCCCTGGTCCTCCAAGGCTGTACGGAGAGCTTGCAGGGAACAAAAGCTCCTGAGATCAAACCCGAGCAGCTTGCTTAGCCCGGACCGACAAGGGCGGGGCAATTCAGCCTCCGGCAAAGACATTTGGAAACCACAGCAACAGGCCCCTCCCCCAGAAGATCAGCACGAACAGCCAGCAAGCCAAGACCAAGTTTACCGATCAAGGAGAACGGGAAAACTCCAGCGCTAGGGGAATACTGCACATAGAATTCATGGCTTTTTTTTTACCATGATTCATTAGTTCATCAAAGTTAATTTTTGTTAACTGTTTTTTTTTTCTTTTTCCCTTTTTCAACCAACATCTTATCAACCTCTTTTTAAAAAAAAAAAACATTTTTTATTTTTCATTTTTAGAGTCATATTTTATCCCTTCATAGTTACCCTTATTTTTGGCATATATATATAAGTTGTACTCTCTTTAAAATTTTGAGATACAGTTTCTTCTAACAGATAAAAATATACCCTAAATCACTAGTGTAGGGCTCTGTTCTAGTCTCCTGCCTGATCACATTCTCTCCCTTTTTTCTTTTTTTTTTTTTAAATCTTCTTTCTTTTTTCAAGCAACTTATCAAGTCCTTTTATAAAATCTTTTATAATTTTCATCTTTACAGTCATCTTCTGTCCCTTCATTGTATCAACCCTTATTTTGTACATATATGTCTTTCTTCCTTTAAAATTTTAGGAGGCACTTTTTTCTAACAGACCAAAATACGCCCAAAATCTAGTGTGTAGCACTGATCTATGCACTAGCCTGATCATATTTGATCACATTCTGCTTTTTTTTGTATTGTTCTGTTTTTGTTTTTATCTTTTTTCTTTTTTTTTTCTCTTTCTTTTTTCTTTCTTTCCCTGTCTTTTCCCCTGGTTTCCGGTCTTTTCTGATTTGTATACAGTATAATTGCTGGGGACATTGTAAACCTGTTAGCATTTTGTTCTCTCATTCATCTATTCTCCTCTGGACAAAATGACAAGATGAAAAAAATCACCTCAGCAAAAAGAACAAGAGGTAGTACCGTCAGCCAGGGACCTACTCAATACGGACATTAGTACGATGTCGGACCTAGAGTTCAGAATCATGACTTTAAAGATACTAGCTGGGCTTGAAAAAAGCGTGGAAGTTATTAGAGAAACCCTTTCTGGAGAAATAAAAGAACTAAAATCTAACCAAGTCGAAATCAAAAAGGCTATTGATGAGGTGCAATCAAAAATGGGGGCACTAACTGCTAGGATAAATGAGGCAGAAGAGAGAATCAGTGATATAGAAGACCAAATGATGGAAAATAAAGAGGCTGAGAAAAAGAGAGAGAAACAACTACAGGATCACGAGGGCAGAATTCGAGAGATAAGTGATACGATAAGACGAAACAACATTAGAATAATTGGGATCCCAGAAGAAGAAGAAAGAGAGAGAGGGGCAGAAGGTATATTGGAGCAAATAATAGCAGAGAACTTCCCTAATGTGAGGAAGGAAACAGGCATCAAAATCCAGGAGGCACAGAGAAGCCCTCTCAAAATCAATAATAATAGGTCAACACCCCGACATCTAATAGTAAAACTTACGAGTCTCAGAGACAAAGAGAAAATCCTGAAAGCAGCTCGGGAGAAGAGATATGTAACCTACAATGGTAAAAATATTAGATTGGCAACAAACCTATCCACAGAGACCTGGCAGGCCAGAAAGGACTGGCAAGATATCTTCAGAGCACTAAACGAGAAAAATATGCAGCCAAGAATACTATATCCAGCTAGGCTGTCATTGAAAATAGAAGGAGAGATAAAAAGCTTCCAGAACAAACAAAAACTAAAGGAATTTGCAAACATGAAACCAGCCCTCCAAGAAATATTGAAAGGGGTCCTCTAAGCAAAGAGAGAGCCTAAAAGCAGCAAAGATCAGAAAGGAACACAGACAACATACAGTAACAGTCACCTTACAGGCAATACAATGGCACTAAATTCATACCTTTCAATAGTTACCCTGAATGTAAATGAGCTAAATGCCCCAATCAAAAGACACAGGCTATCAGATTGGATTAAAAAACAAGACCCATCCATATGCTGTCTGCAAGAGACTCATTTTAGACCCAAAGACACCCCCAGATTGAAAGTGAGGGGGTGGAAAGCCATTTACCATGCTAATGGACACCAAAAGAAAGCTGGGGTGGCAATCCTTATATCAGACAAACTAGATTTTAAAACAAAGACTGTAATAAGAGATGAGGAAGGACACTATATCCTACTTAAAGGGTCTATCCAACAAGAAGATCTAACAATTGTAAAATCTATGCCCCGAACATGGGAGCAGCCAATTATATAAGGCAATTAATAACAAAAGCAAAGAAACACATTGACAACAATACAATAATAGTGAGGACTTTAACACCCGCCTGACTGAAATGGACAGATAATCTAAGCAAAAGATCAACAAGGAAATAAAGACTTTAAATGACACACTGGACCAAATGGACTTCACAGACATATTCAGAACATTCCATCCCAAAGCAACGGAATACACATTCTTCTCTAGTGCCCATGGAACATTCTCCAGAATGGATCACATCCTAGGTCACAAATCAGGTCTCAACCGGTACCAAAAGATTGGGATCATTCCCTGCATATTTTCAGACCACAATGCTTTGAAACTAGAACTCAATCACAAGAGGAAAGTCGGAAACAACTCAAATATATGGAGGCTAAAGAGCATCCTACTAAAGAATGAATGGGTCAACCAGGAAATTAAAGAAGAATTAAAAAAATTCATGGAAACCAATGAAAATGAAAACACAACTGTCCAAAATCATTGGGATACAGCAAAGGCAGTCCTAAGAGGAAAGTACATAGCAATACAAGCCTTTCTCAAGAAACAAGAAAGGTCTCAAATACACAACCTAACCCTTCACCTAAAGGAGCTGGAGAAAGAACAGCAAATAAAGCCTAAACCCAGCAGGAGAAGAGAAATAATAAAGATCAGAGCAGAAATCAATGAACTAGAAACCAAAAGAACAGTAGAACAGATCCACGAAACTAGGAGCTGGTTCTTTGAAAGAATTAACAAGATTGATAAACCCCTGGCCAGACTGATCAAAAAGAAAAGAGAAATGACCCAAATCAACAAAATCATGAATGAAAGAGGAGAGATCACAACCAACACCAAAGAAATACAAACAATTATAAGAACATATTATGAGCAACTCTATGCCAGCAAATTAGATAACCTGGAAGAAATGGGTGCATTCCTAGAGATGTATCAACTACCAAAACTGAACCAGGAAGAAACAGAAAACCTGAACAGACCTATAACCATTAAGGAAATTGAAGCAGTCATCAAAAATCTCCCAAGAAACAAAAGCCCAGGGCCAAATGGCTTCCCAGGGGAATTCTATCAGACATTTAAAGAAGAATTAACACCTATTCTCCTGAAACTGTTCCAAAAAATAGAAATGGAAGGAAAACTTCCAAATTCATTTTATGAGGCCACCATTACCTTGATCCCAAAACCAGACAAAGACCCCATCAAAAAGGAGAATTACAGACCAATATCCTTGATGAACGTGAATGCAAAAATTCTCACCAAAATACTAGCCAATAAGATCAAACAGTACATTAAAAGGATTATTCACCACGACCAAGTGGGATTTGTCCCTGGGCTGCAAGGCTGGTTCAACATCCGCAAATCAATCAACGTGATACAATACATTAACAAAAGAAAGAACAAGAATCATATGATCCTCTCAATAGATGCAGAAAAAGCATTTGACAAAGTACAGCATCCTTTCTTGATCAAAACTCTTCAGAGTATAGGGATAGAGGGTACATACCTCAATATCATAAAAGCCATCTATGAAAAACCTACAGCGAATATCATTCTCAATGGGGAAAAGCTGAGAGCTTTTCCCCTAAGGTCAGGAACGCGGCAGGGATGTCCACTCTCACCACTGCTATTCAACATAGTATTAGAAGTCCTAGCCACAGCAATCAGACAACAAAAAGAAATCAAAGGCATCCAAATCGGCAAAGAGGAAGTCAAACTCTCACTCTTTGCAGATGATATGATACTTTATGTGGAAAACCCAAAAGACTCCACCCCAAAACTCCTAGAACTCATACAGGAATTCAGTCAAGTCGCAGGATATAAAATCAATGCACAGAAATCAGTGGCATTCCTATACACCAACAACAAGACAGAAGAGAGACAAATCAAGGAGTCGATCCCATTCACAATTGCACCCAAAACCATAAGATACCTAGGAATAAATTTAACCAAAGAGGCAAAGGATGTGTACTCAGAAAACTATAAAATACTTAGGAAAGAAATTGAAGAAGACACAAAGAAATGGAAAAACGTTCCATGCTCAGGGATTGGGAGAACCAACATTGTGAAGATGTCAATGCTACCTAGAGCAATCTACACATTCAATGCAATCCCCATGAAAATACCATCCACTTTTTTCAAAGAAATGGAACAAATAATCCTAAAATTTGTATGGAACCAGAAGAGACCCCGAATAGCCAGAGGAATATTGAAAAAGAAAAGCAAAGCTGGCGGCATCACAATTCCGGACTTCCAGCTCTATTACAAAGCTGTCATCATCAAGACAGTATGGTACTGGCACAAAAACAGACACATAGATCAATGGAACAGAATCGAGAGCCCAGAAATGGACCCTCAACTCTATGGTCAACTTATCTTTGACAAAGCAGGAAAGAATGTCCAATGGAAAAAAGACAGTCTCTTCAACAAATGGTGTTGGGAAAATTGGACAGCCACATGCAGAAGAATGAAACTGGACCATTTCCTTACACCACACACAAAAATAGACTCCAAATGGTTGAAAAACCTAAACGTGAGACAGGAGTCCATCAAAATCCTAAAGGAGAACACAGGTAGCAACCTCTTCGTCCTCAGCCACAGCAACTTCTTCCTAGAAACATCACCAAAGGCACGGGAAGCCAGGGCAAAAATGAACTATTGGGATTTCATCAAGATAAAAAGCTTTTGCACAGCAAAAGAAACAGTCCACAAAACCAAAAGACAACCGACAGAATGGGAGAAAATATTTGCAAATGACATATCAGATAAAGGGCTAGTATCCAAAATCTATAAAGAACTTATCAAACTCAACACCCAAAGAACAAATAATCCAATCAAGAAATGGGCAGAAGACATGAACAGACATTTTTCCAAAGAAGACATCCAAATGGCCAACAGACACATGAAAAAGTGCTCAACATCGCTGGGCATCAGGGAAATCCAAATCAAAACCTCAATGAGATACCACCTCACACCCGTCAGAATGGCTAAAATTAACAAGTCAGGGAACGACAGATGTTGGCAGGGATGTGGAGAAAGGGGAACCCTCCTACACTGTTGGTGGGAATGCAAGCTGGTGCAACCACTCTGGAAAACAGTATGGAGGTTCCTCAAACAGTTGAAATTAGAGCTACCATTCGATCCAGCAATTGCACTACTGGGTATTTACCCCAAAGATAAAAATGTAGGGACCAGAAGGGGTATGTGCACCCCGATGTTTATAGCAGCAATGTCCACAATAGGCAAACTGTGAAAAGAGCCAAGGTGTCCATCGACAGATGAATGGATAAAGAAGATGTGGTATATATACACAATGGAATATTATGCAGCCATCAAAAGGAATGAGAGCTTGCCATTTGCAACGACGTGGATGGAACTGGAGGGTGTTATGCTGAGTGAAATAAGTCAATCAGAGAAAGACATGTATCATATGACCTCACTGATATGAGGAATTCTTAATCTCAGGAACAAACTGAGGGTTGCTGGAGTGGTCGGGGGTGGGAGGGATGGGGTGGCTGGGTGATAGACATTGGGGAGGGTATGTGCTACGGGGAGCGCTGTGAATTGTGTAAGACTGTTGAATCACAGATCTGTACTTCTGAAACAAATAACGTAACATATTTTAAGAAAAAAGAAAAAGAAGAAGATAGCAGGAGAGGAAGAATGAAGGGGAGTAAGTCAGAGGGGGAGACGAACCAGGAGAGATGATGGACTCTGAAAAACAAACTGAGGTTTCTAGAGGGGAGGAGGGTAGGGGGATGGGTTAGCCTGGTGATGGGTATTAAAGAGGACACATTCTGCATGGAGCACTGGGTGTTATGAGCAAACAATGAATCATGGAACACTACACCAAAACAAATGATGTAATATATGGTGATTAACATAACAATAAAAAATTTAAAAAAAAAAAGAAGATAACACTTCCCTTTAGTAATGGAAGATAAAGACCCATACTTTAAGAAAGAAACTAAAGGGCTAAGAGAAGTCATTTCGAGTAAACTGGAAGTCTTTTCCAGGGACAACTGGGAAATGTGTATCACAGCCTTAGAATGTGCATAACCTTAGATGCAGCCACTCCACTTATTTATCCTAAAGAATAATGCCACAGTGAACAAAACAGTGAAGGGTTCCTGGCCATGGACAGCTAACAGACACCGAGTGTTTACAATATACCTGTCACTCTGAGCACTTTAGATGTGCTAACCCCTTGAATCATCACACAAACATGATGAGTCAGAGACTTCTGATCTCCATTTCACAGATGAAGAGGCCGAAATACACACTGTAAGTAACTTTCCCAGTTGGCTTCTTTTGGATTTCTATTCTCTCCACTATTTCCTCACACGTGAAATTGTATTCTACAGACACACCCTACCTTTATTCTTTGCCCCTCTTGACCATCTTAAAGCACATACACACATACACACAGCCATGGTTTACAAAAGACAGAAAGGCAAGATTAAAAGCATGAATGGACCCTATTCACTGGATATGTAACCTTTAGCAATTTACTGCATCTCAATAAACTTTAGCTCCTTCCTTTATAAAATAGATAAAATCAGAGCACTTATTCATATGGGCTATTGTGGGAATGAAGTGAGATAGTAAATGTAAAATGCTTAGCGAAGTAACTGGTACAGAAAAAGTACTCAACAAATGTTAACTCTTGATATTGTTCTTTGTTGTTTATTTTTGAATGAGGGTAGAGACACAAACATTTATCACATGCCTGCTAATAACTGCCAGATATTAAATGCATTGCATATCCTCATTATTGGGGAAAAAACAATAGGAAGTATAAGATAATGAGTAACAGGTACTATCTTTATAAAATATGGGCAGAATATTTTTTATGCCAAAGTCCTCTGCATTCACGTTGCACTGGACTTTTCAGCTAAAGCTAACTTGTCTAATCTAGGTGTTTTAATTTTTTTCTAGTAGACCGATACACTATTATTTGGGAGATAAAAGCACAGGTAATGATAGTTCTGCACCTGCCATAGGAGCTTAGACAAAGGGTTTCATTGGAGACATGGCCCCACTGCAACATCAGATAACATGGAAAAGTAAATAGGGAGCTAATGTGGATCTTAATCAAAATTATTTAAAGCTTTGGAAGAAACAAGAAATAAGGAAGAGTAGAAGAACCAAATGGAAGATACAGAGAAAAAGATCCAAAATAACCATTCTTCCAAATAAAACACACATACACACACACACACACACACACACACACACACACACACACACACCCTTAAAAGTAATGAAAACAAGTTTCTGTTGCGAACTTCATCTCGACAAGGGCCCCATAATGGCTGCAATCATAACAGCCCCCAGACACTGCCTTGCTCTCTTCGTGCTAGGCACCGTGTTCTCTACATGCATTGCCTCATTCGGTCCTCCTACAAGCCTGAGAAATTGGTAGGACTATGCTTTTTTGAGAGAATTGAGGCTAAAAGCTACCAGAGCTCAGAGACTAGATTTTTCTGAACCGAGTTTTCTCCTGTAGGAACGCATCGGTCACACGCTCCTCCAGACTGGAGAGAAAGGGTAATCCTCTTTGCCCTCCACTCACGCTCTTCTTCACTCACTGTTCTTCCTTCCATCCAGGGTTATACCTGTAACAGAGCTTCCCGTGCTGGAAAAGACAGACAGTGACGGCTCCCACGGCTCCAAAGGATGGTGGCATGGGTTTGCCAAATGGTCATCAACCACCACGCCCCACACAGTCATCCTCTCCTTGACATGATCAAAGGACGTGTGCTCTAAACAGTCCACTTATCAGCACAGACTACAAGTGAAACAAATACTGAATTCCTAAATATGTGGTCCCACTAAGCATAAATATACATATTTATAGACTGCAAAAAGGTGAAAAGTAGCGTTCCATAATATTAGCCTGTCGCATGGAAACAAATTTTTTTATCTGTGAATCTGTCCACAACATAGCATAAACTATGACCTACATCTTACACAGAGGCATAATGTATATTTTCTAGATGGAAGGAAAATCCCACTGTACATCTCAAAGGCTGTATGCTTACCATTTACCATGAGTGTCTAGATTTTCTTCTAGTGTCAGATTTTACCAGTTCAGGCTTTGCAGTCAAACACACCTACACTTGAATTCAGGCTCTGGGCCCTGCCAATTACTTGCTGTTGATCTGAGGAGTTACCTGTTGTGGTCGCTGTTTTTCAGTTATAAAATGGAAACGAAGCCGTCTATCATTTGACAGATAACGCCATATTTACAATCCATTGTGAAAATTAAACAACATGATGTATTTAAAGAACTAAGCATGATATCTCATTCGTAGTAAATGCTCACTGAAATGGTAGCTATTCATATTAAAATTAAGGTCGTTGATACTACAGGGCCTTTCTTCTCAAAGTACTCCAAAGCATATCACGAATTCTGTGAGTGTGTCTGTGTGTCTCTCTGTGTCTGTGTGTCCGTGTAAAAAACACTATTATGGTCCAAATCACGTGTTCTTCTCTGCATGGAATACTAAACTACAATATCTATGACTAACCTGCAATGTACATCACAATATGTCAATGCAAAATGTGCCCAAGTGTTTAGGTATTGGTGATGTGTGTAAGTATTTTTATTATAACTCGGAAAAGACAGCAGTTTGAAATAGGGATTTCTACATTTCCTTCTCGCTATTCACTGATGTCAGAACCATAGAGAGCTTGTACTTTTCCCCCAAAATATGGCATCTGAGGATCAGTCTCTTTCCAAATTACCCAAATCTATAGGGGAAGTCTTTATTTGTGAATTATGACGAGTACTAAGCCCTCTGAGATTGTGAATCAGGATAGCCAAGTAAAGGATTCTTTTACAGCCACTAGAAAAATCTCAAATCACATTGTATTTGTGGTTACAATGAATTCATAAATAATGGTAATCAAATTTAAAATGTACATCTTAATCTTGTACTAAATAATGGTACAGTATTCCAGCCTATAACTGAAAATAAAAATATTTTAGCCTATAACTGAAAATAAAAGTATTTTATGCTTAGTTTTAAATCACATATATATTTTAAATATATTGATAGACAATCTAATGAAAGAAAATGAGTATTTTTCTTTGTAGAGCATTAATTTGGATACTAATAACAAATTAAATTAGGTTATGGAGCAAGTAGAAAAAATTAACATAGCCCCACTTGGACTGACATTAATTTTGTACAAAATTAAAATTTCACGGGGTCATAAATTAAAGAATGATAAAGTTTATTTTAAACCTCAAAATGTGAAACAGAATGTGAGTTTTAGGAGATACCTCTCTTTCAGATACACTGAAAAATCTGGACTGCTACTGAACAAGAACAAGCTCTTTTGAAATATCAGACTTCCTGCAGTTTACATAATGTTGATAGGTTTCTCTAGAAAAGGCATTGGGCATTAAAAGGTGAATAAAGCACATATCGAATTTTGTTTTGTCCAATTAAAAAACTGTCCTAACCCTAAGGAAAAAAAAAATGCTCACAATAACCCAGTAGGAGCCTCGATTAGAAAGATATCTGCAGCATCTGAAAATGAGTATGTTTTTGAAAAGATTTTCTTTATTAAGTTTATTTTAAAGTTACTTGGGGTTCACGATTTGGAGCTTTGAGTTTTATAAATGAAATAACCCAGTTTGCACATATTATGCTATTCATTAAAACTAAAAATTAAGAGTAAATAAATGCTCTTCAATGCAAAGTACAGTTTGGTTCCACAGTTGCTTAAATTACATTGCCACATATGAAATGTTGGCTCTCCTCTGGAATTAACATTGAAAATTTTCAAATATCTCTCCTGATAATTTTATCGAAAGTGATTTATTTTAAAACAATAAGCGCTACAAATTGAGATGGGCTTAAAAGGATAACAGCCTTGTGTCTTATTGTCCTCTGCTGACAGGAAAGCATGTTCTTTACATACTGTATTTAGCTATAAAACACATATCTTTCCTTGGTAAAAAAAATATATATATATATATATCTAGATTATTTAATAGGCTATTTCGAGGCTGTGAGAAAAAACAATTATTTGTGAAATAGTGTTCCACGGTGGGAGAAAAATTAAGAGAAATTATTTGCATCTCCTTTAAGTTATTCACAATACTTGGAGGCTTTCATTCTCTCCAGTTAGTGCAATTTATTTTTCCACACATCTCAGGAGCAAACAATGTTATTTAGACTCTAACCTGGCACGCTACCACCTCTGGCCCGCCCTTGAGCCCCTCCATTGCAAAGGTCTCCAGGTGCAGTTTGGGTAGCTGCAGGGTGAAGTCATTCCTACTTGCCGTAGTCCGTGACAGCGAGATCTGATCTCTGACCTAAAGGGAAAAAAACAGCATCAATGGTAATTCCCCTTCAGACACATTAACTGGGATGAACTGGGTCCCCTTGAGCCCACTGAGTGGACTTGCATTGATCGCTGGACCTGAAATCCATGAATAAATTTAGGACTAATTGATTTTTCGTTGCAAATAAATCTCTAATTCAGAGTGCTGGGGGAGAATGTTAAGAAGAAAAAGCATCCTCCTGCTTGAAATGAGGGAGGGAAGAAGAGTCACTGGAGCTCTTCTGATCAAGAGGTTTTGAATTATTTTTTCACTGTTCCACCCTCAAAAGAAAAAAAGGAAGAAGGAAAAAAATACCCACAAAATCGAAAACAAACAGCCATCTCCTAATTATTATCACTTTCTTAATAACATGTTTCATTTAACTGGTATTAACTAATATATATTAGACAAGATAGCTATTAGGTGCTAGTCTTTGAAAAGAAAACTTCAATAATATGTATCCTGGAATAAAAACAAATATACTCAACACACAAGGAGACTTAAAAATATACCAGTCCAAGGTTTATTTGCCCATTTCCTTCTTACTAAACTTGAGTCTTAACGATTAAATACATATAAACCAACTCGGTCACGCAACTTCTAAATAAGATAACGAATAAAATCAGCGGTATTTGTACTATATTTTAAGTATTCGGAAAGGTAACAATACAAACATATCACAGATCCAGGAGAAATACCAAATTCTCTAGCCAGTAGAAGTATCACAGGCAGTTGATATTACACTGCCACCTTCTGGACAAATGAGAAACTACTCCTCACATACTATACATAGATAAAGAAAATGCTCAGAAACAGATCTGTTTTCATTTTTAATTTCCAAACTTAATAAGAGCCTTAAAATTTTCAGTTTAGTTTTCCATAAGATCAGTGAGCTTTCGTTTTTAATTATACAGTTTAACGATAGTAGATTTCATACGTAGGCACATTTTCTAACTTTCCCTATGCCTGACTTGGTTTTAAAAATGTATCTCTTTGCTACCATATACTGGATAAATATTATGCAACTAGCTTAAAGCCACAGGATCAAAAGTGTTTCTGATGAAATAGTAAAGGTCAAGAATGGGATAACTATAAAAAATAACACTAATTGCTCAAATATATGTATCTACATCCCTACTTTTCCCTGAGCAACTTCTAATGTAACTTGGCAACAGCACAGGATCGCAAACCTCTCCTTCACTTTTCTGTTCTACTTGGGAAGCTTCTAAAGCCTGTTTGAATTATTTCTTATTTTATGAATGAACTATCACACTGCATAGGGTTTCCTTATACCAGCAAACACACACAAACATCTGACAACATCTTTAATTGTTCATGCTAATCTACGGTTATAAAAATCTTTATACTCCCAAGTTGAGCAGAATTTCTGTCAGTAAGTGAATGTCAAAGTGTATGCTATAAAACATACACTGTAATGCAATTTTTATAATGGTGTGAGTACTGTATGCACACTGGAGTCCCAATTCAGAATGTGTATTTATCTCTAACAAACATTCTCCAGAGTCTTTAGTCAGGAGGAGAATGCTTTTAACTTGCTTAACATAACAAAATAAATCATATTTTACAAATGTATTTGCTTTAGGTTTTATATTTTATATATACAGATACCTTCTCCTGCTTTTTTTTGGTCACCAATGCACACTCAGATAAAAGAAAACATTAATGTGGATTAAGGTACTGAGAATTTATCAACATCAAACCACTAGTGTTTTGCCTTCTACCCTTCTGAACCATAGTCAATAGATCTAAATATTTTACTGTACCCTGGCCAATTCATTGTTTGATGTTTAAAAACTCACCCAGAATCAAAGAAAATTTATTAAATTTGAGCCCCCAAATGAGATACTATTAGCTTTGAAAGTCAAGTTTAACTGCGATATTGATGATTCTCTTTTTTCTGTGACAAAATTCACTAGGGAAATCCTGGAAGTCAAAGTACAAAAGCAGATTGCTAATACAGGCAAAGGGGGAGGGAGGACCATAAGCAACGTAGGTATAATCCACAACACAGTTCCAGCACTGGAGGTCCTTGAACCCGATGATTATCAGGCACCAGATTTCAACTGTGAAGCTTGACATACAGGAACAGTAAGCCACATTTTATAGTCTCTAAATAAACTCGCTGAACAATATTAAGCTGGGGCATTTGGCAGTTAAACCTGTGACTTCTTACCAAATTAACATTCTCACTACAACATTATTTAATTTGCCAAGTTAAATCATTCTTTATATTAGATGGGGGGAAAGCCTCAAAATGCAGTTATTTTGCTAAATCGAATAACGGGCATCATAATTACATTATTTGAATATGTGTGTGTTAATACTTTCATTTAATTATAAATGATGTGTTGAGATTGTGGACAGTGCCATCAAGAGATAGGGCTACATAACAGATATAATACCACAAATATTTCTACTACATTTCAAGAGTTGATTCCACTTTTAAATTAAGCCAGAACTTTGAGAGAAGGCATCCAAAATGTTCTCCAAATATTTCTAGGAAAAGTTTTTTCTCACTCTTGAAAAAGGATCGGCTAGGAATTCTTTTATCTTCAGGGGTACAAGGAGTGAAAGCAGTATGTTGAGAGAAGACAAAACAGTGACACAGGACAAGTAAAATTACAACCATGCAGCAAAGAAGCAGGAAGGGAAGGTGACAAGGAACAGGAAAACATGAAGGGTGAAAGATGAGACTGTTCAGAAGAGCGCAGAAAGCAAGTCTGAATTTCAGGGTGTGAACAAGGATAAATGGGAAAGAGAGCCAACCCAGAACAGTAAGAAAAAAGGTTCTCTCCTTATTGCATTAAATCTGTTCGTGAAAAACACAGAACAGGCAGCCTGAGAATAAAGTAACCAAAATCAGAAAAGAGATAAGTGAAATTTCTTTGGGAAACACTGCCCATTGGATATAAATACCTTTCAAAACATGAGAATCTAAAATAAATTTCTTTACTGTCAAAAGAATTCTGAAGCAACAATATTAGAATAGTAAAATCACTTTTTTCCCTAACAGAAGTAGGCTCACCTTTTAAAGTACAGATTTTAGTGTGAACTAAGATTAAAACCACCATTGTCACCTTTCTATACATTAAATGATAATTTCAAATTTCAAATTAATTTGAAATTGTAATTTCAAAAGTCAGACTTTAATTCTGTTACAGCACATCGTCATTCATCCTTTAATTAAGATTCTATACCCTTTTCACTGTGATTTATTTATAGCTGTGACTGATAAAATATATATAATATTTTTCTATTTCAAAATGGGTAACAGTTCATACTTAACATATAACGAATTTTTTCATACAACTTCACAACATAAATCTCATTTGCCAAGTTGCATACATTTTTATAATATTCTATACAACTGTTCAATTTCATAATATTTTGACAAAGAAAACACACCTCTATTACTACACTCTGAAATTTTGATTTTTAGGAAAGTAGTTTGATTTCTCCCTTTCCTATTACATACTTTCAGAAAGCACATATTTCTAACAGATATGCTATAAGACACAAGAGAAAAAAGAGGTGGATAGAGAAAAATAAATGAAACTTTCTAAGAAGTCAAAACATTGGTATGAAATATCTATTTATTTTATCCTCACACTCAAGTTCCAGATTGAAGTGGTTCAGAAGATCCGCGTTCCTATTCCACTGATTGGCCTTTACTCACAAGCCGCCAATCTGTTTTCTAATTTTCTGTACTTCCACCATAACACAAAAAAAGCTATTCCTGGTGGACATACCAAGTATGAGATTACATTAGTCATTTTTGGAAAAACTGCTCAGCTCTCAGAACGTGAACCTGCATGTTGTATCACGCACAGCTATAAATCCCTCTGGACCTAATGTTCCAAATTAAAAAAAAAAAAAAACCACACACACACACACACACACACACACACACACACTTATGAAATGTGGCACTAAGCTGTGTTTCTACACTAAGGAAGAAGTAGTCAGATTGTAGATGGAAATGCAGATATGCTTATCACATAAAAAGATACGTACAGTGCCCAAATCTTAAACGTCTGGGAAAAGTAAGTGATAATTAGGATTTCACATCATACCCTTGATCTGCCTAAAATTTTACTTACTCCAATCTAGTATGGCATCCATTGCTTCAAAATCAACACTCTGACCACAGACAGTGTCATCAAGTAGAGAGACCTCTACAGCGTTTCCTGTAACCTCCTTTCTTATCACTCCATGTTCATGTTCTACTTTGTTTCCACATCCCTGCCTTCTGTCCCACGCCCTCCTCTGCCCTTCCTTCCACCCCCACGGATTCCTTATGGCTTTCCTTTTTCTCTTTATTCTCTTTTTCATCCTACCCTAGAGCAGCTTGCACACTATCTTTCAACCTCCGCACCAGAGAGCAGTGTGCACTTGGCACACTGCAGCCTGGGAACCGAATCCAGCCCACCGCACATTATTGTAAATAAAGTTTTATTGGAACACATGACACCCATTCATTTACCTATTGTTTTTTGGCTGCTTTCCTGCTACCGTGACAGAATTGGAGAGTTGAGACAGAGACCATATGGTCCACAAAGCCTAAAATATTTACTATCTGACCCTTTACAGAAAATGTTGGCCATCCTCTGCCTTCAAGGTATAGAAGGAAAGACAATATTTTTCACCATCTGTCAAGTTTTTTAAATAACCACATTTCACCAGAGACTATCTGAACAATTTCTAGCGGGCCAACCTTCTATCAGTAACACAGGGTTGCATTTCACAGACACTTCCTGGCTTCTTTTTTCCAAGAGTTTCATAAAATAAGTGTACTATCTCCTGATATATTTTCAAGTTTTATGTAGTCTGGTATGCAACATGACTGGGTCTAACTTTCCTGGCACGTACTCTAATACCTAATCAACATAAAATTTGGCTAAACAAGTAGAATAGGCATACTGGAGAGCCTTTTGTAAACAGACAGAGAAGGGCACTAGCCAGAGGTAACTCTGTAATAACACTGGTAGCAAGAAAAACACTGTGCATACAGAGGCTCATAGTAAGTATGTGATCAAATAAGAATGTCATTCCAAACTCACAAATTCTACAAGGCAGGAGAAAGAGAGAATATGATAAAAAAGATCATTAGCAGCTCCAGAACTCTGGTATGTGCCTACTGAGAGAAGCAGGGCTTCAAGCTTGTGAACACAATGGAGACGACATTCATGGATCGAATAGTTACATCTGAATGGATATTTTCCTCTGTCTGTTACCTTTTCCTTAACTGTTTAATTAATGAAATGGAGAGAGTAATAATCCTATTAGTAGTTGGTACTTCCAAAAGTACTTTATGCTTCTCAGAGTACTCTTCACACTACCTCCCTTGATTCTGCCATCCACCTTGTGAAACAGTCATCACCATCCCTAATATTGGGGATGTTGAGTGCAGTGCTCTTAGCACTAAATCCCAACGCCTCTCAATATCTATAATGAATAGTTAATAGTTGGGGAAATCGCTTAGGATTTTGGTAATCTTCCATTTCTCTACCTAAACAACAATACTATTTTTTTTACCTTTACCTTGCCTTGGTCCCTTGTCTGGCAATCTTAGCAAAAATGTGTAAGTTTCATAAAAGTAGTTTTGTGAGAAGTAATGGAGACTATTATTCAAACATCCTTATTTTCCTCAGTAGTTTCCCCCTGGGCCTGAGGGCATTCTCATTCATTCATGTTTTCTTTCTCCCACAGCCTGACACACACACACACACACACACACACACATACACACACACACACACACACACACACAGTTACACTGAGAAACAAGTTACCTGCGCAGCAATCATCCTTATACAGTGTCACCATCTCACACGGAAGATTCCCCAGCTATGAGGTCCCAAGACACATGCAACCTTTCCTGCTGTGCTCCACACCCATGGGAAGGAGACCCTGGCGCTCCGCAGAAGCGGGCACTCCACTGACGTTGCAGCCAACACAGGCACTCATCATTTGAAAAGAAGGAAGTGAGAAACTAGCCTTCTCTTGCTGGCAGTGTATTTAACCTAACCTACAGCTCTGGAGCAGAGCCAGCACACTCCCATGACTGCCTGCTGCTGTCACCAGAAAAAGAGGACAAATCCACCACCACCACCACCCCACACATTAATAGTCACATCCCAATTATGGACCGAGAAAATGGATCTCTTGAATCAAATTAGCAAGCTGGCTACATCCCAATTAAGGATCTGAAAAACGGGGCCCTCAAATCAAATTATCAAGCTGGAGGACAGGGTGATTTGATCATGGACATCTTATAAAGGCGCTAGACAGCTTGATAAATCTATGGTGTAGGTTATATACCATAGAATGCACCCCACAGATAGATTACTGTGCCCTTGAGCTATTTAAACAAACACAAAACCCATACTTGAGAATAGAGAAATAAGTTTATGAATTGTTAACAGTCCTCCACACGGAGATATTTTCTTTCCGAGGGGAAATTATTCCAAAGGATAAAGGCCAAGGCACAACTGAAATTAGCTATTTAGATGTGTTTAGGTTAAAACCTGTTATGCACATGTACATGACATTCTGTAGTGTCTTATCTTTAGTTTGTCAAGGTTTTTAAATCCCTCTTGAGCTGGAGTACCATTTTTAGCTTGGCTAGGTCAGAATGACACTGAACAATATGAATGATGACACACAAGACAGCTATATGGACAGAGTTGTCATCAGCAAGCCAACTGTGCCAACACCCGTATGTCCTGCACAGCTGATCCTCAGACCCGGGATCCAGAAACTAAGAATGCACACGAGTTCAAAGACCACAAGTAACATTTACAGAGTCACTAACAAGTCTAAAAACCACTGGGTTTTTAGATGCATTAAATCATATTTTGACTTTTAAAATACTGTCAGTTCTAGAAATTAAAAGTTATTCTGTGGTGTTTCTATTCCTTATAAATTCACTGAAAACTAAAAATCATAAGATAACTATGTATTATCAAATATTTGGGTTAACCATCTCTAAGATAAGATTATAAAATCATATTTAAAGATTTGGTAAGACAGTGTCTTCACCTGTCAGATTCTGTTTGACTCTAATCTATTCCACAAACCACTCTAACAAAAGAAGTTCTCATCTTTCTACTTCATAGGAGTCTAACCAGATAAAAACAGGTTGCAACAGGACTATTACACCCTGTAAATTCCTTGCTAGCATACCTCTCTTTCCTAGGGACATTCTTACAATCAAATTTAGGCTTTCTCCTCTAGCTTTTGATTAGGCAGAATAAATACACATGCTATTTTTAGCTATCAAATAAATAAAGCAATATCAGCAAGACCTCCATTGAAATCTAGAGATGGCTTCAGCTTTGTTTAGGGACTGGGTGATGGTAGAATTTGACTCATTCAACAAACATTCATTAAGTGCCTACTGGGTACCAGGCACTGTGATAGATGCTGAGGATATAAAAATTAAGGAGACAGAATTCCATCCCTCAAGGACTCCAAACTCTAGTGGCATAATTAATCTCTCAAAATGCATTTGTTAGCCTTCCATTTATCTATAATGTCTTGTTTCTCCCGTCAATGCCTACGCTGCCTTCTTTCTTTGCCAGAGAGTATTATGTTAATCAGTCTCAAACCCTTATGTTTAGCCTGACTTTTTCCCTTAGGTCCAGACTCACATATCCTGCTGATCACTCCACATTACCTCAAACTCGGGTATTTCCAAAGCAAAACTCACCATTGTCTCCCTTCTTCTCCCTACAAAAAAAAAAAAAAAAAAAAAAAAGGCTGCTCCTCTTCTTGTATTTCCAACATCAATCAGCCAATCACACCGCCCCATCCTGGGAGTCATCCTTCCCTACCTTTTTCATCATCATTTGCCATTTTACTAAATAAGTTTCACATCCTTTCCTCTAATACCACCTATCATCACTACCCTGGCCCAACCTTCTGCTGCTTTCATCAAGTGTACAGAACCATGGCTCTTAAAACCATCTTCACTACTCATGATATCCGGTCTGCAAATACGCCCTCCAGAGCCCAAATTCAGTATGGAAATCTGACCATATCAGTCCCTCGCTGAAACCCTAGTTTGCTCCCACTGCCTCCATGATAAAGATCCAAGGGTCTTAGAATGGCCAAAAAAGAAAAACAACTTCGATGACTTGGCTTCCAAGTGCCTCATTCAGCCCCTCTCTTGCACTCTCCTTGCACTTCCTGCTGATCTGAGGATGTCTGGCTATTCATGCTTCCACACACTATCCTCTCTGCTGGAACGCCTTTCCCATCTTCCCTCACACTTCAAAGCCCTATCCAGGCATTAATTCTCTTCTAAGAAACCTCCAGCCAACCCGGGGGTTTTCTAAGTATTTTTCATAGACGAATAACTCCGTCTACACAGATGTGAAACTGCATCTTATGGATGTGTATTTACCATGGTATACTGGAATTATCTGTGTCTCTGCCTTGAGGGAAAAGACTATGCTATATAGGGACTTTTTTGTTTTTTGGGTTTTTTATTTTATTTTTTTTTTTGGTTGTTTGTTTCTCCAAAGACTGGTATGGCTCCCGGCATATAATATACACTTTAAAAGCATTTGTAGAACTCAACTATTTATATTAAATATTGGATAAGAGGTTTTAAGTAACTTTACTGTAGAAATGAATCTCAAAGGATATCAGCAAAAACTCCCGTGACTTCCTAGCTATCGTCCAGTATCATTCAGCCTGATAAATTTAGAGGGCTTATAGATGCAAGGTCCTCTAGAGTCTTTTGAGGCTTCTGGATTGTGACTTCCTGTTTTATCTTTTAGACATTTTACTGAAAAGGCAGCTAAGACTTCTCCCTAAATGTTCAGAGGTACCTTTAAAGTTCATAGTCACTACAATCATACACAGGAAACATTATAGTTAATCCTTCCAAACTGGTAGGACTTAAGCAATCTCTAAAAGCCTCAAGAATCCAGCCATTCTGCTAACTAAACAATAACAAAAAATGACTACAAAAAAAGTTCATTCTTCTCTACATTCCAATTTTACCTAAATTTACTTACTTTCACCCCCAGCTATAATAAACCAAGACATTTCTCTGTTAAACACTTGGTTAGCACCCAATAAATACTTAATTTTCTCATACCTAACCCTAAATAATTCAGATATTATCCTATACATCTAGTCATTGCCCTATCCTGAAAGCTATTCTAATACAGTTCTACATAGAATTATCTATATCTGTATAGAATTATATTCTAATATAATTATTGTACTTGTCCTCTTTTTCTCACAATAGAAATACTAAAGCATGTTTGGAGAGCCTCTTAATTTAAAGAAAAAAATCAATTCCTGAGATTCTATATTATCAGTAATATTAGAAACCTACTGGTAAATTTATTAGGAAAATAAAAGCATATGACTTTAGGGAATGATGTTAGCAAAAATGATGGAATAAGGAACTCCAAAAACCAGTCCCTCCACACACACACACAAAAATGAATACCCTGGGGCACCTGGGTGGATCAGTCGGTTAAGTGTCTGCCTTTGGCTCAGGTCATGATCCCGGGGTCCTGGGATTGAGCCCTGAGTCAAGCTCCCTGCTCAGTGGGGGGTCTGCTTCTCCCTCTCCCTCTGCATGCTGCTCCCCCTTCTTGTGCTCTCTCACTTGCTCTCTCTCACATAAATAAATAAAATCTTAAAAAAAAAGCAATGAGTACCCTGGCAAAATTTGTCAGAATCAACTTTCTCAGTACTCTAGAAACTAAGTGAAAGCTTACAGCAACCAAGCAAAAACTTAATCAAGAAAAAAGCACCTGAATCTCAGCACTTAAGGAAATCTCTGTTGAAACACTAGCAGATGATGAAGTTAACAGAACAGAGATTTGAGTGGCCATACTTGACAAAGAATATAGACTTTACATGGAAATGAAAAGTACAGCATAGGAAATATGGTCAATTATATTGTAATAATGTTTTATGGTGACAGTGACCACTTACCATGGTGAGCACTGAGTAATGTACAGAATTGTCAAATCACTATGTTATATACCTGAAACTAATATAACTACATGTGTCAACTATGCTTCAATAATAAATATTTTCTAAAAAAAGAATACAAACTGAAAAAATTAGTTCAGAAAAGTCACTGAACAAACAATAACCACTAGAATAAGCAGCAACAAACAACACCAGGGAAGGAGGAGAATCTGATTTCCAGAGTTGCTACACTGTACTATTCAAACTATCCACTTTTCAACAAAAAGTTACGAAGCATGCAAAAAGATAAGAAAGTATGGTCCATACATAAGAAAAACAGAAACTAATAGGAACTCAGGAAGCCTGAACATTGGATTTACCACACAATGACATTAAATCATTTATTTTAAATATGCTTAAAGTGTTAAAGGAAACTGTATACAAATAACCAAAGGGAACCATGAGAAGAATATCTTCCAAGATAGAAAATATAAATAAAGAGAGAGAGAGCATAAAAAGGAACCAAATAGAAATTTGGGGGTTGACATATTCAAAGTGCTTAAAGGGGACAAAAACCTGCCAACCAAGAATTTTATATCGAACAAAAATATTCTTCAAAAATGAAGGAGGGCGCCTGGATGGCTCAGTTGGTTAAGCGACTGCCTTCGGCTCAGGTCATGATCCTGGAGTCCCGGGATCGAGTCCCACATCGGGCTCCCTGCTCAGCAGAGAGTCTGCTTCTCCCTCTGACCCTCTTCCCTCTCGTGCTCTCTATCTCTCATTCTCTCTCTCAAATAAGTAAATAAATAAATAAATAAATAAATAAATAAATAAACAAATAAAAAATGAAGGAAAGGGGCACCTGGGTGGCTCAGTTGGTTAAGCATCCAACTCTTGATTTCAGCTCAGGTCATGATCTCAGGGTTGTGGGATTAAGCCTCACATCGGGCTCTGCGCTCAGCATAGAATCTGCTTGTCCTTCTCCCTCTCCTCCTCCTCCCCCCAATCACTCTATCTCCTCTCTATCTGTAAAATAAATAAATAAAATCATTTTAAAAAAGGAAGGAGAAATTAAGCCATTCCAAGATAAACAAAAGCTGAGGGTGTTCATTACCCCTAGACTTGCCCTAGGAGAAATGTCCTAGGGGAGTCCTTCAGCCTGAAATGAAAGGACAACAGACAGTAACTCAAATTCACATGAAGAAATAAAGATCACCAGTAAAGGAAACTGAACAAGTATATATAAAAGTCAGTAATAATGTAGTTTTGATTTGTAATTCCTCTTTTTTTCTATATAATTTAAAAGATAACTCTGACAAAACTGAACAATAGTGCAGTTCAACAATAATAGTTGAAGACTTCAAAATTGCACTTCATTAATGGATAGAACTACACAAAAGATACCCAAGGAACTAGAAGACTTGAACAACAGTTTAAATCAACTTAATAGACATCTTTAGAATATTCCACACAACGAATGCAGAATACACATTCTTTTTAAATGTACATGTAACATTCACCAAGACAGACCATATTCTGAGCCATACTGCAAACTTTAAATTTAAAAGAACTGATATCAAACAAAGTAGCTATTCAAACCCTACAGAATTACATTAGAATGCCATAGCAAAAAATATTTGGAAAATACCCAAATATTTTGTAAATAAATAAACAACAAATAAATAAACAATACACTCTTAAACAATGAATAGGTCAAAGATGAAATCACAGGGATATTACAAAATACTTTGAGACAGATGAAAACAAAAACATAACATACTAAACACAGTTTTCAATGAAAGCAGTGCTCACACAGAAATTTTTAGCTGCAAATGCTTACATTAAAAAAGAAGAAAGATCTCAAAGCAATAACCTAACCTTCTACCTGAGGGACACAGAAAAAGAAGAGCAAACTAAGCCCAAAGCAAACAAAAGAAAGAAAATAATAAAGATTGGAGCAGAGATAATAGAGACTAGGAAAATAACAGAGCACATTAAGAAAACCAACTTTGGTTCCTTGGAATGATCAACAACACTGACAAACCTTAAATAGACTTGCCAAGAAAAAAAAAGATTAATTAATTACTCTAATCAGAAAAAAAAAGTGAGGACTCTACTACTGACCTTACAGAAATAAAAACAATACTAAGAAAATGAACAATGTATGTCAACAAATTAGATAACCTAGATGAACTAAACAAATTCCTGGAAACACATAAGCCACCAAAATTGACTTAAAAAGAAGCAGAAAATATGAATAAATCTATTACAAGGAAAAAGAATTAATAAATAAGCAAAAAACTTCCAACAAAGAAAATCCAAGGACGAGATAGCTTCACTGGTAAATATTACCAAATGTTTACAGAATTAACACCAATCCTTCTCAAACTCTCCCAAAAAAAAAACCTGAAGTGGAAGGTCCACTTCCTAACTCATTCTATGAGGTCAGTATTACTCTGATACCAAAGCCAGACAAAGATATCACAAGAAAACTGTATACCAATATCCCATATGAACACAGACACAAAATCCTCAAAAAAAATAAATAAATACTAGCAAACTGAATCTAGCAACATATTCAACATAGTCAAGCAATTATACATGATAACCAAGTGGTATGTATGACAGGAATGCAAGGATGGCTCAACATACAAAAATGAATCTATGTAGTACACAATATTAATAGTATGAAAAGTGAAAAAAAATCATTTCATATGATATAGAAAGAGCATTTGACAAAACCCAATAACCTTTCATGAAACGAAAAATTCAAAAAACTAGGAACAGAAAAGAACTTAATCTGATGAAGGACATGCTCCTAACATCATACTTAATGGTGCAAAACTGAAAGCTTTCCCCTTAAGATTAGGAAGAATGCAAGGATATCTGTTGTCATCTCATTGCCAGGACTAGAAGTACTAGCCAGGCAAATAGACCAAAAAATAAAACAAATGAACAAAAATAAACAACAACAAAAAATGAGGCATCCAAACCAGAAAGAAAGAAGTAAAACTATCTTTATTTGCAGATGACATGATCTTATATATAGGAAATCCTACAGAATCCTCCAAAGAAATTATTGGAGCTAAAAAAATTTAGCAAAATTGCAGGATACAAAAGCAACATATAAAAATCAGTCATATTGACTTCACTGATATGAGGAATTCTTAATCTCAGGAAACAAACTGAAGGTTGCTGGAGTGGTGGGGGGGTGGGAGAGATGGGGTGGCTGGGTGATAGACATTGGGGAGGGTATGTGCTATGGTGAGCGCTGTGAATTGTGCAAGACTGTTGAATCATAGATATGTACCTCTGAAACAAATAATGCAATATATGTTAAGAAAAAAAAAAGAAGTAGAAGATAGCAGGAGGGGAAGAATGAAGGGGAGTAAATCGGAGGGGGAGATGAACCATGAGAGACGATGGACTCTGAAAAACAAACTGAGGGTTCTAGAGGGGAGGGGCTGGGGGGATGGGTTAGCCTGGTGATGGGTATTAAAGAGGGCACATTCTGCGTGGAGCACTGGGTGTTATGCACAAACAATGAATCATGGAACACTACATCAAAAACTAATGATGTATGGTGATTAACATAACAATAAAAAAATTTTTTTAATCAGTCATATTTCTAAATGCTAGAAATTAAGAACCAAGAAATGAAATCAAGAAAATAATTTCATTTACAATAGCATCACAAAGAATAAAATACTCAGGAATAAATTTAAGCAAGAAGGTATAAAACTTATACACTGAAAACTACAAAAGTTGGTAAAAAAAATTAGAGAAGATCTAAATAAATGGAAAGATATTCTATGTCATGGATTACAAGACTTAATATTAAGATGGAAATACTATCAAAAATTCCAATCAAAAATACTATCAAAATTCCAGTTGCCTTCTTCATATCCTAAAATCATATGTAATTGATCCTAAAATTCATATGTAATTATAAGGAACCCTGAAAAGTCAAAAAAAAATCTTGAAAAAAAAATCCCAAAATTGGAAGACTTAAAATTCTTAATTTCAAAATTTACTACAAAGCTACAGTGATCAAAACAGTGTGTGGTACTGATATATGAGGACAGACAACATATAGATCAATGAAACAGAACTGACAGCCCAGAAACAAAACCAAACATCTACAGTCAACAGATTTTCAACACAGGTACCGAATGGGGGAAAGAAAAGTCTTTTTTTTTTTTTTTTAAGATTTTATTTATTTCTTTGACAGAGCGAGAGAGGGAACACAAGCAGGGGGAGTGGGAGAGGGAGAAGCAGGCTTCCCACCGAGCAGGGAGCCCAATGTGGGGCTCTGTCCCAGGACCCTGGGATCATGACCTGAGCCGAAGGCAGACCCTTAACGACTGAGCCACCCAGGCGCCCCAAGAAAAGTCTTTTTAATAAATGGTACTGGGATGGGGCGCCTGGTTGGCTCAGGTGGATGAGCATCTAACTTCCACTCAGGTCGTGATCTCAGGGTCCTGGGATCTTGCTTCTCCTTCTTCCCCTTCCCAACTCCCACCCCCTGCTTGTGCGTGAGCTCTTTCTCTCTCTCAAATAAATAAATAAAATCTTTGGAAAACTAAATAAATAAACAGTGCTGGGATAACTGGATAGCCATGTAAAAGAATGAAATTCAGTCTTTGAATCATACCATATACAAAAATTAACTCAATATGGACCAAAACCTAAATATAAGAGTTAACACTATAAAACCCTTTGGAGAAAACATAGCAGATTTCTTCATGACCTGCGATTTGGCAATGTATTCTTAGATATAAAACCAAAATCATGATCAACAATAGAAAAAAAAAATGTACTTCATCAAAGTTAAAAAACTTTTTTCCATCGAAGGACTTTATCGAGAAAGTAAAAAGACAACCCATAGAATGGAATAAGAGGGTATAGGAGTGACTGCTTAATGGCTCCTGGATTTCTCTTTGGGGTGATGAAAATATTCTGAAAACATAGTTGTGATGGTGGCATGACACTGTAAATGCATTGAGAGCCACTGAATTGTACACTTTAAAATGGTTAAAATGATTTTTTTTTTTTAGAGTTCAATAGTTCTGTTTTTTTCAAAACAGTTGAGAATTCAGCTAAATAAAGAAGCACGTGTATAAAAAATGCACCTCATGGAAAATTATGATTTTGTTTTCTCTTGTTATTTTTCTTAACCCCAATAACCTGAAATTGGCCCAAAAAGTTTCTTAATAAAAAGTTAACTTCTGACCTACATTAAAAAGTCATAATAAATTACATATATATATTTACATGTAATTAAAATAAAACATCTGTTTCTTTGAAATGAGGTATATGCTTTTAGATGAAAATGACTGGCCTGCTTTATTAAATACTAGTATTAATCCCAAATGGGATTTAAAAAATAATATCCAGTCAACTGCTGGATAATGCAGTATAATGCAATTTTAGGATTTGAAAAGTTGAAGGTAATGTATCAAGTTTAAAGACTAACAAATATATCTTGAAATCTGGAATTATGATACCTCCAGCTTTATTTTTCTTTCTCAAGATTGCTTCCACTATTCGGGGTCTTTAGTAGTTCCCTACAAATTTCAGTATTATTTGTTCTAGTTTTGTGAAAAATGTTGGTATTTTGATAGGGATTGCATCGGATCTATAGATTGCTTTAGGTAGTATGGACATTTTAACAGTATCAATTCTTCCAATCCATGAGAATGAAATACCTTTCCATTTGTTTGCATCACCTTCAGTTTCTTTCATCAGTGTTTTATAGTTTTCAGAATACAGGTCTTTTACCTCTTTGGTTAAGTTTACTCCTAGGTATTTTATTCTTTTTGGTGCAAATGTAAACAGTGTTCTTTTCTTAATTTCTTTTTGCTACTTCATTATTAGTGTATAAAAATGCAACTGATTTCTGGGTATTATTTTTGTATCCTACAACCTTACTGAATTCATTTATTCTAATAGTTTTTTGGTGGAGTTTTTAGGGTTTTCTATGTATAGTATCATGTCATTTGCAAATAGTGATAGTTTAACTTCTTTTAATTTCAACCAATATGGATGCCTCTGTTTTTCATGCCTGATCACTAGGGCTAGGACCTCTAGTACTATGTTGAATAAAGGTGGCAAGAGATGAAGGGGAGTGGGAAATACAGGCTTCCAGTTACGGAATGAAAAAGTCACAGGAATAAAAAGCACAGCATAGGGAATATAGTAGGTAATATCATAATAGCATTTTATGGTGATAGATGGTAGCTACACTGGTGGTGAGTATAGCATTCCATATAGACTTGTCAAATCACTGTGTTGTACACCTGAAACTAATGTAACATTGTGTGTCAACTCTACTCAAATTTAAAAAAATTAACAAATATCAATAAAATGTAATTGCTCTTCCAAAAAAAAAACAAACATTTAAGTTCTCCAAAAGTTTAAGTTCTTTAAAATGCAAGAAAAGAAATAATGTCTAGGGGCACATGGGTGGTGCAGTCAATTAAGCTTCTGACTCTGGGTTTCAGCTCAGGTCATGATCTCAGGGTCATGAGCTCGAGCCTTGCATTGGGCTCCGCGCTCAGGGTGCAGTCTGTTTAAGACTCTCTCTCCCTCTCCCTCTGCCGCTCCCCACCACCCTCTCTCTCTTGCACTCTCTAAAATAAATAAGTCATTGAAAAGAAAAAAAGAAATAATGTCTTCATGAAAACAAGTTCTTTCTATTTGATCATTGTGTTAGAAGTTGGATTAGTATTAAAATTCAATTCAGGGGCGCCTGGGTGGCTCAGTCGGTTAAGCGGCTGCCTTCGGCTCAGGTCATGATCCCAGGGTCCTGGGATTGAGCCCTACATCGGGCTCCCTGCTCAGCAGAGAGCCTGCTTCTCCCTTTCCCTCTGCCTGCTGCTCTGCCTACCTGTGCTCTCTATCTCTCTGTCAAATAAATAAATAAATAATATCTTTTTAAAAATTATTAATTAAATAAATAAAATAAAATTCAATTCAGCAGGTAGAAGTTAATTTTATTCTAGAACAACTGGTGCAAACCTTGAAAACACGTGTGCTTAAGATATATAAATAGCTATACTATTTGGCTATGTACAATAAACTGAAGAGTCTGGATGTAACCACAACCATTTTTACCATGAAAGAGCCTAGATCCTCCTTCTGTACTATACCCAGTTTCTCCAAAATGGCAAAATGCCTCTGCACAGTCTGAGGTGGCCAGAAAAATAAACCTGCAAAAGCTGGCATGAGGACCAGCGGGCAGCACCTCCCCGAGAGCTCAGAGTGACTGTCTGGGCCATTTCATAGCACCCATTCATCCTCACCCAAACTTCATAGAAAAGAGAATTAGGCCAACAATCAATTAGCCTTTCCTAAATTTTCACTTCAAGCTTGAAAAGTGATAATTTTGAAACTACTATATAAATAGAAATTTCCAGAAATATTAATCAAAATAATTAACTACTAAATCTGAAGGGGAAAAAAGCCATAAACCAAAAGCAAATCTACAGTGGCTCTAGGCCAATTCTAAAAACTCTTTCCATATGACACAAAAATCGAAAGATGAACTGCAACTGAAGAACTATATGATTATAATTGTCTTACTGCAGTCAGTCTTGATTATATTTAAAATACATATTCTGCCATTCTCATAATGAAAGGATAAGGCACAACATCTGTATTCCACACTGATGATAGTCTGATGTCAAAGTCCCTTCCTCAAGGTAGCTCTATTCCCACATTTTTTTCCTGTAGCTGGGAAGACGAACAAACAATCGGATTTCAAGGCAATATTCGCTGTATATAAAGGTATGCCATATATACAACATAACTGATTTCTCCTATCAAAGGTCTCACCAAGTGCAAAAAAATCTAATCAAAGATGTCTCTTTTCCTACAAATCAAATTTCAGGTTTCTAGCATATATGGATTTGATGTGACTATGTTTAAACTATACTGACTGACTAAACTTTTTTAAGTGGGGCGGGGGAGAAATCACAGTTTCAAAAAATACTACTTTAAAACATAGCATTCAGAATATTCGATTTTTTTAAAAGTGCTTTTGGTGATATGAAATAATGTTAGTCACTTTCAATATCTAAAAGAATACAGAGGGGCGCCTGGGTGGCTCAGTTGGTTAAGCGGCTGCCTTTGGCTCAGGTCATGATCCCAGGGTCCTGGGATCGAGTCCCGCATCGGGCTCCCTGCTCAGTGGGGAGCCTACTTCTCCCTCTCCCTCTGCTGCTACTCCCCCTGCTTGTGCTCTCTCGCTGTCAAATAAATAAATAAAATATTTTTTAAAAATTAAAGAAAAAATAGAGGCCTAGTGTTTCTAAAATGTTAAAATGTATTAAATATTAGTTTGCTAATGTTTATTTAATATCTGCTTAAACGGCTTTGTTTTTTGGGTATTTTTAAGTGACTTACAAAACTATATTATATAATAAATTTGATACCCAAAATTACTATAAATATGATTCATTCATGAATTCCATGTATCTTGAAAGTACTAGGTATCCTTATTTCCAAAAAATTGTCTATTAAACAATAATAGACACACATAAATTACATCTCTCTACTTTTAAATAATGAAATGATGAACATATCTTTGAATCTGGAGTGCTAAAAACATATACAGTCAGTTAATACATTAAGTTTTTAGTAATATAACATCCTTAAATGCTACTCATTACTACAAAGTAAATGTTAACTTATACAGAAGTAATCAAATTTGAAAATAATAGAGTATTATTAAATATATTCAATTTCTAGTTTAAGAACACATTCTTATAAGAAGGTAAATTATAACTTGAAAAGTACTGCCAAACACAATACATTATGGCTCCTCTCTATATACATATGTAGGATAGTAGGTTTGAGGGTGGTAAGAGGTTAGACAGTGTGGTCAAACATTTGATCATTATGAGACATGTAAGAATCATAACGACCTCCGGTTCAGTCAGCAAAGACCACAAATAACTCAAGTGCAATTATACCAGTTGGGAGAACCCATTATTTTTATAGTTTTATCAAGTACATAAAGTGAATTCTGAAGAAAGTTATGAAATATAGCATTGTATAATACAAACTTTTAGTCATTTGGAAGGATCTTTTTGTTAATTTACTTTTAAAGAAAGTTACAAAATGAATTAAAATATCTTGAGGTTAATAAAATTAATGACTAGGAAAACAACATCCTAACACAAGTTGAATGATATTAAAGGAAAATTATAGTACCTTATGAAGCATATTTTCTACTGTTCTCATATGATTAGCAACACATTCTTTGTCTCTAGAAAAAAAATTAAAATGAGGTATTAGTAAAACCCAAGTCTTACAACTGTTACACATTTTAGTATAAGTAGCTATTATTGAAAAATAAGGTTTGGTTATTATTGTACTCCTTCTAAAAGTGCAAAACCTAACCACACTCACTGGCATATTTCTGCATTTAACTGTCATCTTTAGTTATATTGCCTGCCATAAATTAGAAAGGGAAAGAAATCTTAAGGATATATTCAAGGTTTAAAAAAATAAAAGAGTGAAAAAATAAATAAATAATAGAAATTTTTTTTAAAAGTGAAAAAGAAAGAAAAAAGAAGCCATGATTACATTATTGGTTTAAAATGTGCTAAAAAGGCTGAACTTTCATTCTTTTGGTTTCTAATGAAAGAGACTTTAAAAATCAAACTGGTGGAGATACATTTTGAATGGCCATACTATGCAAAATAATATTTTCCTTTCTACATAGGCTCTTTGTGTTATAATTGCACAAAAACCCTCTATGACCTTGACTAAAAACAGGCAAAGTTACTAGTTTCTTCTATCAGCCTTGTAGATTGAATTTGGCCTTAATAATGAAATAAAAAGTTTGGATGTACAGTAAAGGGAAAATATTAACATCAGAACAATGTTATATGGTGACAGATGGCAGCTAGATTTAACGTGGTGATCACTTCTTAATGTACAGAGACGTTCAAACACTATGTTGTATACGTGAAGCTAATACAATACACTATGCCAACTACACTTCAATAAAAGTAAAACTAAATTAAAAGTTTGGATTAAAATACTGAAGACAAAAATTTAATGGTAAATTATAAATTGAAAGCTGTAAATAATGTATTAGCTCTCCAAATTTCCAAATTAACTTTCTTTCATGTTATAAGAACATGTGCCCATGGTCACAGATCATAGACATGTACAGATTCCTGAATTAGCAGCAATGTTTTGGAGACACAATATGAATCTGGAGACTTTATAATCTTGTTCCCACTCATCTAAGAATTTTCAGAGCTGCAAGACACACTAGAAATAAACTAGGCTAAGCTTTCCACTTGCCGTAAGGAAAAAGACAGAACAATGACAACAAAAACTGATTTAGTCAAATTCATATTCTTAAAAACTGACAATCACATATACCTAATATGGTAGTGCAAAATTACGGAGCTTCATGATTTTCCAGAAAACTACTGGTGGGCGTTCAAACCTGCCAATATTTTGGCCTTGTGTAAACTCATTTTTTCACTAGTGTGAGCAATTTCCCAAGCCCAGTGGCAAAGTTGTGTATATCCTAGATGGCAGATCCCCTGTTCTGTGATTTAGTTTACAGTCTACATTGTCTCAAAAAAAAATTTAAGTAATATATATGTAAATATATATATTTATATTTATATTTAAAATTACAGGAACTCAGAATTCCAAATTCAGAAAATACTAAGTTTATTAAAATTAGATGTTTCTTTAATCCATAAATAGATTTTCTTTAAGCCATGCTGCTGTACAAAGGACTGTCTTAAAGTAGTCCCTGAAATTTGATGTGAGGAACAAATAAAAATACCCAAGAGAGAACTGTTCAATTTGAACTTCACAGTGTATGTCAGCTTGATTACCTGGTAAAAGAAAAACACTCTCATCACATTTATATAGCTGCCCACTCTTGAAAAATGTGTCTTTTTTCTATTGAACATATTAGAATATACAGCTATAAAATTAAATGAATTTTCCATGATCTATATTTTTATTGCACTTAAAAAGATATTATGATACACATGTTGATTATATACTAGCATTTTTTATGGAAATATTACTTACAATATTAGTATACCATATGCAAAGCAAAATTCAGGGGGCAATGGGGCAGAAGGGAATGAGGAATATGTGATAGAAGGAACTATGAAAAACTTTTAAATAAAGAGTATTCCATTTCATATTAATGAAATCATGGTTTCAAACGTGTAACTCTACAACAGAGCCCAAAATACACATAATTCGAGGTTATATAGAAACCTAATACCTTTCCAAGGTTTCTCAATAAAATATACATTTAGCATGTTGAGTTAAGAGTTTTCTTTTTTGAGGATATATCAGAGAATTTCAAAGAGAGACAGTTGTACTTTTGTTTTCTAACACTGTATTATCCAGGGCTAAAACCCGGAGCATGAAAGTAAGAATTGATCTTTTGTCTGTTTTAAGTGATCTCCCCAAGGTCCGAGTGCTCACTTGGCTGCCATGCGGAGGGCACTCTCTGCATCGTGGATGTTCTCCTCCAGCCGACGCTTGTCCTGCTCCAGCTGGGTGAGATGTCTATTGAGCTGACGCAGAGATTGATCTTTTCTTCTCAGCTCCATCTTTGCCTCGGAGAGACTCTGCAAGCAGACAGAAAACAGAGTTACTTGTCAGCCCTGATAATTAACTTCAATTTATGCCATAGGCTATTAAACAAAGAAGGATACAGACTGACTAAGAAGCAGACTTGGGTCATTACACATCAAGGTTTAACAAATTTTCTGCAAAAATTTTACATACTTACTAATTAGAAATGATAGCTCTGATAAAATTTTGAAAAATATTTAGCTACAAAATACAACTCTATTTTATTTTTTTAAATATTGAAGGGCAAAGACATTTTATTCTTGCAAAAAAAAACACAACTGATTATGAAAACCTTTAGTTACCTTTTCTTTGAATGATGAAGAAGTAAAGATTTTCAGGGGAGAAAGCACATGAAATTTACAGTCTGTTCGAAACAAGAACTAGCATATGGACAAAGTGTGTATGTGAGTGAGGGGAAGGTGGATAAGGACACCAAGAGAATGGGGAACCCAAGACTGAAAAGTACCATTACTTTATTTATAAATAGATCCAAAATAGGTTGCTATAGACATCTCAGTGAAATAACTGGACTCCATAGTAAAACTCACTTACTTCTCATTAAATAACTCGCATGTCAAAGATAACAACACAAATGTGACTAACACCTTTCACCTAACAGAGAAAGTTACAAATAAATACTTGCATTCAGAATTATTTATGTTCCATAAATATTTTTCTACTCACAGAAGTATAAAATCTGTTGACTGATATTTTGCTCTTTGCTTTAATCTGAAATATTCCCTTAGCACAAAAATTTCAAAACGTGAGTGCACAACTCTATTTTGGAACTTTAGGGCTAAAGGTCATAGAATCAGACCTCACAATTTAAAGGAGCATTTTCTAGACAGGGATCACAGGATCCCTTACCACCAAAAATTTGCTCATTGCTTTGCCTATGAAATTTCTAGAATATGAGCTTACTAGTTTTTCAACTAAATTTGTTATACAGTGACCTAAACAATTGGTTACATAGACATAATATCTTCTCCTTCTTTCTCAGAGTTTAGCCACACATTAATGTCCACTGCTATGCTTCAAATATCCAGTTAAGAATAACCAAAATGCTGTAATTTCATGTTTAAAATAATACATTCACAATAGGTAGCATAAACAACTCAAACAGCCTGCATAGAGCTAAAACACTTAACTCACTCTAAATGCTAGTACATTGAAAGCAATCAGCAGTCAAATCAGGTATTTTAAAATGGTAAAAGTTTTTAAATTCAGTATTTCACTTTTCAAACAGTCAAGCTGCTTCCAGACATAAGTTTAAAAAATTAAAAATAAGCAAACTGTGATTACTTATTAGATATAATATTTTATTTTAATCTTCAATGTTAACAGATCATCAAGAACATCCCACTATAGAACAGTCACTGATTCAAACCAACTTTAAAAAGACAACAAAGAATAGATTGTTAAAGGCCTTGCTAAACCCAGGGATTTTGTGCCAATGTTAAGATATTTAAAGGCATTGAAGTATCATGAGATTTCTTGATTTAAAAAAGTAAAATCCATTTGAGTCCTTTTAAAGCCAGTATTTCTGACATCTTTCAGTTAATAAAAAATGTTATTTTTCAGATATGAAGATAAAACTAATGATCCACTACCAATTATGCATAAAGTTCGAATTCTTTTTCCAACAGAAATAATGGATTTGTGCCAATCCATTCCACTTCTCTTGCTCAGTAACTCTCATGACTAGCGGTGGATATTTGTGAGAGGTGCTCAGGGTGCTGCCTCTAGCCTGGTCCACAGTGAAGCTCACTGGTCCAGTCTGAGAGAAACCCATGACCCTGGCATCATCACAAAACCACACTTGACTTTTCAGCAATCTTACGCCATTCTTTCAAAGACCATAAAACTCACAGAATTCGAATTTCTACTATATATCCAAATCTTCTTGTTTTCCCATGGCTTTCGTTTTCATCTCTCAGGGACAATGGCAGGGAGCCACCAAAGTCTCCTAAAGCTTGCCCTATTTCAGAATAGCTGAACTTAGCCCTTTCTAAGACTGAAATTGCAGAAAATGAACAAAAAGTGGTGTAAACAAAGCGGTGTAAGTCACGCTTCCTTATTGTGAAAATGAAGAGATAGTACTCATAGTGCCACAACTTATAGACACAGAATTCCCATTTTTAAAAAGTTGAGGTACAGGGTGCCTGGGTGGCTCAGCCATTAAGCGTCTGCCTTCGGCTCAGGTTGTGATCCCAGGGTCCTGGGATCGAGCCCCACATCGGGCTCCCTGCTCGGCGGGAGGCCTGCTTCTCCCTCTCCCACTCCCCCTGCTCGTGTTCCCTCTCTCGTTGTGTCTCTCTGTCAAATAAATAAATAAAATCTTTAAAAAAGTAAAGTTGAGGTACATTACAATGGAATCCACATACATCAGTGGGTCCTAAGGGTCATAAAGATGTGCACAAAACACTGAGACATTAAAGGTGGTTCAATATTATGTCTTTTCCCTAATATTCACCGTTTTTGGTTTTGATGATAGAAGTAGAAATCTTTAAAAATCTCAACACTGAGTTCGAAGAAAGAAAAACATATTTATATGTGTGTGTACCCTTACCATATATAAAATATAGTATATATTATATATTTATATAAAACTTTAAGTTCAGCTTTCCTTTTCTCCTGTTCAGGTTTATCTAATTAAAACCCACAATAAACTTTATGGACTCTAATATTTCCAACCGAATGACTGAAACCAAGAGGGTGTGCCTCTAGGCAGCAAGGCAACCATGATAAGCAGCAGGTTAGCCACTAATTTCTCAACCAGGGTAGATTGTGAAAGTGTGATGTTCTGATATCCAAGAAACTGTTCAGGAGAGAATAGGATAAATCAAGTTTAATAACTCTGCTCCTAATTGTTCCCCCAATGCTCAACTCTAATTACTTGGAGAACTCTCCTGACTGTCACCTGATATTAAGTTGTTGGAGGCTGAGCCTGGAACAGTGAGATAATCAATAAACATTTAGTGGGGAGAAGAATGAAGATCCTGTTAAGCAGTGGGAACCCGCAGCACCCAAAGCCCTTCTGCTCATGAGAAAACCTATGGGACAGCCATAGTGATTGCAAAGCAATAATCCAAAGCACTGTTTTTAGGCCTTGAGGCCTTTAGGCAACAGTACATTTGAGGAAAAAAGGTTAACACGGTCACCCTAATTACAGCCCACTTTCACATACTTCATATATAAGCGAAGACAAGCCAATTAGGTAGAAAGGAAGATAAGGGAAGTTTTATTTGTATACTAATTAAACCCCTGATGAAATTAAAGGAAAAACATACAGCTCTGTAATTGTGTCTGAGAAAGGTCACGTCAGGTTCAGTTATCAGAACAGCACAGCCTTGAGATATTTCACTTAATCCACAGTACAGCCCTCATTTTGTACTCAGGTCTTTAATATTTACCAAAAAAAATAAAAAATTCAAAGCCTGATACTGCATTTATCTTTAAACTGTGTTGTGAACAATTTTAGCTGTTAGAAAGCTAATGCTAAATATGATAACAAGAGTTTTTAAAAAGACAGAATAATATTCTGCCTAGGTGAGAATCGATGCCACCTTTCTGCCCAAGATTCTGAGTTTTCACCTTAAAGCCAAAATGTTTTAAAGCTAATTTTTACAACAAAATCCCAAACTGATTGTACATCCAAAGCTACTCTGCAATATATGTATTGTGTTTCTTTGGATAACGGTGTTATTGTTCACCTCCACTGACACCTCTCGCAGTCCAGGGGGCAACGGGGGGCAGGGGCAATGCTTTCACTAAACTACTTATAAGAAGATATTTTTCACATCTGGTTGTTTTCCTAAGGTGGTCATGAAAAGCTATTTATTCCTAATGAAAGCTGGCAAGAAAATTATGGATACCAAGGAAGTAGTTAAATATAGGGAAGGCTTAGGGATAGAATACATGGTAGATATGACTATTAAAAGCCCCACACATTTTCTAAAATGTCTTTTTTCTTATTTGTAGTTTCTGAAGTTCCCAAAACAAATGTGCATTACTGTTCAATAAGAACACAAGTTATTTTTTAATTCACAGATGACTTCATATTTCTAAAGCTTTAAATGTTTATTAAAGGTAACACTTGGTTTTGTGAATATAAGTTAAAATTCTATTAGTTTGCACCTATGAAAATATTTTGTGTGGTGGAAATTTTTTTAATAACTGCTTTATGGAGATAGAACTCACCTACCACATATTCACCTTTTTGAAGTGTACACTTGAGTAGGTTTTAATATATTCACAGAATTGTGCAACCATCACCAGAGGAGGTCTGTTTTGAGGAGTTCTTTAAAACACACTTGTCAAAACAACATGGCCACCTAAATATAGTATCTCCCATTTCAGCAAACTCAAATTTTAAACTACACAAGATATGCAAAGTTTATCATTTTGTTCAGTAATAGTTTCAAAAATATAAAATTCATAACACAAATTATTTGAATCAGAATATTTGATTAATAAATGAGATCTAGTACAAAAGTTAAAATTATCTGAAAGAATGTGCACAACTCTCCAATTAATAGTTCTGGATGTTAAGGGAATCATCCCACATGGTTCTTTCTCATAAGGGTACAGTGTAGCAGTGTTTCACACCATTAGGACAGTGAGGAAGACTGAGCCCCAGGAGATACCACTTTTATAGATTCTCTTTTGTCTAATGGGAAATATCTATGGATCCACATTCCTACAGACTAAAAGCTAATGGCTTATTCAATTTGGTATAAAAGTTAGTCATACAAAATGAAAGGCAAGACAACACAAGTGTTATAAAGAACAATGGGCCAGGGGTAAAAAAACATCTAATATATATATTTTTTAAAACTTTACTGCTGTCTGACTATAATTTTTGAATAAACATTCCTAGATTGTGATAAATTGGGAACAACATCTCAGGGCACTAAAACTAAGGTTGAAAAAGGAAACAGCACTGTCTTCAGCCCTACTCTCATAATGGGACAACTAGAAAAGCATATAAATCAAGAACTGAGTAGCTGCTGGGTGGACCACACTAGGCTAGCTGCCACAGAAAGTATAAAGCTAAAATGATACCAACCACCAAGCTTACAACTGGACATACAAGTTATGGCTGAAACTAAAGAATACCATGTTTTATAATAAAGTGTGAAAATCTGTGCAATTAGAAAATTTATAATAAATATACGGTAGTAAAAGATGCTGGTATGTGGCAAAATTAATATATGGATAAATTTTGGTTCTTAGTAGTCTATATTTTAGATGGATAGTTTGAATTAAAAGTTCTGCAAATTTTAGGTTATCTTCCTTAGGGACGCTTTTATTATTTTCTAATAAAAATCCTACACAGAAGGTAAGTGACATATTTATAAGCTGCAGTGAAGATGAAATACCTCACCCACTTTTGGGGTTGAATAAATGACAGTCTAGTTACAACCCACATGTCTAGTAAGATGACAGATGTGAAAGTGTCCCATAAACCAAAGAAAGTTTCATAAATTTAATATGCATAATTAATGCAATACTTACACTTCTCTATGTAGTGTCATTATAGTCTTCTTTAAATCCCCACCTACATGTGCAACTTCTGAGTCTCTATATCATTTCTACATCATCGTTTAAGTATATATATATATATATATATATATATATATATACACACCTATGTAAATATATATAATTTTTTAAATAACTATTTCTATCACACTTGAAAAAGATAAAAGGAAATTCACTAACCAAATATAAAATAAGTTACTTTTATAAATAGGCCATACGGTACATGGTTATCCAAAAAATGGAGCCAATGAGTGATGAAAATTCACCTTTAAAATTTCAAAGTATGCTGTAAGATTTGGATGTATAATGGTTTATGGCTCTCGGTACCATATTCTCACATATTCCTTTGTGAATGTCCTCTTACATCCCATCAATATAAAAGCAAAAAGTTAATCCTTGGCAGTAAACTAACTGAAAGCGATCAACAGTAAGATATAATGGAAAGAAAAGGCACCTCATCCAAGTGTTCAAAGTACACTGAATGCTGTTTGTCCTAAACCTCACATAGATACTACATAAAACCCGGGTAGACTGAAAGTGTTAGGTATGGTAAGGTAAAGTGGGAGAGACATGGTTGAAACACATTTCAGAGGACCAAAAAGGAGGACAATAAAGAGAATCACGAGAGCCCTCTCAAATGGAAAATGCACTCAGAAAAGTATAGAACGGACACATGGTAGCTAGATTTCCTAGGACACATGGCATGGAAGCAGGGGTGTGGCAGCAATATTTTCCCAGAGGATAAAACAAACTGCATCTTGCTTCACCACAGGCCTTAGGAAACAGAAACCGGCTGCAGGAGACAACCAAATGATGCTGCTCTAATAGAATCAGCTCTTGGGCGCCTGGGTGGCTCAGTCGGTGAAGAGTCTGCCTTCGGCTCAGGTCATGATCCCAGGGTCCTGGGTTCGAGCCCCACATCAGGCTCCCTGCTCAGCGGCGAGTCTGCTTTTCCCTCTGCCCTTCACCCTGCTTATGCTCTCTCGCTCGCTCTCTGTCTGTCAAATAAATAAAATCTAACAAAAAAAAAAAAAAATCAGCTCTTACATGGCCTCTAAGTTCCCTCAGTGAATTCCTAAGAAATAGAAGGGGAGAGAATACACACAGGTTCTTCTGTTGGACCTTATCAGCTACAGACTACCCCAGCAGGTCCCAAAAACTTCACACAGATGATAACCTTAGCTATGTGAAGGTCCAGAAAGTTGCTGAATTCCCTGGCAATATTTTAAATGAGTCAAGCTATGAATTAGGTTGTAGAAAAAATATCATTTAGACTTAAATGCTGTTTTCAAATCACTTGAGAATTACCTAAAACTACTGTCTAAGAAGAATTTGAAAAAAATTATGAATAATTTATAAAGGCCTTCATATAGTTGGGTTGCTGACATTTAAATAAAAAGAAATTATTGTTGGAAGAATTTTTCAATTTTAAGAATTCTTTCTGTGATATAATTGAATAATACCTTAGGTAATCCTATATCATAATTAAAATACCCTCACAGTAATATTTTTATTGTGCTACAGAATTTAAATGACTATTTATCTTGAATATACTGCATATTAAATAATATTAATAAAAGTAAATCAAATACCAGCTGAGTAAAAATCAATTATTTAAGAGAATCTGAAGGTCAAGTGTAAATTAGAAAAATAAACTTCAGTTCTTTTAGACATAAATGTAAATAAAACAAAGTCCAAGTTTTTTCTTGAAAGTTTATTCATTGGATGAATTTTTGTGTATTAAGTATTATATCACTGATTGCTATCTTAATGTTAGAAGTATAATCACAGGGGGGGGAAGTTCTAAACACTACACCTTCACTAACATGTACCAGCTGGAGCATTCCACTTTTGTACGAAGACTCTAGGCCTGTTCTCAAACAATGCTTGCCATGCCATAAGTGTTCAATAAATGTTTACAATAAATGTTTACAAATAGCTTGAGTGACAACTGAACCATATGACTGTCATCATACAAACATTGTTACATTAACTCATTTGATTCTTCATAGTCCGGTGAGATGGTTCACATTATCATTCCTATTTTACACACAACGCAACTAAGAAGCAGAGAAGTTAAGTAATGTTCCCAAGGTCATGTAACTACTGAATGGGTTTATGCCAAATTGTGAGCCCAAGTCACAGCACACTAAATCCTTATTCTTTATCCTGCACTATAATGATATTAGTAACCATCTCTCCAGAATTTCCATAAAATCCACTAACTGGGAAATCCCCATGGAAATGTAAAACCAGTATTTCACCTATTTCTCAAATAAGGTAAGGTATTTCAATCTATGTAAATGGCTGCTTTCTATTTATATTTAAATAAGCTTCATAAGGACTTTAGTATTATGTAATGGCATGCTTTCAACGTCAAAAATCAAACATGCACAATTCAAGATTCCCTGTGTGAAAACAGGATCCCTGTCATCATTTATTAAATGTACTAATGAAATTAAAAAATAAATATTTGCAAAGTAAGGATGAATTATATAGCACACCATTACAGTACAGAATTTTATATATTTCAAGACCCCATTAGGCCGCTGCTTTTTTTCAACCTTTTGAAAAGCAGTGGAATTCTCTGTCTCTTTCCTTTATAAGTCAGCAACAATAGCATTGAACTTTCCCTCCAGATCTTGCAATTTAGCTGCCCAGTAGAACCTCAACGTCTTAAAGATTTATTACAAGATCTCCACACTATCACAATATATATCAAGCTCTATAATATCAACACTTGTAGCCAAACCCACCTGGTAAAGAGATCTTAGCTACTGTGTAAAAAGTCATCTACGTGCCTAATTTAAGACAAAAATGCCACCTTTGAAGAACTGACAACATACAGATTGTACTATAAATATTTTAGTAACAGAAAAATTAGTCATTAGTACTGATATTTGTTAGTCAAAGATGTGAGAGTAGAATTGCATTTGACTGAAAGGAATCCCATTACACTTAATCTGAAAGGGAAAAAGAGGAGGAGGTAGGGAAAGGGAAAGGAATTGAAAGAAAGAGCAACAACTCAAATCCGGTAGTTCTGGTGCCACTCCAGGTCATAACAGGTGACACGGACAAAAGCAAATGGCCACTACAACCAAACCTGTTGTTTCACCTGGTTGCCCTCACGTGGCTCCAATTCTGCAAATACTCTCACAAGGAGGTAAAAGTGAGAGTGAGTCTCCTGCACAGAAGATGTACTTTCATTCAACTTGACCTCTGAATGTACACCAACTTCATTTGGTGCCCAACTGAAGAAATGGCACCATATTCCAACATGGAGGAAATCCTGGCTGTTCTGGATTTGTTTAGAATATGTTATCTCTAATTTGGCCACTCCTGAAGGGACCTCTTAAAGGAATAAAGATAATTAGGAGCAGTTTATTGAATTGGGTAGACTGGAAGGGGTGAGAAGAAATAAAAGGGCTTCATCCTTTTTCCACTAATAACTTCAAATATTCCATTGGATTTCCCTAAAGAAATTGATTGCATAAGATTTTTGCCTTATATGCTGATCCTAAAACCTAATCTCAACATAGGATGTGACTCTACTGTATCTATTTGTAATCGTGCCTATTCATGCCAAAGCCATTAAGAAGAATAATAGTAATAATAAGAATAGTTAACACTTCCTGAGTACTAATCTTATTAACTCTGTGAGGTGCGTACTACTATTATTCCCACTTTATGAGGGAATATTCCCCTATATGAGGGAACTGAGGCACGGAGCCCAAGTAACTTGCCCAAGATTACACAGAGCCAGAGTTCAAAACCAGGCAGGGTGAGATATAACTAAATAAATACATAAACATGAAGAATATACTCTTCTTTGAAATGACTTCTTATCTAGAAAGATGAGAAGAGGTTTTAAAAGCAGTTGGTTTTCTTTTTCTTTTCTTTTTTTTTTTTAAGGTTTTATTTATTTATTTATTTGAGAAAGAGAGAGCACAAGCAGGAGGGAGAGGGAGACACAGGCTCCCCAGTGAGCAGGGAGCCTGATGCGGAACTCGATCCCAGGACCCCAGGATCACGACCCAGGATGAAGGCAGCCACTTAACCAACTGAGCCACCCAGGAGCCCAGCAATTGGTTTCCAAGTTAAGTGTTCAATGTTGTGAAGATCATTCTCAGCAGAATAAAATGGCATGTTCTGAGAAATAAAAGAGGTAAGGCGTGACTGAAGGATGCCATTGATAATGGTAGGAGAAAAGACTAGAAAGGTACATGCAGGTCAGGTGTGGTCAGAAAACTAGACTTTTAATCTTGCAAATGGTTTTTATACAGTATTCCGTAGAGATGCATCCAGATAACTTGGGGGCAACACTTGAATTAATGGACTTCCAACTCCCTCCCTTCTTTCAACCAGACTGTGTTTTTTTCTATGAGCTTTTGAGTAAGATTATGTTCAAAGAAAGGTTCTATGGCTGAGTACTTGCCAACTATTGTCATAGAAAGCTATGGGAAGTCACTGCAGGATTGCCGGCCTGAAGCAGCATTCTCCAATCTTGGTCTCAGAGATCATATATACAAACCATAACTGCCAAACTAGGATGAATGCACAAGATCATTCTGGCCATACTACAACAGCTCATTTGCATCTTCAGCTGGAATCTAACAAAGGTGTAATAAGATTTCACCTTTGAGTATTCAGTGATGTACTAGATATACTAGATTTAAAGGAATTTTTAAAAGAACTGGCTTGTAGCAGATAGTTTACCTTAGTATGCTAAAAGGTATTATATCAAATTCATGTTTATATTACTCAAGCAGAGTAAATATTAAATACTTTATATAAATGCAATATCCTAGTCATATATTTTCTATTTCTACTAATAATTATATGAAATCCTGTAAGTTATTTGAATCCTATGACAGTGAGTCATAAACTGAGTTACAGCAGAAATATATAATGAAAAGAATACATTATTTTAGGAGCACAAAAATGTGATTAACAGCTAAACTCAGTGATTATTTTCTAAGAACAACACTGTTTGGCCTATAGTTTAAAAAGGTCCTTTTCACATTTTACCAATAACAAGTTAGTTATTATGTTGGGTCCGTTTAAAGAAAAAAAGGTTCAAAAAGAGTTACCACTAGCAATAATCAGTAAGTTATTATTTCTAAATAACTAAAAGGGCTGGTATCAGCTTTCGTATTATGCTATAACCCGTGACAGTTATTTTTTTAACATATCTGAGTGAAATATGTAATTTTTAATCCTTCTGCTTCCTAATAATTATGAGACTGAAGATGAGTAATACAGATGGTGTTAAAACAAAGGTTCAGCAATGGTTAGCAATTTCAAACAAAGTATTAGGAAAAAGCAGAGAGATGGGCCCAAGGCTCAGTGCAATTTCTTGAGAAATTTAGGAAAACTTGCATCTTTGGGTAGTAACAGTTGAATATATGTGTGTGTGTTTGTGTGTGTGTGTGTGTGTGTGTGTATACTCCGGGGAAGTAACAAACAGTTTGGCAAAACGCATTATTTTATGGCTTTGTTTCAAAGGGAATTTTCCTGTGTGAGGATGGATGTGTGTGTGTGTGTGTGTGTGTGTGTGTGTGTGTGTGTACACACGTATATATACCTACTCAATAAATAGTACCATTTTGGTTATAAAGAGCATAAAATTAGTATAGTTTACATTTCCGATCCCTCTGTAATCAACCCATTCACCTGAAGAAAAACACACAGCTCTTCTAGCCCTCTAAATGAGCGAGATCACCATCTAGTGGTGACTCCTTGAAATGTCAGGCATATGGCTTCTGGAGCCTAGAACATGCTTTATGGAATGTGGTTAACAGAGTCTACATATTCTAGAACATTCAAGTTTATTTAAAGAAAAACAGCAAAATACTCTGAATAATCTTTCTTTTTAGACTAAGAAAAACTCTAGAGCAAGAGAGAAAAGTGCCAACTAAATATATGGTTCCCCATGGGGCACCTGGCCGGCTCCATCAGGAGAGCATGCAACTCTTGATCTTGGGGTTGTAAGTTTAAGACCCACGGTGGGTGTAGAGATTACTTAAAAATAAAAATCCTTTTAAAAAAGTAAAAATAAAAATAAATAAATAAATAAATAAATAAACGGTTCCCTGTTTTCAACCCTTCTAGCAAACTTGGGGAAAGAACTATAGGTGATAAAATGTAAAGTTATACCAAATTCAGTCCATATGACTAACTAGAAAACAGAGTCTTCATCTTTTCAGCATATATAAAGTTTTTAAGAATGAGTTACTGTAGTGTATTGTATTTGATCCGCCTCCCTGAGGGGAAAGTATACTCTCTCCTGTCCCACTGATACCTGGCTTGACCATGTAATTGGTGGTGTCTCTTCTGGAAAGAAGATTATATATTCCCTATCTCATCAGATTCAGGAGCACCCACATTTCTTTCTTTGGCCAACGAAATTTGGACAGAAGTAAAATAATGTTAATTCCTAGCAGACACAAGAACAGCAATGTCCTAAATAGATAGAGGCCATTACCGCAAGACCAACAGTGTCCAAGATGGGGGTTACTCTATCAGCCTTATTCACAGAGTGAGAAACCTATGAAACAGAAGCACAGCTGATCCATGATACGTAGATACAAGGCATGAGAAGTCTCTTGTAAGGTTACTGAAATTATGGGGTCACTTGTTACTGCAACATTACAAAGAGTATCCTAACTGATACAGTTCTATTCCTACATATAACAATTCACTCTAGGACTTTTTATTTATTTATTTATTTATTTATTTTAGAGAGTGTGTGTGCACACATGCATGTGGGCAGGGGGAGGACAGAGGGGGAGGGAAAGGGAGAAGGGGAGGGAGAGGGGAGGGAGAGGGGAGGGAGAGGAAGAGGAAGAGGGAGAGGGAGACAATCTCAAGCAGACTCTGCTCCAAAGGCAGAGCCCTATCTGGGGCTCAATCTCACGATCCTGAGATCATGACAACTCTAGGATTTATGCAGCTATAAAATCATTAGTGGATACTTCAGAAAATCAGTTTCTAGCCTGATTTAATATTAGATCATCAGTAGAGAAGTGAATTTTAATTAATATTAAAAAACAGCAAGTCAGTTGATTTTAATATAAAAATATGATAAAAGTATATTGCTATCTTACAGAAAAATATTGAGTTGCAGACTACAAATTAAAATAAACTAGTATGTACAGCTATAATTGATAAAAAAAATTTTCTTCTAAAACCCTCTCTGTATTTAGTGTATGCATACTTTTTTAATATTTTCCGCTCAAAGATATAATGAGGAGAAAATATGTCTAAGTAATTCTTTGTTCTTTTTCTTTTCCTTCTTAAAAATAAATTATATTTATTGACATTTTAAAATGGCCATGATATATTTCTAAATTTAAAAGAGAGGTACTATAATACTGTAAAACATGACAGCATATTTTCAAATACATCTATGGTATACTTGTATACATTACTAATATGCATGCAAATACGTTAATGTTTACATTTAAAATTTTGAAAGGTATATGCCAAAATGACAACAAAATTCTCTTAGTATTTTTCCATTATTTTCAACATAATATGTATAAACTCTAGGTAACAAAAAATGCAACTGTCACAATTTTTATAAGATCAACTTTCATCACAAAACCTTAATTTAAGTTTATATACAGGATATCATAACAATAGTAATTGAAATTGATTTTGTAACTGTGCTCTACTAAACAAGGGAAGGAAATTAATCAATTATATAACCTTTTATCAAATGCATATCAAATATGCAGTTACATTTAATCACTATCATGTATTCAACTCCTTGGGAAAGAAGATTAGAAGATTTCAATGATTTGTTTCCCTTTCAGAGAATAAGCAGTAAGGGGCTTAGTATTTCTTAAGGTAATAGTCACATCATAATACATATCCATCTAATTTAGGGGATTTTGTCAAACCCCCACCATAACTAAAGTTGTTTCTTTTTAAGACTTTTAGCCATAAATGCCCTAAACCCACATTCTTCATAGACAAATGATTTTCTAAATTCCGTAAGAACTCTATGTCTGTTCTGTGTCACAGGACTCAGATCAGAAAAACAGACAAATTCTATTTCCATCACAGAAGCGCTGTTGATGATTCTGGTCTGCTTTGATACTCTAACTTTACTCTTGAAATAAGATAAAACCACTATAAAGGTGCTTCCTGTTTCATCCATCACAGAGATTTTCCTTGTTGGTGCTCTTAACAATAATCCTTATTACATACACCTCCCTAACTACATTTTGGAATTTGGCCAGGTTTTTGGCTATCAGAAGACAAAATTGACAAACACCCTTTATAGTTTCAGGCATTCAAATTTTATAGAGGTTAATACTACCTTATATATAGTTTAAAAAACATAGTAAATAATACTTGCCAGCATTCCATAAGACCAAAGCATGACAAAGTCATTCATCAGGTAACCCTTTAACTGAAAATACTAAAATAAAATGCAGTTTTTCAAGATCAGTAAATACTGGTGTTTTCTGAAATCTCATGTTAAGTTAGCAACGTAAGAGTGAAACATTAGTAAACTTCCAAATAAAACTTGAGCATGTTAATTAAATGTTTCCTATAAACAGAATGAAATAATGATTTAGAATTCTTAGCCCCACATAGGGGTAAAATTACCTCTAAAATGAATTAAACATTGCCATATAATCATGTCAGAAATATAAACATATAATTAGATAATTACCTCCAAAGTCTGAGACATTTATATTTATGTTCATTCCATTACAAATGTAATATTCTAAAGTTGGTTACTATATTTGATCAGAGTTAAATTAAATTATTTCTGAAACAAAACCACCGAGTCTCAGATTAATGAAAACTAAAACACATTCAGAGAGTAAATAAATTTTGATTAGTCCTTTAAGTTATAATATACTGTTAACTAATTTAAAATGGACCCATCGAAACAACAAATAATAGTATTTTCATAGTTAACCATGGAATATTTGTAATTAAACTGTACAATTTGGGTCAGTTTTGTAGTGCATTCAAAGAAAATAATTTTTCTACTAGAGAAAGTCTTACTATTCTCCTCATCAATAAACGTCTCTGAGTTCTGTTTCTTGTTCCACCAATTACTAGCTCTACGACCTGGGGCAAGTTAAATTCTCTGTGCCTTGGTTTCCTCATCTGCAAATTATGGATGATAATATTTAACTCAAAAATTGTTTTACAGAATAGATAAGATATTATCTGCAAATTAGTTAGCAGAGTGCTGAGAAAATCATATCTAATGCAAGGACAAATGCTAACAAAACATACACAGTCCTGAAGCCACAGTCCACGATGGAGATTTATAAAATTACAGAGAAGCCCTTCTGAGAAATCCAAGTCATGAAATTATAAAAATGACATAAAATACTTTTAGCATATTATCAGTTCAATTAATCACAGAAACTAAAGACTCACTTAACAGTGGCAAAAATCAACTTCAGTCATTATATACTTCAGGTGGCATAATGTAAATGAATATCATTCACAAAATTACAAATAGTTTACATATACTTGAAAATAGTGGTTTTCAGACTGAAATGTGTATTTCAGATGAAAGCATGACCTCATTTAAGTATGCAGGGCCAGGAGATCAAATGCCAACCAGAGCCCAATAAGGTCAAATTAGAAGAGAAAGAGATTTGACTTGAGTATCACTGAGAAGTGTATTCGACATACCTGCTGTGGACTTATCTGTCCTTTCTTTGGCATTTCATAACCCAAAGTTGGAAAAATAAAAATTTCTGTGGACTTAAACTTTAGTGAAAAGGAAACAGAGATCATGGGGAAAGTTGATTATGATGAAAAGTAAAGGCACCCTAAGGAAAATTCCTTGCAAGCTGTAATTCTCTACAGAAAAGCAAGACAAACAAATAGGAGGCCAGGGCAGGGGACAAAAAAGGAAATCAAAACCAAAATACCCAAACAGCCTCTAACTATAAGGGACTTTAATATTGCAACAAAACCAGAGAAAGAAGAAAACCCAGAAAAGTCATATGCATTGATATTCAGGCTACCAGGAAAAAGATGATTTCAAACATTTTTTTAAAAGACAGTTTTGCAGGCCTATTGATTCCTTTTGCACATTTCAAGGTAAAGTAGTTACTTTGTAGTTGACTCGGTAATATAACAAAGATCTCTCAGGAATCTAGATTTAACAAGAACCCTCTCTATTTTTGAAAGAAAAAGACAAGTTACAGCTCAAACTAACTGGAATAAATGGTATGCAAGTACATGTGCTTAACATGCAATCTACTTATGCAATAATCCCATATTTCTTCCAAAGCATAAGTCAATAAATCTTTCCTGCTGCACTATAAATTCCAAGGTCACGGACAAAGATGTTTATTAGTATAATTACAAGGTAGAAATAATACCATTAAGCCTCCAGTTCCAGGTCTCATAAATTAATAGAAATAGAAGATTAAGAAAGTGTCAAGTGTGGTTTTAATTCTTAGACACTAAAAAAATTCCTAGTTTAGCTCTCTTCTCTGACATGATCTAACTTCTAGTTTCATTTTCATTTGGTCTTTGAAGTTGCTAACATTTTTTTAAGAGTACTTGCAAAGTACAATTTTGTGATCATAAAAATTAAGTTATGGCCTTAAGAAAAGAGGGGGGAAAGAGCCAAATTGAATGGCTGAAGGGAACTCATTTATAATATAATGAATCACTCAACTTTAAAGAAATTCTTCAACAGGATCTCCGTGTTCAGTTTCTAAATACTTAAAATTCTACACAATTCTTAAACAGTGTTTGAAATCGATCTCTACAGAACTGAAAATATGCACGATATTGACAATATTAATAGGTTCTTGATTACCCTCCAATAACCAGTGGCTTCACTTTCTACTCCCCCACATAAGCAAAGAATCAGTATTTCAGAGAAAAAAAGTTTTTGACATTATGGTCAAAGACTTGGAGTGCATGGTTTCACACGAGAAAAAGAATTGCATCAAATGAGAATCTCTAATTTTCAATGTCTGCACTTCCTATTATTATGGACTTTATTATCATTAGAATCTATTGAAAAGACCAGGTAACTGTCCTGCAGTTTTATTTGTTTTGTTTGGGGGAAATCATTTTTTTTAATATACTTTCCTTCTAACAGGGATCAAACAGTAGTACAGAGCTTAGAAAATAAATACTCCTGCTTTTTCTGTCACTGGAAGAATATATGAATTATAATACCATGTTTATGTGCCCTCTGATTACAGCATATCTGGAACATTTAAGGCTAAAGTAAATCTCAACACATCATCTATGTCTGGTACCTTTCATGCCTTGTCAGAATTTTTCACCACCTGAGAAACAAACAACAAAAACACTTTCTTGTAAGGATATTTAGTTTAAACTAGGTACTCACTTAATGCCTTAGTCACTTGTTAAATAAAAACAGCATTCCAGCAAGGAATTTTCTGGCTTCTACCAGGCGTATCACTGCTTGGGGACCAAAGACCTATTCAAATCTCAGCAAGTCTATAGGAACAGCAGCTCCTCTACCAAAGACAGTAGATTTGTTTAATAAACAAACAATCTCCTCAGACATCCCCAATCTCAGTCAGTAGCAAGGTGCTTTTGAAATCTGCTACCATTAGGACACATAGTTTTTACATACAGTTCTAACATAGTTCTTACACACAGTTTACACATAGTTTTAACATATCTAACATAAATCTCTTGCATAGCAAGTTTTGCAGAGTCTTTTCAGTAAGAGAGAAGACACGGTAAGCAGATTTATAGCAACCGAAATTTTAGATGCTTTAGACCTTAAAATTAGTCACTAACATTCCTGTGCTCTGTGTATCCAATCTCCCATCTTCACATCTTTCATCTCTCCCTTTCTTCTCATTCTCTCTCATCTTGATGCATGTTCAGAATCATGGCTTTCCATTCAGACATAACTGGATGGTCCTAATTTCTTTAAACTTCCTTCGGGTTATCAAGTACCATCTTTTCGTTTTGCCCTTTGGTGCTTCCCCAAAGCCAAATCTTTCTTCATCTACTACATTCATTCCCCATCCACATACCAAATATAATAAAAGAGTAGGAATGTTAGAACCACAGATCTGCATACAGAGTCCTACTTTAATATTTATTAGCTGAGGAAATGGTCAAATGACTAACATTCCTGAGTCTTATTTTCCTAATCTGGAAAAAAAAGGGAAATTATGCTGCCTAGATCATAGGTTGTTGAGAGGATTCAAGGTGGCAATATATTTCTGATATCCAGCGGAACCAGATACAGTAATCACTCAATAAACTGAATGCTTGCTATTCTTTGCTGTGTGAAATCTGACCTCTGGCTCCACCATTCTCCAAGCACAAGCAGGACTCAACACACCAACGGCCAGTGCCCAGCCTCTTCTGTATGCCAGGCAAGGAGGAGGCTCACTGGTCAACTAAAAGTACACACACCTTTGTGATTATTTTTGCAAATCAATGGAAGCTAATTTTTTGAGAGTTTTTTTCAATTTTACTGTTTTTTAATTCCAGTAATAGTTAACATACAGTGTTGTATTAGTTTGTACAATATAGTGATTAAACAGTTCTGTACAAGACCCGGTGCTCATCATAAGTGCGCTCCTTAATCCCCATCACCTATTTCACCCATCCCCCTCACCCACCCCCCTCTGGTCACCATCCTTTTGTTCTCTAGAGTTAAGAGGCTGTTTCTTGGGGCGCCTGGGTGGCTCAGCTGGTTAAGTGCCTTTGGCTTGGGTCATGATCCTGGAGTCCTGGGATTGAGTCCCACATTGGGCTCCCACTCAGCAGGGAGCCTGCTTCTCCCTCTGACCCTCTCCCCCCTCATGCTGTTTCTCACTCTCTATCAAATAAATAAAAAAATAAAATCTTTAAAAAAAAAGAGTCTGTTTCTTGGTTTGTCTTTCTCTCTTCTTTTTCCCGTTTGCTCATTTGTTTTGTTTCTTAAATCCCACATATGAGTGAAATCATATGGTATTTGTCTTTCTCTGACTTATTAACAGCAGCTAATTTTCTGAAATTAGAAAATCTTCTGTTTTTTCTGTTTTTAGAAAGGAGCAAAATAATGTTACAGAAAAAAATAGTTTTAATGTAAAACTTAACAACTCTGATGACCCACAGTTTCTACAAATATCATTCAGACTTCTGCAGCACCCTCTACCCCTGTGATGGCCCTCTCCATTCTGTATTACACCTAAGTGTACACAGGTCTGTTCTCTCCCATGAACTTCAGTCTCCGTGGAAACAGGAACATTCACTCTTTGTTGAATAAATATCTCCTTTGAAAACTATCTTCTCTTACAGAGTTTCTACATATAAATCTAAGCATGTGCAGAGATATCTTAAAGTGTTCAGCATAGATTCAAAGTTACTATGTAATATTTCTGGGCATTTGACGTCATTAAACATACTTCCAATGAAATTCTTCACATAGGACTTTTCTAGGTCCTGCTTTTCTCTACCTCCTCTTTTTCTTACTGTCTTCCAAATTTAGATCTTTCCTACATTTGCCCTCTCACATCTTCGAGATATTTCATCTATTCCTTACATCTTTGACGACACTTTACTACAACAGACAACTATCCATTTCCTCACTCAAACGTATGATCCTCTCAAATTCATTAAAGCCAAAAATTGAAGTCCTAATCTTTCTCGTATTCCCCACCCTAATCTCTTTATGTTAGGAATACTATTAATCTTACACAGTAGAATATTAATTCATCTTTTATTCTTCACCATTCCTATAGCCTCTACCTTTACCCTCCTATGAAACCCTACTATTGAAGACTTCTAAGAAAGAAAGGTCCTCACCTCAGATTTTTTTTTAAATGAGTTATAAGTGATAACAAGATTAATCCTTTTACCTCATTCTGGCCTACCGGAAAGCAGGTCAGGTATGGAGAATTCTCACATTACCTACTCAGGCACAAAGAAAGGATAGCTTAGAAGCACAGATGCTTATTCAGCTACAACAAACTAGAGGTCCAAGAATCACAAGATTTTTTGAACCCAAGTGGACTATTTAATCTAAAAGGAACAAAACTTAGGGCACTCTCACCCAATAATCTTAATGAGATTAAAGACACATATACACAAAATCAGGAATAAGAAGGAGCTGATAATATCAGATACATGTAAATTTTTTAATCATCATGAGGAACAATATGGCATAGTCCTAGGTGTGTATGAAGCACATTCTCAAATTTGAATGAAATGAAAGATTTTTCTAAAAACATGGTCAGACAACCGATTCAAGGAGGACCAAAGTCCAATTCAAGATGACTCCTTTCCCCTATCAAAACTCCACTTTAGGAAAAAGTATCAACAAACAACAACAAAAATATAGGGAGAGGGATGATTAACAGAAGAAAGACTTCAGATGAAACACAGCAGAGGAGGCTCCAGCCTTCGGCCTCAAGGATGTGGGGAAGACTTGTACAGAGAAGAGGAGTGGTGCTCTACCACGTGGCAGATGCTTAAGACGTGAAAACATAAGGCACAATGTAGGGCAGCAGCAAGTTAAAGTGCAGAAGACAGAAATGCATGGGAAGACTATACTCAGAATGACCAACCACACCCACATGCTCCTCCCCAACCATGCAGAACCCACGGTAAACAGACATTTGCTTACAAGCAAAAAAGAAAAAAAAAAAAAAAGACATTTATTCCATAAAGCAAACTAAAGCCAAACAAGAATTGGGTGAGTTCTCTCGGGAAGAAATAGGCAGCATCAGTGCCACAGAACAAAGACCAGCATATTCATCTGGGGGTCACACAGCCCAACAGCCGGCTCACAGCCCTTTGCTCCAAAGGAAAGCAAACCAGTCACCAAGTCTTCCCTTTTTCTTCATTTTTAAATGTGAATGACCAGACAAATCCTACCATGAATTTGAGGAAAGCCTTGGTTCCAGTTACTAGGGCTGTGGAACAAACCCCTCCAAAAGGTGTGAAACCACCACTTATTAGGCTCGTGGATTCTGGGGGCCGGGTAGTAAGACAGGGCATGGCAGGGACTGCGAGTCTCTGCTCCTTGATAACTGGAGCCTCAGCAGCAGGCCAGAGTGTGAAATCATCTGAAGGCTCATTCACACGTGTCTGGCAGTGGATGGATGCTGGCTTGTTGCATGAGGCCTTCACCAAGGCCGATAGCTGAAAACGGCCATACGTAGGTCACCACGTGGCCTGGACCTCCAGAGAATGATGGCTGGATTCCCAAAAGAGAACACTGACAGAGACTCAAGAGAAGCCGAGAGCAAGAGAAGAGAATGAACAGGCAGAAGCCAGGTTGCCTTCTATGACCTAGTGCTAAAAGTCAGGCAGAATCACTTCTTCCTTATTCTATTCACAGGGGTAGTCACGAAGGCCCACCCAACTTCAAGGAGAGGGAAACAGACTCGACCTTTTAATACTGGGCTGGCAAAATTCTGAAAGCATTTGAGGGACCAGAAATATTACTGTGGCTATTTCTGTAAAATATAGTCTTTGACAAGACCCCCCCGCAAATGAAAGAAAGGGGGCAACAGAAACAAACAGGAAAGATACATAAAGACCTCAGAAGAAAGAGAACTTAAATAATTGTTTATTGTCTATTAAACACACAACAAAAAAACTATAACTTAAGAAGATACAAAAATGAGTACCAATATAAAATATCTAAACAGAAAAATTAAACTTATAACTTGACCAGAATCAAAAACAAAAAGAAAATATAAGAGAAAATGTAAGAACCATAGAGGATCAAACCAGGATATTCGACTTCTGACAGGCTGATAGCTGTTCCAGAAAGAGAGAAGGCGGGGTGGGGGAAAGCAGGAGAAAATGAGGTTGAATTTTGAAGTATCTATCAAGTATTATTCCACAAAGTAAGAACGTTAATCCTCCCGAGGCTTAGCATCTGCCTCATTTTGGTACTCTCCTGCCGCCAAGACTGAGCTGAACTTGAAGTAGGCTAAATTACATTCACATGAAGATAAGCTTTTGAAAGCTAAACAGCTGCAGATGAAGACATTTCTAGAATTATTCTGATTTCCATTTCTAGACATTTTAACCAATCTGCTTTTCTAAAAAATCCATCAGAGGAAATAAAACGCCCCAGATTCTAAAAGAAAATGCTATATTGGAAATAGGACGGGCTGTGAAGTTGGGCAGCTCCTAAATTGAAATGCTGACTCCACAACCCACAAACACATGATTCTGGGGAAATGTATTAGGAACTGTTCCTTAATTCATTATATATTTATATTTGTGTATTATTATATGTATCTTTCCAGGTAATGGTGAGGATTACAGAAGTGTATACACAATTTCTGGTCCACGGTGGTGATATCGTTGGTATGATGTTCAAGGTCCTCAAGACATTCCCCAGGTGTGACAGCCACATTCCCACTCCGCCTACATCATCAAAGGAACATTCTCTGAACTAACGCTAGGATGACTGATCTACCCATTGCCTGGTCTCACTTACTCCTTGTCTGTGTTTTCAGTTATCAATTATGTGCTTTGTATTTTTAAGGCAGGAGTCTGTAGCAAACAAAAACAAATCAATAGGTTCTATTTCTAATAGGGTGAACTGGAAAAGTACTGTCATCTGAGACTTAGCTATAGATGGATGGAGAAGAAAAGCTGGGGTGATTCTCTTTATGTTCTGCCTGCATACCACGAGAGGGGAGATGGGAGACTTAGAGCAGGAGAAAAGTAAACTCCTTCCGTCTCTTTAATTATTATTACTTCCCTAAGCATAGTAAGTGGATTACTGCCATCCAAGTCTGAGAACCCAAGAGGAAAGGAAACATTTTAACAGCAGACTGGCCTGAAGTCTCAAGCCGTGTAGATAATGACTATCTTCTAATAATACTATGAGCCATGTTGGAATTCAGGCAATGATTGGACCACCAGAGGCTGTCCGAGCAAATTATAAGGGACCATTCTAAACAAAGTACAATGATGAGTCTAGAGATAAGACAAGAGTAAAGGATTAGTAAGAGAGCTACCAAATTGTACACAAATATTTGTTTCTTAAGAGCTTACAGGAGAGAAATCAGTTTCCTGCATGAACTTTGCTATGTTCAGCTATTTTAATAAAGATTTTTATTAATTACAAAAGAAGAAAATCCTGTGAAATTCACAATTCTAATCTAGGTCTTAGCGAAAGCACAGGTTTTGTCAATCCAGACCATAAGATCATGTAAATCAAAACACTTGCTACCACCTGGGGGCAGCATACCACTAACTGTTGGAAGTGACCTAAGGGCAAGGAGCCAATAGAAGACTGAACAGGCAAATGACAAAGACCACACCCAAAACATGTCATAAAATAGGTTTTTAACAGTGTACATTCCAACATGTATCTACACACTCAGATATACGAACATGTATAGTGTGTATACTCACATATACAATTAATATATCAATCGAAATAATTATATATAAAATTCTTATATATAAATTGCATTATATATTGTATATAAACATATAAATGAAATCTATGTAGTTTATTGATATAGAGTATATAATGGTATAGTCTGCATATGTATATACATAAACTGTGTGTATATTATATCTATATATATACATATGAATATGATTAAAACCACAATGTCATTTTTTAATAAAATGGAAATTTTGGTAATAAACTGTACAATTCCTTTTTGTAAAGTTCAAAAGAGATTTTTCTCTACCATGTAGCCTGACTAATTCAGAATATGATTAAGTGGCTTGATAGAGGAAAATCAGATTCATTGCTATTGAATTTTCTTTAAGCAGGCAATATATGATAGATAATAGAAATATGCATACTTTCAAGTCTAGAAGCAATAATATCTTCTAAAACTGACCCTAGGAATGAATTTGTTTAAAGGCAAATAGTTTTTTATTCTGTCATGAAAATATTCTTATAATACACCAAAAAAATATATGGCATTTATCAACTTTTCTTTTATAAAAAGGTGTGAAGCGGGGCGCCTAGGTGGCTCAGTCAGTTAAGCGTCTGCCTTCAGCTCAGGTGACGATCTCAGGGTCCTGGGATCAAACCCCTCAACCAGCTCCCTGCTCAGTGGGGACTCTGCTTCTCCCTCTCCCTCTGCCTCCTCCCCCCTGCTCACTCTCTGTCTCTCTCTCTTTCAAATAAATAAATAAAATCTTTAAAAATAAAAAGGTGTGAAACATTTTATTTTTCTTAAATATAAAAATATGCAATTTTCCTGCCGTGATAAATTAATATTAAAATTTTTCAACAATAACACTCTTTAAAGTATTAAGGATCTAAAGAAAAACCTTTTAAGCAATATTAACAAACACATCTGGCTTTTATATAAAGCAGCCTCACGTCATATATATTGTCAAGCTTTTTCCAATTATTTTTGTTTCTTCATCTACACAATGTAAGCAATAATACTTATCTCTTAAAATGTCACAACTGTAAAATAAAATATTATGAAGTACCTTACCAATGTGTCTAACCAAAGTATATACTCAGAAGTGTTTGTTCTCCCTCTTTTCTAAAACTACACTACAGGGGCACCCAGGTGGCTCAGTCAGTTAAGCGTCTGACTCTTGGTTTCTGATCAGGTCATGATCTCAGGGTTGTGGGATGGAGCCCTGTGTCGGCCTGTGCTGAGTGTGGAGCCTGCTTAAGATTTTCTCTCTCCCTCTTGTTCTGTCCCTCCCCCTCCAAAAAAATAAATAAATAAAAAATAAAACTACACTACAAATAACAAATTAACTTTACATAAAATTATTTGAACAAAAAAACACCTATGTGGGGGAAATTCATTGTTCATCTTATGCTCAGTACAAAACCCAAAACAAACAGGTTTACTTATCTGCCATACAGGCAAATGTTCTTGGCTTTGATTTGTGTTTTAATGGCAATACTTAATGATATCTAATGCTGGTGAGAATGGGGTCAGGCATGTGCTCTTTTTTTTTTAATTAATTTATTTATTTGAGGGAGGGGAGGGGCACAGGGAGTAGGAGAGAGAATCTCAAGCAGACTCCACGCTGAGCTCAGAGCCCAACGCAGGGTTTGATCTCACGACCCTGAGATCATGACCTGAGCCAAAATGAAGAGTCCCACGCTCAACCAGTTGAGCCACCCAGCACCCCAGGCAGGTGCTCTTATATACCTTTTCAGATATATACACCAGATATAAACACACATCTGAAAAAATATTCATAGCCTTACACACACATACACACACACACCAACTTAAAATATCTATATCTTTGACCCAATAAACCCTGCTTCTTGAGCTCTATCCTGAGAATATAAGCAGCTATGTAGTCGAAGACTTAATTATAAGGTGCTCATTTTAATTTTAATAGTGAAAAACGGACACGCTCTGGATATCGAATAACAAGAAAATAGTTAAATATATTTAAGATGGAATAGTATATGGCTTATTAAGATAAGCTTCTTAAATAATTTTAACATTGATATTTATTGTCAATCCCATTCACCCGGTCACTGAGAATCATCCTTGACTCATCTCTTTCACACTTCACATCTAACCCACCAGAAATTCTGCACATATTACCATCAAAATGCAAATATATCCAGAATCTCATCATTCTTTACACTGAGCACCCTGTTCCAAGCCACCATTATCTCTGGTCTAGATCATACTGTTAACCTGTAACTGATGACTGCTTCTACTTTTGCATACCTACGGTCTAAATTCTAATAGATGCCAGAGTGGTGTGAATGTAAATGTAAAAATAATGCCACTCTACCTAAAAAACAGGATGCGAAACTATACCTAGCATACTTCCAGTTTTATTTGCCAAAATACTAATAATGGTTACATATGTGTGATAAGGGGTTTGCATACACTTTTTTTTTTTTTTTTTAGATTTTCTTTCTTTATTTGACAGAGAGAGACACAGTGAGAGAGGGAACACAAGCAGAGGAGTGGGAGAGGGAGAAGCAGGCTTCCCGCCAAGCAGGAACCCGATGCAGGGCTCAATCCCAGGACCCTGGGATCATGACCTGAGCTGAAGGCAGACGCTTAACGACTGAGCCACCCAGGTGCCCCACACTTTCGTTTCTTCTGTGTTTTTAAAGTTTTTCTTACTTTGATCATGTTTAATCAGAAAAACAAACTAGGTAATGTTTGTAAAAAATTTTATACAAAGTTGCACTGTATGATTCAAAATACTTTCAGTAAGATTTCAGTAATATTTAAAATATGATCTAACCAAAGGTTAGTATGCAATTAAGAAACATGGTATCTCTAATTCCAAACTGCCACTTCTCCATTTAAACCTGGAGAAGGCATTTTAAAATTATATATGAGAGCATACATTTTGAAAAAAGTAAATTATGTCATAATAAGTTTAAACAGAAAAGTTTTATTTTATTTTATTATATATTTTTATGTCGTTCAGATTAACAAAATAGGAATAAGAACTTTTTATGGATCTTCTAGATTCTAGCTTGAATCTTCTCTGATAAATTAATATTTTTTAAAAATGTTCTGAGAGCTGTTGTTTTCTTAATTCTTTTTTCTCTGACCTTGAAATATAATTGACTACCCTATAGGTCTCAATGGTATAAGTCATTAGGAAGATAAAAAATATATGGGATTAAAGTGAAAAATGATAAGACTTTCAAATTAAGTAATGAAGTTAATAATCCTACTTTATGAAAGTGGGTTATGTGATAGATGTTAATTATTATTATAATCAGGGTTTATCAACTAAAAAATGTTTAAATTTTTTAAGGTAAATGAACTTGAGGGCTCTTTTGTTTAAAAGTTTATCAAAGAAAATATGGCTATTTATTCAAAATTATGTAAATAAGTAACTTCATTGCAATAAGTCACCTTTTATACCCCCAGAGTATGTCAAATAATTTTATTAATGGTATAAAACTTAGTACATTTTTAATGAAAAGGTAAATATTCACAAAATGTGACCCTTTGCCACAATTGTTACAACTCCAAAATATCCCTGCAAATTATCCCATTTGAATTTTTTAAAAAAATACTCTTTCTTCTTGCTTCTTTCCCATCCATAAACTAAGTGTAATTAAGTTTGAGAATGGAAAACAATAAAGCACAGAGTTAATTTTCTATTAAAATTGAGACATAAACAAGAAAAAACCAGAGTAGCTGCAAGAAGGTGAGGAATGATCCAGGGAGCTGGGAAGAGGCGTCTATGAGACGATGTGAGTCTGCTGCCACTTGATGGAGTGTAGACAAGATAGAAGTAGGCAGGTGACATAACGATGACAAAAAATCCAGGGCCCCTAGGTGGTACAGTCGGTTGAGCAACCGACTCTTGGTTTCAGCTCAGGTCGTGATCTCGGGGTTAGGCTCCGAGCTCAGCAAGGAGTCTGCTAAAGTTTCTCTCTCTCTCTCTCCCTCCACCCCTCCCGGTGCTCACTCGGGCTCTCAATCTCTCTAAGATAAATAAATAAATCTTTTTTAAAAATTGATGATGGAAAAGGGCACTTGAATAAGAGCTGGATCCAAATTAGACAAAGGAACTATTTGGGAGACTTGCTGTGAATAAATCCTTATTTTTTCCTAAGCCATTTTCTCTCAACCAATGTCTGCAGAATCCCAAAACTGTGACAATTCAGAGAATTTAAGATTTTATAGTAGTTTCAGAAGCTCTCATCCATTGTCATATCAAAAATCTCACTAAGCATCAAGATAAAGGTATTCTTTTTTAAAATTCAATATATTCTCCACAAAGCCAAGTACTGTACTCTCCACACAGCAATGGCTCAAAGATGTGTATTAATTAGATGAACAGAATTTATTTTTTAAGAAAGATAAATCAGAAGATGATTTTTTAACTTAACGGAAAGATTACTGGCTTTATTAAATGATCCTATAAACATAAAAATATGTTTAAATTTTCTATAAATGATAAATAATCTAATATATTTCCAATATAATTAAAAGTTATCAGAATTTAATAGATGCCTAACTTTTCTCAGGAAAAACATGAGGAATAACTATAGCTCTACCTTTATTCTAATCCTAATGATTTAGTCATTCTTACTGTCAAACTTACTAGGGAGAGAGCAAAAGTAAAAAAAAAAAAAATCTCTTCATATTAGCAATGTCATTTCAGGATAGTTATTCAGTTTCTCCTTACTCTAATCTATAATATTTTTTTAAAATGCCACAGATCTAATGCCATCAGCAGATGAATAACTAAATAAACCATGATATTTACAGAATGGAATTCTGCGCATTGATTAAAATGGGGGGGATAGATAGTTCATTTAAGATTTGTTGTTTAAGGCTCAGAGAGTAAAAGGCTATTTTAGTCCAGACTTGTGGTTTCTTAGGCAACACAATTGCCTCAAGAAGTTGGCAGGTTTTTAATCTGTTCGCTTTCAGTCAGTGACACGTACCAATAAATACTCCAAGACTCCTTCTTGGAGGTACCCTCCCTCCTGGTTTGCCTGTTTCCATATACCCAAATGTGCATGCAGGCACTGACCTTAATGGTGTGACCTTGCAGCCAGCTAGATGACAGCTTAGAATAAGAGAACTATACCTCTAATCTGTTCTGAGCCAGTGCCTCATACTGTAGGTGTTGGTTACAGCAGCAGCCCATTTTCATGTACAAATTTCTGTATTAGCTCCTGCAAGTATTTTGCCTCGCAGGTTGACTCTCCCTCATTCTTTCGTGTATGTCATTAGAAATAAAAATAAGTAAGGATAAAATGCTTAGTATAAATGTGACTAAATTTAAATCTAAGCTTACATAAAGTCAAGAAAAAAAATAAAATACTTTGAATATGTAGCTTTCCATATGAAATAAAGAAATGCTTCCTAACAAAACTGCTTCAGGGGTGGGGCGCCTGGGTGGCTCAGTTGGTTAAGCGTCTGCCTTCAGTTCAAGTCATGATCCCAGGGTCCTGGGATCGAGTTGTGCATCGGGCTCTCCGCTCAGCGGGGAGTCTGCTTCTCCCTGTACCCCTCCCCCCCCGCTCATGATCTCTCTCTCTCACTCTCTCTCTCAAATAAATAAATAAAATCTTTAAAAAAAAACAAAACTGCTTCAGAGGTTCAGTAGCACTAAAGATATTATAGACCAACAATGTGAAATATCTGAGGTACGGAATGGGAAAGTGGGGAAAAAATAATAAATCTTTGACTTGTTCCACTTTTTTCCACATGACATTTTCCATATCCATTTGTCTCTAGCTCCCAATCAGAGAGGTATGCTAGATCTATACAGTTCCTGCCTTCAAAGCATGTTCTCTTCACTAACTTGAGATCTTAGAGAATTTTATAGCTATTAAACTAGTTCCATTAATTCAAGATCAGCAACAGAAAGACCATCTTTCCTAAGCCCACAGATTTTAAGATTTTCTCTTTGTCTCTGTTATTCTATAGTTTCATTACTAAGTTTCTAGGTGCTTATTCATTTTTTTTTCATCTTGCTCACAGTTCAGTGAGTTCCTTCAATTTGAGAAGTTACGGGTATTTCTTTAAATCTATAAAACTTCTTAGTCATTCTTGCTCAAAATATTGCTTTGCCCTGATTCTACTTCTAAAAGTTTATTAAACATTTTTCAGTCATTTTTATTCTACTTTCATTCTTTTATTAAATATATTTCATTCTCAGGATGCCTGGGTGGCTCAGTCGATTAAGCATCTGCCTTCGGCTCAGGTCATGATCCCAGGGTCCTAGGATCAAGTCCCACATCGGGCTCCTTGCTCAGCATGGAGCCTGATTCTCCCTCTGCTTGCCAGTCCCCCTGCTTTTCTCTCTCTTTCTCTCTGACAAATAAATAAAATCCTTAATATATATATGTATATACATATATATATATATATATAATTCTCTTTTTCTTTGGTATTAACTTCCTATTCTCCACCACTTTGTCTCTGCAGAGCATTCTAGGTGATTTCCTCACTATCTTCCAGTTCACTAACATCTTTTTAATGTCTACCCAATGTTCAAACCGTTCACTGCATTTTTTATTTCAATGGCATCTTTATTTCATGTCTTATAATTTCTATTGTACCTTATTTCTTCTAACATTTAAAAAAACCCTTATTTTAAAGTATGTTTTAAAGTACCTTTGGACCTTAAGAGTCTCAGAGAGGGAGCATTTGCTTTCTCTGCCTATTTTCAAGCTGAGACATCAGTCCTCTCTTGCCTTCAGACTTGGACTCAGACCGGAACTAACATGATTGGCTGTCCTGCTTCTCAGGCCATACGGAAGGTCATTTCTCAGCAGAGCAGCCCTTGGACTTGAAGGTAGCATAAACCAAGGCCTTACTCTCACGTGTGGTGCAAGCCTGGGCTTCGTTTCTTTTGTGACTTTTTTCCTACCCAATATCCAGAGTAGATATCAAATTCCCCTGTAGCAGGTAGGCAGGAATGTCTCCGCCCCACTTCCTAGAAGGGCAGCCCTTGCGGACTCCCAGCTTCACACAGGTAGCTCTTTCCTAGTCTAACCCTAGGGAAGCCTGGATTTCCCTAACGTTAGGATTACCAACTCTAGCCCCCAGCTAGGTGTGCACACCACCGTGAGCTCTTTGGACTTCACCTGACTCACCATTTGGTTTTGGATATCCTCTATATTTCTAGTATCTAAGTATTTTGCTCACTTTGTTTTAAGCTCAGCTATATACCGCACAATTCATTTGCGATATTTTATCGAGTTTCCACTCCATGTGTTTGGGGTAAAAAGGGAAGTCCTTCCACATGAGCTAAATTTTGATACCAAGAAAATGACAAGAACAGTATGACAGAGATAAATTACAAAACAATATGATTAAGAACATCGATTTTAAAGTGAAAAATTAACAAACTGAGTACAGAAATGTATTTTTAAAAATCATCACAAATATACAGGGTTGATTTCAGGTATGCAAGGCTGGCTTAACATTAAAATAGTGAATAATGTAATGTGGGGGTCAGCAACTTTAGATACGAAATAGTTTAGGCTTTCTGTGTCACATGAAGTTCCTGTCACATGTTCTTCTTTGGGCTGTTTCTTTGCTTGTTTTTTATGATCCTTTAAACATTAAAAACCCTTTTTCGTTCACAGGCCATACAAACCCAGGCTGTGGGCCATAGTTTGCCAATCCCTGATATAATGCAACATGCCAACAGAATAAGAGAGAAGAATCACATAATTATCTCCATAGATACATAAAAATGTATCGGATCATATCCAACATTCATTCACGATTTTTTATTTATGCATAATCTAGGAAGAAAACTCCTTTAACCCAATAAGGATTTATCAACTAAAAACTTGTAGCAAACTTCCTTCTTAATGGAGAAATGTAAGAAAGATTCTCTTCAAGGTTAGGAGAAAGTCAAGGATGCTTGCTGCCTCTACTTCTACTCAGCATTGAATCCTAGACAGTGCAGTAAGGAAGGAAAAAAAACAAAAGGTTAAGGTTTGGAAAGGAAAAATAAACTGTCACTATAGAACAAACAATGTAAAGTTCTGTGTAGAAAACCCTAGAAAGTACGGGATCCAGTATTACTCAAATTGCCGAGTTTAGCAATGTGGCTGAATATAAGATTAACATACCTGTCCATGTGCCAGTTTCTTTGTTGAACTTCGTCTGGTGGGGGGCTCCTGAAAGAACTAAATTAGGCAGGCTTTCTTTCAGAGAAAATTTTACATTAGCTTCTGCCCAGACACTACTGACCTGAGATTATCACATTCAGGTTATTAGGCAGTTTCTTAGTGTGGGAGACTCAGGCTCAAGGCCTGATCTACTGGTGGAGCCCAAAGCTCTGTCTCCTACTTCTAACATTGGCTTTGATATTTGCCTGCAGAGTAAGCCCCACATCTGTTCACAGTGCTAACGCCGATTCCACTTATTGGGGTTTGTTGGTGTTAGAATATTTTTGTCCTTGGAGATCCCTCTACTCTTTGATGCACTACTGTATACAGGAAGTATCTTCGTCAAAATCTAGTTGTAACGTAAAGGAAGGCCTTTCTGAACATCACATCCAAAGTATGATTTATAAAAAACTATTACATATAGAAATATGACTAAAAACAAAACCCCAAAATGTTAATTGGTTGTTTTCAGATGATAAGTTTTAAGTAACTTGTTTTCTCTTCTGTATCTTCCATACCTTGTACCCATGATCTTATTCTGTTTTTATAAAGAAGAGGATACGATTTTTTTTAAGATTTTATTTATTTATTAAAAAGAATACAAGCAGGGGGAACGGCAGGCAGAGGGAGAAGTAGACTCTCCAATGAGCAAGGAGCCCGATGCGGAACTCGATCCCAGGACCCTGGGATCAGGACCTGAGCCGAAGGCAGAGGCTTAATGACTGAGCCACCCAGGCGTCCCAAGACACTTTATTTTTTAAAAGAAGTTATGCACAGGACAAATAAAAAACTATTTATTTAAGTATTACTGAAAAACACAAAAGAATATTTATCAAGTATATACTTGCTTTTCAACCAGTATCTTAATTAATTCTCATAAAAATTCTGTAATGTTCATTATCTCTAATTTTGCAGAAGATGAAACTGAGGCTGAGAAAGGTTAAGTTATTTGCCCAAGTGACAGAATGGGGATTTGAATTTGGAAATACTTGTTCCAAGGCCAGTTTTTTTTCTGCCTCCCACAAGAGAGCATTTCCACATCACCACCTGCTAGTTCTAATTAAGAGATAGTAATTAAACAATTCTCCACTCCTGACAACAATATTTAAGCTACTGGCATTTTAAAGAAATTAATATGAACAGCTTTTCATCTGCTGGAAGGTACTACACCTAAACACAAACTCCAAGCTATTACAGAAAGAAAAGACTCCAACAGGACACAGTTATATGCTTTGTCAAAGCCTAGTTAATTGCATTATCTATTAATGGAACATGAAGCATAAAAATGTTGAGCAATATATTTCTAAAAATGTTCGACTTGACTAGTAATCCAAGAAATACAAATCAGAGTGACAAGGCCATATTGATCAAATTGGCAAAATTTTTTAAGTAATAACAGCCAGGTTGGGTAAAAAGTGAAACTGCCATACATTTTAGGAAAGACGTTAACTGATAAAAATTTGCTGTAGGCCAATTTATAATATTTACACTTTAAAATTCATGTGGCCTTTCAGCTAGTAATTCCTCATCTAGGAAGTTATGCTAAGAAAATAATCACAGATATGTATATAAAGATTTAGCCACAGGGTTGAGCATCTTAGAATTACATGGAGGGAGGGAGGGAGGGAGGGAAGGAAGGAAGGAAGGAAGGAAGGAAGGAAGGAAGGAAGGAAGGAAGGAAGGAAGGAAGGAAACAAGCTAAAATGAAACTAAACCTACAATAAGAAACTAGGTTAATAAACTATGCATATTCAAAATAATTCCATCAGCCATTAAAATGACACTGCTCTCTTTATTAGCATGGAAAGAAATTGTTGACATGATGTTTTTAGAAAGTAAATTAAAAATTATATATAACAGTAGGATTGTATTTTTATTAACTTATATTTGGTTATATTTCTATTATTTACAAAATGTAAGGTCTGAAATAATATACCACAAAATTCTGACTGTAGATATATCTGATGATATGATTTGGGATTCTTTTAATTTTTCTTTTTCTTCATCTATATTTTCTTATTTTTACATGAGTATTTATTACTTGTGTTAAAAAAGGAGAAAAAACATTGATATCACAGAATCGTATCAGTTAGTAAGAATGTCCACAACTATTATTAATATATATTAAGTAATATAAAATAGTTTGTATGTTCTCATTTATGTAAGAAAACCTATATATATTAAGTTGAACCATATAAAATTGCGGGCATTTGTCTGATTTTGACTTATAAAAACAGCAATTTCAAATGGTTCGACTTTTTTTCTTTAAGGTCATCTATATTTCCTTCTTTAAATTCATCTGTATTTTCTTCTTTTAAATTTCACTAATTTCTAATTTTTTCTAAAACACTAAATCCCAGTTTCTATATTTATAGGCCAAAAGATCCCAAGCAAGTCAACTGAACTCTCTCAGTTTCATCAAAAAAAACATTGGGGGGAGGGTAGGGCACCTGGGTGGCTCAGTCGGTTAAGCATCTGCCTTGGGCTCAAGTCATGATCCCAGGGTCCTGGGATCAAGCCCCATGTCGGGATTCCTCCTCAGTGGGGAGCCTGCTTCTCCCTCTCCCTCTGCCACTCCCCCTGCTCGTGCTCTCTCTCTCTGTCAAATAAATAAATAAAATCTTTTAAAAAAAAAAAAAACAGAATATACCAAACACAAAAATAAAAAATGGATTCAAGACCTAAATGTGAGACCTGAAACCATATAAATCTTAGAGAAGAACACAGGCAGTAACCTCTTTAACATTAGCCATAGCAACTTCTTTCTAGATACGTCTCCTGAGGCAAGGGAAACAAAAGCAAAAATAAACTATTTGGACTTCACGATAAAATGCTTATGCACAGCGGAGGAAACAATCAACAAAACTACAAAACAACCTATAGAAGAAGGTATTTGCAAATGACATATCCAATAAAGGGTTAATATCCAAAATAGATAAAGAATTTATAAAACTCAACACCCAAAAAATGAATGATCCAATTAAAAAGTGGACAGAAGACATGAATACACATTTTTCCAAAGAAGACATACAGTATAATTTACTATTAAACTTTATATTCAACATTTTCCAAATATACCATAGTCCTAAATCCATTAATGAAATTTTCTAAATGGCAACTATTTTATTGTAACTTCTCTTTTCCCTTCTAAGTAGCTTTGCCACAAATATATGACAGGGAGAACAACTCTTCCTAACCAAATCTCCTCCTCCCCAGGCACACACTCATATAAGAATCAGACAGACCCAGACCCAGAACTTTTCACAATCCAAAAGATACGTAGAGTTTCGATGTCCAGGGGGCATAAAACAAGTAAAAGAAAAGAACTAAAGAGAAGAAGAAACAAGGAAGGTAAATGAAAAAAAAAAAAAAAAACTTGAAATAATAGTAATTACTGGAAATACCCCTACTTTGTTTTCAACTATCCAAGTAAAACCTACTTTGACATTTTTGATACATGTGAATGCACGCTTGGAATTGAGGTCCCAGAACCAAGTTCATTCCATCCTTATAAACTTTTACAGGATAAAATTTCAGATCTTGGGTTCTATTCCCTAGCCAGGAGATATAAATGATTCCCTCGAAGATCCACACCTAAAGGAAATAAACCACTACTGCAAGAGACACTTTCCTACCTTAACAGCTTCTCCTAGAGTTTGGTTTTTGTCAGCTTCCTCACTGGAATGCAGTTCAAGTCTATAATTCAACTCCTGCAGTTGTTGTGCCTGTTCGTTCAGCAGCAGCTGAGCCTGTTGTTCCCGAAGTAATGCATTATTCAGTTCTTCACATGCACTTTCAAACTTCTCGTGGGTGATCAGTTTCTGAAAAAAGGATTAAAAAAATCAGTTATAAGCTAGCTGCGTTGTTATATCACTTAATCTTCAGAACTAGATTTGCTATCATAGAGTATAACACACACATTTCTAAGTGTCTGATACACAACAAAGTACAACTTGCTTTTCTTAACCTCATAAATCAAGATAAAAAAACATCACTCTGGTTTTTAAAGTAGAACAGCTATATTCCTGAAGTGATCATTTTTAGTCAAATAAAATCTTAGGGAACTTATTTCAAGTTCAAATAAATCCATATTGCTCAGATTACATTTTCATACATGAGCACTTTTTATAAAGAATAAGATTGCAGGAACTAAAGCCTTTAACGAGTTCCAATGCTTTTAAGTGATTACCCCAAAGTCTGTGTTTGGCGTGCGTTACTATTCACGTCTCCCTGGTCAAACATCCCTCCTTCAAGAATCCTTACCAGATCATCCCTTCCCAACTCCTCCGACTACTCACACTACCATTCCATATTCCTTTGTTTTCTTTATAGTCAGTATCATTATCTAAATTCACTTCGTGTAATTACTCACTTTTTTACTGCCTGTCTACACCCTGCCACTGACCATATATCTAAGGATATATGGTCCTAAGGATAGGAGCTCCACTGGGCAGACTTCATTCCACTTGCTCACCCAACACACAGAAGAGTGGTTGGCAGATATACCAATATCTGCTGCCAGCGCTCAGCAGATATTTGGTGAATGAAAGAATATTCCTATATAAACATCTACAAATAAAACTGTGCACCAGAGTATACAGCAGAGTTTTTACGATATCATGACTGCTTTAGAGAATGGAGCACTACATCTGTCTGGACAGTTCTAGCCAGGGGCCATCCCTTAAAAGTTGGGGAATCCAGGGCAGGACACACATGCATTACCTCCTGTTCAAAACAATTAAGAAAATGAAAATTAATTAGCAAACAACAAGAGACATCTTGATCTTGAAGTACAAAGAATGGGAATGTTTCACAAAAGGGAAGTAACCTGAGAAATATATATGGAAAACTAAAAAGCACTGTACAAGTCACTTAACCATGCTATATATATTAAATACATATGTCTATTTAAGACTGATAACTTTCCCATTGTTGAAAAGATTTTGAGGTGAATATAATTAACCACAAATAGAAAGCAAATTGATTTAAAATTCTTTTTAATTTAGGGTGGGGGAAGAGTAGAATAAAAATCCTATTGATTTGAGGCATCTGGAATATATAAACTAGTACAGTTGAATGTGGACTTTATCTCTGAGTTTTCTGCCACATGAGACAAATGTGCTTGTAGTTTCCTCATGAGCCAACAACAGCAAACATGCATCTCATGCAGAGAAAAATTTTTTTACTAAAACTAAGTTTGAGGATAAGTTTATTACATGGGTCTTTCTGTATCATAATATAGTTTTAACTCAGTTTTACTTTGGCACCAGGTACCTTGCCTGCTGCCTCCCAGAAGCAACTGTCTTGTACTATTATTTTACTTTCAAAGGTGTACTATAATGCATTCCTCAACACTGATTAAATTTTAAAGTATGGCATAAACAACAGCAACACTCCAGCATAAAAATAGATGGGGAATGATTTACCTAAGTTGACACAAGGTAAAGGGAATGATCACAAGCACACAGGAAAGTTGCCTCATTTCCTGAGAGTCATCTAGGATAGGTGTATCTGATGTATCACTGATACTTTTACAGTGTTTAAATTTGGAGGAACACTTATCTTGTACTCCCTCCTAACAGCTGCCTTACTCTCCACATCGTCCCATTACAACTAAACCCTCCGCTTCGAGAACATCAACTTTAACAGCCTCCTCTGGGCACTCCTGTTCATTTCAACCTCTTACCATCCCTCTATTCTCTGACACCACAGCACTCCTTTCAGTCTTATGAACAGATATTTTTGTACTTCTTCTACCTTTTGTTTGTTATGTTGCTTTCAAGTATCACTCCTCGCCATCAGACCATCTGTCACTTGACCTCTTAAGATCCCCATCATTTTCCAGGACTTCTTTCCACTCCTCCAAAATTTCTCCTTCCCCTTAAACTTAGCTAATTTTAGCCTCTCTCTTGTCCATCTACCCCTCCCGGAGACTGGCTCAATGCTGTTCACTCTTCAGAAAGTAAACAGAATCAAACAAGTATAGCAAAAGAGAATAAAAAGGAGATGGTGTGGAAAAGCAGCTATAAGGACCAATAAAGGAAAAAAAAAATCATGGGAGTTGGTTGTTAAAGAACAGCAGTCAGCAGATGAACACAGTGCTCAGAAGCAATAAAAATACTGAATAGTGGGATGCCTGGGTGGCTCAGCCGGTTAAGCATCTGCCTTCAGCTCAGGTCATGATCCCAAGACCATGGGATCGAGTCCCACATAGGGCTCCTGGTTCAGCAGGGAGCCTGCTTCTCCCTCTGCCTGCTGCTCCCCCTGCTTGTGCTCTTTCTCTCTCTCTCTGACAAATAAAATCTTTTAAAAAGGGCGCCTGGGTGGCTCAGTTGTTAAGCGACTGCCTTCGGCTCAGGTCATGATCCCAGAGTCCTGGGATCAAGCCCCGCATTGGGCTCCCTGCTCAGCGGGAAGCCTGCTTCTCCCTCTCCCACTCCCCTTGCTTGTGTTCCTGCTCTCGCTGTCTCTGTCTCTGTCAAATAAATAAATAAAATATTTAAAAAAAAAATCTTAAAAAAAAAACTAAATAGCTTTCTCAGGCAGGATGTTTCCCTTTATGTTACAATTTTAAACCAACTATAAAGAAGCTATTTTATTTTCCTCCTTTGTGCTTTGCCTGAAATCAGTGAAAGATGATGATTGCAAGCACACTCCATTTTTTTAGAGGAAAGTAGCATCACTTTTCCATCTGTTCTGTTTTTAATAAAACAATCCTTTATTAACACAGCTAGATATAGACATTAACCACTGTAGTGAAGTGGTTAAAAGCATGAGTTTTGGAACCAGACTACTCAGGTCCAAATCTTGTCAATTCTACTTACAAACTAACTTTGTGACTCTGGGCAAAGTTACTTAGCTGTTCTGTGTCCCATTGTTCAAAATAATAATTTTGAACAATTACTGATATGAGAGGACTAAATGAATCAATTCCTTGAAGTGTTTAGGGTCGGTGCCTGATACATGGTCAATATGGTCATTAAATATTAGAAATCATCACTTTATAACATTACACCTTACAACTGTATGTCAAAGTATAAAAAGTACATATCTCATTCCTTCAATTATTACTTCAATTAATCCCATTTTTAATTCTACACATTAGTGAAAGTAATTCACACTAAACATTTCCTGGAACATATTCTTAGCTTTTGCTGCAAGCCAGTTATTCAACCAAAGTTCTTACAAGAGGATTCTGTCACCTTCCAGCAACTTTTCTTCAAACTCTAACCTTCTCTCTGGGTTCTAGAAACTGAGTCCTAACTACTTCCAAACTAATCAAAGATAAGATGTTAACTTGTTTTCCTAATAGTTATGGACTAGGAAATCCTACTGTAGGAATACCTAGAATTCCTCATACATATTTCAGAAAGCAACACATCTAATCTTTCCATTTTCAGGAAAATCACTATTATCTACACCTTAAAAAAAAAGTTGGCTATATTCTTTTTTTTTATTAAAGATTTCATTTATTTATTTGACCAAAAGAGACACAGCAAGAGAGGGAAAACAAGCAGGGGGAGTGGGAGAGGGAGAAGCAGGCTTCTCGCCGAGCAGGGAGCCCGATGCAGGGCTTGATCCCAGGACCCTGGGACCATGACCTGAGCTGAAGGCAGACGCTTAACGACTGAGCCACCCAGGCGCCCCAAAAAGTTGGCTATATTCTAAATCTCAAATTATATCAAGAGCTGTTTCTTTCCATTTTGGCAGACCACCTCAACAGCCCAGATTTAGTTAGTATACACAATTAAAAGCAAATCAAAAGGAGGCAGAGACATACTCCAAAGGAACTGGCTTTTAAAAGTATAAACAGCTCTTTATGATTTAAGATTAATGGCAAAAGAAAATTGGAAAAAAATGAAACATCTATTAACAGGAAAATAGTCAAATAAATTCTGATATATCCATATGATAGAACAGTATTCATTTATCTAAGATGGAATTAACAATAAGTGACACAAGAAAATGCTTCTAGTACTATAAGTAAATATTAATATTGGTATGTGTTTTGCAAATTGTATATGCAAAATCATCCTAAACTCCAACTGTTCATAAGAGCACATATCTGCACATTTACACACACAAATGAAGGGAACAAAACTCATCCACAATTCAATATTAATTGGTTATGGGTGTTAAGATTAGAGTGATTTAAATTTCTTCTTTACACTTTTCTGTATTTTTATTTACGGCTATCATGTATTACTTTTATAATAAAAAAAACTTGAGGCAGCTCTATAATTTTACCTTCCCTGAACAAAAAACTAAGAAAATGAGGGAAAAACTGGTGTCTTTAGACATTCATTGATAAGAGAACTATTACTTATCTCTAATCAGAAGGGTAATTCACAATTACTTGACCTGACTAATTTATAAGAACTTTTGGCCCTTTCAAGACATAGCTACTTGAAATAATAATTAACATTAGCAATTTACATTATCATAGGATTAGTAACTAAACTGCTATCTGCCACTCTCTTTCCACAAACGTTAAAATTGCAGATTCCAAATTAGACATTTAAACTGAAGTTGAACTTGCAAAACTTAGGTTTCCCAAAGAAAGGGGTACTAAAAGTAGTTTGTTGCTAGATTTAGGAAACAAATTTTGTATTTAAATTGACATTAGTTGTCATCAGTTGGATACAATTCTGAAGTTTCAGGGTAACTCCATATTCCTATATCCACATTGAGAACTGCAGTGCTACTAACTAACCGGGGTGGCAAATAGAATATGTGGAAATCTCCATTTTATTGTGCTTCATATATTTACACATTCTGATCTTGATTTAATGTTATTTGGTATCCAGGCTTTCTTTTCTCAGCTATCTTCTGTTTTCTTAAATAATACATGAGTTCGATGGAAGTTAGATTGAACATTTCTTTGGAAAAGCAATTTGATTTCAAATGAAATTAGTTTACTCAAAATATTCAATATAAAAGGAAAAGAGAGGACATCCCACCTCCCATTCCAAACATCAGGTTCTTCAATTGGGAGAAATATTTTATAATTTTTTAGTATACATTTGGGGGTTTGTTTGCTAAAGCAGTTAATCTATCCTAACTATAACTTCCTCTTTTTCTACACTTTCAGCCAGAGTATACATTTTAACAGGGCTATGAGTTCTGCTGACAGAGAATCAGTATTCCTTTAAGCATCTGGTATAACTCCTGGTTTTTTGAGATATAATTGAGATAGAACATCGTTTAAGTTGAGGGGGAACAACCTGTTGATTTGATACACCTATATATACACCACAATATGATTACCACCATTATATTAGCTAAAACCTCTATCATGTGACATAATTATCATTCCTTCTTGTGGCGAGAACATTTAAGATCTAGTCTCTCAGCAACTTTGACATATATAACGGAGTACTGTTGGGGAATTTTAGAAGAGAAGTTTTCTGAAGAAAAAGAAATCCTATTAATGGGACTCTGAATTATTCAAAAAAAACAAACAGCCAAAAGTTAAAACAAATATGGAGCTATATAGATCATATATGTGTGTATATATGTGCATGTATATGTTTGCGCGTGCGCACGCACGTGTGTGTGTGTGTGTGTGTGTATATATATATATATATATATGGAGGAGAGTTCCCCAGAGCCTGTGTGTGTGTGTGTGTGTGTGTGTGTATATATATATGGAGGAGAGTTCCCCAGAGCCACAGTATTGTAAATCACACATACTTACAGACTGCTTAAATTCATTTAATTGCATCTGGAGACCCTGGGCTTTGTCAAGTTCCTTTTTCATTTCATTCACGTTTCGTTTGAATTCTGTGACCTCCAAGCGCAGTGAGCGGCGTTCCACTTCTGCTGCGTGCAGTCTTTGTGTAAATCCAAATATTTGCTTCTGTAATGATGCTGTGCTTTTCTATTGTTAATCAAGAGCAATTTTACGAGCAGTAACTACAGGTTTACTAATAAGTCAATAGCAACAGCCACTTTACCAACTTAAATTAAATGTATCTTGGATTATACAGAGAACAATACTAGCTGTAACTGACACTTAGAGGTGAAAGCTTTATTTTTTATGTGACCAATAATTTGGTTGATATGAAATGAACAACCAACGAAAATAAATAATCTAATGGCTAGAAAAGGGAGTTGACATTTGTTTATGTCTCATAGCATTCTGTTGCAGTCTACTTACAGAAAATAGTAAAATCACAACTCATGCCAGAACTTTTGTATTTGGATATTTTAGCCACTCGGAAGTGCTATTATGTACTACATTAAAGATTACATGAAATCTAAAGGAAATCTAAATACATTCATGCACAACTAATTTAAACTACAAATGAGTGTGATTCAGAGTTAAATTTACAATCCAAAAGTCACTATTTAATGAAATTGCATACATACCAAAATGGGCACATGGCCACGCAGACCATACTTCAGGGCCAGCGTATTTACTTTATGAAGTCCACAAGCCAACCTCTGAACCAGAGAATCTTTTTCTATGTATGTAATACTCCTGCTACTATGCAAAGGTATACTCTCCATGGCCAGACTAACTTTATCCATGAGTTTTGCAAAAGAATTCTTGGCTGCACCTATGAGTAAATGTCCACAAATTCTGGAATTTGGATCTTCGGGGGGGAAAAAAAGAAAAAAGAGACAGAAAAGATGTGAACTGTCTCTTGCTCATTTCACAACTCTGCCAATCGCCAAGACAATCAAAATATTTTCTCAATTATATAATTCCCATTCACCTGTAGTGATTCATTCAGAAAGTCCCCTCCCACATTAATTTTCACTATGCAAAAAGGAATGCAGAAAATAGCTCACCTACTGAACAACATTTCTAAAGAAAATCTGCATGTATTTACATTATATCATTTACACTGAACACAATGACACTAAAAATTCATCATCACTCTCTTCGTTGTTTTAAAACCTAATATAAATTCATTTTCCATTTACAACTACTGAAGCTTGTTACCTTAATGTCATACTATTTGTATTCTCAGACAAGAAAATATAATTTGCCTTAGTCCAAGGCAATTAAAATTTTACAATGACAATTACTTATTTCCCCACAGGATTTTGGTAATCATCCCTCTCACATAATGGACTTAAGGTCCCAGCATATCCAACATGGCCTGCTTGCTGCTAGATTCATCAGGTCTGTAATTAATAATTGTGTTTAATGTTGATAAATAAAATTGTCAGTGCACTTTCTACTAATTGGTATTCCAGATAATGGTTAATAGGTTTATTTATGCCTTAATAAAAGTCGTGTAATTTAGTTTTCCCTCTGCTAGGCAGGTCTTAATCTGTCATTACTTGTTTTATGATACTATCTGTGTAAATGACAAGCATGGAGAGATTATTTAAATTCAGTAGTATACCATTCTACATTTCAGGAGCCTCTGCTGTTGGAATTAACTTAAATTTTGTCTTTACATCATAAACACAAAAAAGATATTTGGCCAGTTTTATCCAATAGAAAAATGTTTTATAATTCTAAGAATACATAGGTTCAACAGTAAAGAACAACATTGGCTGAGAAGGTGATCAATCAGTGGTTTTCTAAGTCAGAAAGAAAAATCTCACAGAGGCCCTGTGTTCAAAAATGTGAGGCTTCTTTTATTTCTTTATTCCTCAGCAGATAAAAGGAAAGATAAATTTTTAAATTTATGCAGCAGTCATGGGGTACCTGGGTGGCTCAGTCAGTTAAGCATCAGACTCTTGATTTTGGCTTAGGTCATGATCTCAGCGTCATGGGATTGAGCCCTGCACTGGGCTCAGCGCTCAGCAGGGAGTCTGCTGGAGATTCTCTTTCTCCCTCTCCCTCTGCCCCGCCCTCTGCTAGCATGCTCTCTCTCGAATAAAGAAATAAATAAATCTTTTTAAAAAATTTATGCAGCAATCAGATTTTGGAAACCACAACTGCCGAGAAGTTATACATAAAATAAAAATTATAAATTGAATAAAAGCATAATACCCTTCATGTAGAATTTATTTCTATTAGTTACTGATGCATTAACTTCTAACAATATAAGGTGATATAAGTTTAATTCTATATACCTCTCATAAACATACTCTCTAAGAATCCCATTGACAGAAGGCATATAAACTATAATTAAAATACACAGTTCCTTTGTTAACAATCAATTATTTAAATAAGTCATGAATAAAAAAGAGTTCAGTAGCTTCACATACCAATTAACATAAAATTTGGAACAACTGATTTAAAAGAATTGTTAAACTAATGTTTAATAGGTCATTGAAAAAATAAACAGTAAAAGTCATTTTACCTATAACATTCAATATTATAGATCATTCCGGTGCCTAATATATGTATTCCCTGCGTCTCAACTGGCTTTCAACTCCTTAACTGTGTCTTTTGTTATCTCAGTAAACCCTGTGTTTGCACTGTGTCAGACTAGCATATATGGATATTTTGTATGTGTTTATTGGATTAATTGTACTTCATTTTACTTTCATAACAGCTGCAGCATGCTGAATATAAGGATGCATTCAATAATACCAAGAAAGACACATAGATCAATGGAACAGAACAGAGAACCCAGAAATGGACCCTCAACTCTATGGTCAACTAATCTTTGACAAAACAGGAAAGAATATCCAATGGAAAAAAGGCAGTCTCTTCAACAAATGGTGTTGGGAAAATTGGACAGCCACATGCAGAAGAAAGAAACTGGACAATTTCCTTACACCATACACAAAAATAGACTGAAAATGAATGAAAGATCTAAATGTGAAACAGGAATCCATCAAAATCCTAGAAGGGAACACAGGCGGCAACCTCTATGACCTCGGCCGCAGCAACTTCCTGCTAGACACATCTCCAAAGGCAAGAGAAACAAAAGCAAAAGTGAACTACTGGGACTTCATCAAAATAAAAAACTGCTGCACAGCAAAGGAAATAGTCAACAAAACTAAAAGGCAACCTATGGAATAGGAGAAGATATTTGCAAATGATATGTCAGATAAAGGACTACTATCCAAAATCTATAAAGAACTTATCAAATTCAACACCCAAAAAATAAATAACCCAGAAATGGGCAGAAGACATGAACAGACATTTTTCCAAAGAAGACATCCAAATGGCCAACAGACACATGAAAAAATGCTCAGCGTCAATTGGCATCAGGGAAATACAAATCAAAGCCACAATACCACCTCACACCAGTCAGAATGGCTAAAATGAACAAGTCAGGAAACAACAAATGTTGGTGAGGATGCAGAGAAAGGGGAACCCTCTTACACTGTTGGTGGGAATGCAAGCTGCTGCAGCCACTCTGGAAAACAGTATGGAGGTTCCTCAAAAAGTTAAAAATAGAGCTACCTTATGACCCAGCAAATTGCACCACTAGGTATTTACCCAAAGGATACAAATGTAGTGATCCAAAGGGGCACATGAACCCTAATGTTTGTAGCAGCAATGTCCACAATAGCCAAACTATGGAAAGAGCCCAGATGTCCATCAACAGATGAATGGATAAAGAAGATGTGGTGTGTATATATACAATGGACTATTACTCAGCCATCAAAAAGGATGATATCTTACCATTTGCAATAAGGTATATGAAACTGGAGAGTATTATTCTGAGCAACATTAGTCAATCAGAGAAAGACACATGGTTTCCCTCATATTGGAATTTAAGAAACAAAACAGAGGATCATGGGGGAAGGGAGGGAAAAATAAAACAAGATGAAATCAGAGAGAGAGACAAACCATAAGAGACTCTTAACTATAGGAAACAACCTGAGGGTTGCTGGAGGGGAGGTGGGTGGGGGGATGGGGTAACTGGGTGATGGGCATTAAGGAGGGCACGTGATGTAATGAGCACTCGGTGCTATATGCAATTGATGAATAATTGAACTCTACATCTGAAGTTAATGATACACTATATGTTAATTAATTGAATTTAAATAAGATTAAAAAAGAAAAATATTTTTAATATTTTAATGGTATGTCAAGTTATTCTTTATATTTTTTTAATTTTCTTAAATTTTATTATGTTATGTTAATCACCATTATATCATTAGTTTTTAATGTAGTGGTCCATGATTCATTGTTGCGTATAACACCCAGTGCTCCATTCAATACGTGCCTTCTTTAATACCCATCACTGGGCTAACCCATCCCCCCATCCCCTCCCCTCTAGAACCCTCAGTTTGTTTCTCAGAGTCCATAGTCTCTCATGGTTCGTCTCCCCCTCCAATTTCCCCCCCTTCATTTTTCCCTTCCTACTATCTTCTTTTTTTTTAACATATATTATTTGTTTCAGAAGTACAGGTCTGTGATTCAACAGTCCTACACAATTCACAGCGCTCACCACAGCACACACCCTCCTCAACGTCTATCACCCAGCCACCCCATGCCTCCCACCCCTCACCACTCCAGCAACCCTCAGATTGTTTCCTGAGATTAAGAATTCCTCATATCAGTGAGGTCATATGATACATGTCTTTCTGTGATTGACTTATTTCGCTCAGCGTAATACTCTCCAGTTCCATCCACGTCATTGCAAATGGCAAGATCTCGTTCCTTTTGATGGCTGTATAATATTCCATTGTATATCTATACCACATCTTCTTTACCCATTCATCTGTCAATGGACATCTTGGCTCTTTCCATAATTTGGCTATTGTGGACATTGCTGCTATAAATATCGGGGTGCATGTACCCGTTTGGGTCCCTACATTTGTATCTTTGGGGTAAATACCCAGTAGTGCAATTGCTGGGTCGTAGGGTAGCTCTATTTTCAACTTTTTGAGGAACCTCCATACTGTTTTCCAGAGTGGTTGCACCAGCTTGCATTCCCACCAAAAGTGTAGGAGGGTTCCCCTTTCTCCACATCCCCACCAACATCTGTTTCCTGACTTGTTAATTTTAGCCATTCTGACTGGTGTGAGGTGGTATCTCATTGAGGTTTTGATTTGGATTTCCCTGTTGCTGAGCAATGTTGAGCACTTTTTCATGTGTCTGTTGGCCATTTGGATGTCTTCTTTGGAAAAATGTCTGTTCATGTCTTCTACCCATTTCTTGATTGGATCATTTGTTCTTTGGGTGTTGAGTTTCGTAAGTTCTTTATAGATTTTGGATACTAGCCCTTTATCTGATATGTCATTTGCAAATGTCTTCTCCCATTCTGTCGGTTGTCTTTTGGTTTTGTGGACTGTTTCTTTTGCTGTGCAAAGGCTTTTTATCTTGATGAAGTCCCAATAGTTCATTTTTGCCCTTGTTTCCCTTGCCTTTGCTGATGTTGCTAGGAAGAAGTTCCTGTGGCTGAGGTTGAAAAGATTGCTGCCTTGTTCTCCTTTAGGATTTTGATGGACTCCTGTCTCACATTTAGGTCTTTCAATCATTTTGAGTCTATTTTTGTGTGTGGTGTAAGGAAATGGTCCAGTTCTTTATATTTTTTAAAGATTTTTTATTTATTTATTTGTCAGAGAGCAGGCAGAGGGAGAAGGAGTCTCCCCGCTGAGCAGGGAGCCCAATGAGGGACTCAATCCCAGGACCCTGGAATCATGACCTGAGCAAAAGGCAGATGCTTCACTAACTGAGCCACCCAGGTGTCCCAAAAGTTATTCTTTTAAATAAACAAGATAAAAGCTCATCATTTTAGGAAATTTTCAAGCATATCAAAGTAATAAAATTTTCACAAAGAGCCTATAAAAGCAAAAATCAATTATAATTGAATTTTAATGAATAGCAGTTTTTTACTATATAATAGAAACAAATTTGTGTAGGCACTAACCACTCTGAAAGGTGAAATTGAGTGACAATATAATTCTACAAGGCATTCTTCTGAATTTTTAAGAAGTGGGAAAGAGGCATAAGTTCCTGCCTGCTGACTCTCCAGGAATTACAGAAAGAGCACTAAATAATTTATGCTTTGATGAGTGAGAAGTGTTTTTGTGACATACTTCACATTATACAGTATAGAGTACAATTAATTCAACATTAAATAAATGAAGAAACAAAAAAAAACCCTCTAGTGACACAGTTGTAGGATTATTTGTATAATGATATAGAAATACAAGACAAAAATAAGGTCACTGAAATTTCTCATGTCTACTCTGGTCTAAACTGTTTAAATGCTTGCTACGTTTAACAAATTCTTGTTTATGTAAAATACATCTGTTAATCACTTTCCCTCTAATAGCATGTGTCTTTTGAGAAAGAAGAGGACTCTATTGGACTTTTTCCAATAGCAAAGGCAGTATCATATACTTAAGATTAAAATCTTTAAGACAAATTCATAAAGAATTGGTTTGACCGGTAATTCTAAACCTGTGAGCTGCAAATCTTGGGGCAGGGGTAGGGGAGGCTGAAGAATTATTTCAAGGGTTCCATCACTTTTAAATAAAGCAACCATTGCCATCTTGATCTTTATTTAACCCTAAAAAAATATACAGCATGAATAATATATGCCCGTGATGTTGTGGGTAATAAATTAAAAGTCCTTTAAAACATTATCAAAGTCAACTGCTACTGAAAATACAACTATCATCTGGGGAGAGAGCAGTCTACAATATGTCTTATCAAAATGGAGTCCTCAAACTTAGAAAGACTGAGAAACACTCCTTTATTGAAAATGGGGATTCATGAGTAATGATTTAATTAGTACATATGTAATACAAAATTATTTAATTTACTCATAATGTTGGTCATGAGTATAATATTAATAACAATGAGTAATAATATAATAACAACAAATGTTAATCATGAGTAATGCTAACGCCTTAAATTCCAACTCAGCTCCACACACTTGGGAATATTTTGTCATCCTTGACATATCTGTCTCCCTTATCATCTCCCCCACATCCCATCCTTAATATTTCTCCAATCTATTCAATGCTCTCTGTGATCATGACCATATCTTATCTGTATTCTTGCAAGAGTCTCCCTACTCTTCTTCAGTCTTTCCCTTCTTCAACCCATCCTCCACCATAGGCAAAGTGTCTTCTAAAACACAAATATGAGGGGCACCTGGGTGGCGCAGTTGGTTGAGGATCTGACTCCATTTTGGCTCAGGTCATGGTCATGAGATCAAACCCCCCGTTGGGCTCCATGCTGGGTTGGAGCCTGCTTAAGATTCTCTCTCTCCCTTTCCCTATGCCCCAACCCCAAACCCCCACTTGCACATGGATGTGTGCTCTCTCTCTCTCAAAAATAAAATAAAATAATAAAATAAAACACAAATAGGATCTTTTCACAACTGCTGCTTTTACGCCTGGGTGAAGATCTAGGAATAAATTTCAAACACCTTAAAACATGCCCGATAAGGCCCTACATGATCTGATCCCTGCTTACTTTTCCAGGAAGACTTTTCACTATTAACACTTTCATAAGCAACTCTCTTCAAGTGATACCAACACATCACAATCTTAATTCAAAAATAATCCTTGTGTCTCCAAACTGCTAATAATTTGGGAAATATGAATGTGGACATCGTTTTCAAACATGGGAGGCAATCATTATGGCAAGATGTTTGCTTCAAAGCAGTGTTTTAACTAAAAAAAAAAAAAAGGAAAAAAACAACTATGAAAATAGCTCAAAATATTATAAGCAAAAGTAATGACAGAATTTGTCTTACCATATTTTAAAATATCAAGATGTACATATGAAAAAAATAGCATGATACTGGTATTATCTCTTTCCCTATCTCTTCTTAAGAGATAGGGAAAATAATGGAATAGACAGACAGACAGGAAATAGATCCAAGAGCATATATGCTAAATGACATATCTTACTTAATTCAGTAGGGGAAAAGGTGGGTGACTGAATTGAAAAGTATTGCAACTAGCTGATCATCTGGACACAAATAAATCTTAATCATTTCCTCACTACTTAAACCAAAAATAACCCCAGATAACCCAAGATTTAACATAAAAATTTAAAATACTAGACTGAAATATGAGCAATTCAACCTAGAAAAAGCACGAAGTAAATACTTAATAATTTAGCGATACAAAAATTAAAATACACAAAACTAAAATACACACTGTAAAATTTACATGAAAAAAATTATTTAAATACGGAGCAAAGTGTTAATACATGTGATACAGAAGTTCTTATAATTCCATAAGAAACAAACACACACCCCTGTATATGAACATAATGAGATAATTGTAAAAGAATATGAATGAGTGTAGAACAAATGAAAAAATTTGCAACCTAACAACAAAAAATGCAAATAAGTAATAACATAGTTTCTTTTACCTTTCAAATTAATAAAGATGAAAAAGATTGTCATAATTTAATGTGCCAAAGGCATTATGGGGAGACCAGCACTCTCGGTACCAATCATGGGAGTGTAAGGCAAGGCAACTTTCATGAAAGGCACACTGGAGATTCTTTCCAAATGTAAAATATGCAAAACTCATTTCTCAGGAATTTAGCCAAGGAAGTAACTGTGCAAACATAAATTGTTTTTGCACAAACATGTTAATTACATCACAGTTCATTATAGTATTGCTTAAAATCATGGAAATTTTTAAGAAAAGACACCAATATCCACCAATAGGGAATTCACAGAGTAAACTACAGTACATATAAACCATGGGGTAGTATGTGACCAAATACAATTAATAAAGTATACCTCCTTTATTGACATGCAAATACATTTAATTGTCCATTGAACAGAAAAAAATTACAATGAGGCACAATTGTATGATTGTATGATTCCCTCATGTGAGACTGTGTGTCTGTGTGTATCCATGTTTATACACGTTTGGGTGATCTGCAGAATCTGTACACAGAGTAGCTCGTATATATAAAGATACCATGTTAGGCAACAGGGATGGGAAACCTATAACACTGATTAAGAATCAATAGCTCTTATTTCTATCTGCATTATTTATAAATAATACTAAAGATATAAATGCCCCAAAACAGGACAATCCAAAAATATATCTCAACTCAGACAAACAATATTCGGGGGAATGATTAGAAGAAAGCAAATTTTATTGAAATGCAGTTATCAACCCATTTTAAGTGTGGCTATTAAGTATTATAAGTAAGGCAATATACTTAAAATATAGACTAACTAAAGTTAATTTTTTAAGGGGCGAGAGGGATGGGGTGGCTGGGTGATGGACATTGGGGAGGGTATGTGCTATGGTGAGTACTGTGAATTGTCTAAGACTGATGAATCACAGACCTGTACCCCTAAAACAAATAATACATTATATGTTAATAAAAAAAATTTTAAGGGGCGCCCAGGTAGCTCAGTCGGTTAAGCGGCTGCCTTGGGCTCAGGTCATGATCCCAGGGTCCTGAGATCGAGTCCCGCATCAGGCTCCCTACTCAGCGGGGAGTCTGTGTCCCTCTCCCTCTGCCCCTCCTCCTGCTCATGCTCTCTCATAAATAAATAAAATCTTTTTAAAAAATCAAATAAATTCAAAACTTACTGTGTAAGTTTTTGTCCTAAAGTCAGTGAATTCATCTCTGGTTCTGTCAATATATTCAATACGATTTACGTCTTAAAGAAAAAGGATTGTGAATCCATAGCTCAAATCTGATGCTCTGCATTTGAAAGCTGCTAAGAGTATATCTTAAAAGTTCTTATCACAGGAAAAAAATGTTTTTGTGACTAGGTATGATGACAAATGTTAACTAGTCTTGCTATAGTGATTATTTAGCAATATATACCAATACTGAACCATTATGTTGTACACCTGAAATTAATATGTCAATCAGACCTCATTTTTTTAAAGTGGCTGGCATATAATAGATGCTCAATAAATACTTATTGAATGGATGAAAAAAACTGATGCTATGAAGATAGAAGGAACTTAACTTCGTGTTGGGTTTTTTTTTTTCCTCAGTTTTATCAAGAAAATATTGACATATGTCACCGTATAAGTTTAAGGCATATAACATGATGGTTTAATTTACATATAGTGTGAAATAATTACCACAATAGGTTCAGATAGCACCCATCATCTCATATAGATACAATAAAAAGAAAAGAAAGAAGAAAAAAGAAAAAAAAGTTCTCCTTTTAAGAATGAGAACTCTTAGGATTTACTCTCTTAACACCTTTCCTATACAGTTAACTCCTGTCACCACACTATACATTGCATCCCTAGGACTTATTTATCTTCTTACTGGAAATTTATACCTTTAGCCACCTTCCACTAATTCCCCCTCACCCTACCCTCCACCTCTGGTAACCAACCTCAAGTCTGATTTCTTCCTCTATCAGTTTGATTTTTGGTTTTGGGTTCGTTTTGGTTTTTTGTTTGTTTTGGTTTTTTTTTTTTTTCAGACATAAGAGAGAGTATACAGTGTTTGCCTTTCTCTGATTATTTCCTTTAGTATAATGCCTTCAAGGTCCATCCAAATTGCTGCAAATGGTAGGTTTTCATTTTTTTATGGCTGAATAATATTCTTTTGTATATATACCACAACTTCTTTATCCAGTCATCTGTCAGTGGACACTTAGGTTGTTTACATGTCTTAGCTATTGCAATTGGTGCGTGGGGTACAGATACCTTTTCAAGTTAGTGTTTTCATTTCCTTTGGATATATTCCTGGAAGTGAAACTGCTGGATCATACGGTAGTTGTCTTTTTATTTTTTGAGGATCCACTATATTGTTTTCCATAGTGGCTGTATCAATTTACAATCCCACCAACAGTGCACAAGGGTTCAATTTTCTCCACATTCATACCAGCATTTGTTATCTGTCTTTTTGATGATGGTCATTCTAACAGGCATAAGGTGATATCTCATTGTGGTTTTGTTTGCATTTTCTAATGACTAATTAATAGCATCTTTTCACGTACCTGTTGGCCTTTTGTATATCTTCTCTGGAAAAATGTCTATTCTGGTCCTTTGCCCACTTTTTTAATTGGGTTATTTGGTTCTTTTGCTATTGATTGTATTTGTTCTTTATATATTTTGGATATTAACCCCTTATCAGATATATGGTTTGCAAAATTATTTCCCGTTCTGTAGGTTGTCTTTTCACTTTGTTGATAGTTTCTTTTGTTGTACAGAAGTTTTTACTTTGATGTAGTCCTACTTGTTAATTTTTATTTTGTTGCTTGTGCTTTAGGTGTCATATCCAGAGAATCATTATCAACACCTACGTCAAGAAGCCTTGTTTTTCTCTAGGAGTTTCATAGTCTTAGGTCTTATATTTAAGTCTTTAATCCATTTCAAGTTAATTTTTGTGAGTGGTATAAGATAAGGGTCTAGTTTCATTCCTTTATATGTGAATATCCAATTATCCCAGCACCATTTATTAAAGAGACTGTCTTCTGTCTGTTGACTATTCCTGGCTCCCTTGTCAGATATTAGCTGACCATACATGCTTGGGTTTTCAATTTATGCCTTTGGCTCTTGATTCTGTCCCATTGGTCTGTCTATTTTTATGCCAATAGTATATGTTTTGATTACTATAGCTTTATAGTACAGCTTGAAATCAGGAAGTCATGATGCTTCCTGTTTTGTTCCTCTTAAGATTTCTTTGGCTATTTAGGGTCTCTTGTGGTTATAAGTTCTCAGAGTGCTTTTTCTACTTCTATTTTTTTAAAAAAGCCATTGGAATCTTGATTAGGGATTGCACTGAATCTACTGATGGCTTTTGCTCATATGGATACTTCAACAATATTAATTCTTCTAATCCACGAACACAGGGTACCTTCCCATCTATTTGTGTCTTTGATTTCCTTCTTCAATGTCTTTTTTTTTAAGATTTTATTTATTTATTTGACAGAGAGAGAGAGCACAAGCAAGGGAAGCAGCACATAGAGGGACAGGGAGAAGCAGGCTCCCCGCTGAACAGAGAGCCCGATGCAGGGCTCAATACCAGGACCCTGGGATCATGACCTGAGCTGAAGGCAGCCGCTTAACCACTGAGCCACCCAGGCGCCCCATGATTTCCTTCTTCAATGTCTTATGATTCTCAGATTAAAGACCTTCCCCTCCTTGGTTAAATTTATTTCTAAGTATCTTATTGGTTTTGATACTACTGTATATGGAATCAATTTCATTATTTCTTTTTCAGAAAATTGACTGGTGGGCGCCTGGGTGGCTCAGTTGGTTAAGCGACTGCCTTCGGCTCAGGTCATGATCCCGGAGTCCTGGGATCGAGTCCCACATCGGGCTCCCTGCTCGGCAGGGAGTCTGCTCCTCCCTCTGACCCTCTTCCCTCTCGTGCTCTCTCTCTCTCATTCTCTCTCTCTCAAATAAATAAATAAAATCTTAAAAAAAAAAAAAAAAAAAAAAGAAAATTGACTGGTAGTGTCAGTAACTCTTTTGAAAGAGTTCTGAAATGTTTCCAGGTGTTTGCAGGTTGCACTTTCAAATAAATAACAGAGAATTTTGTAGTTGGGGACTACTAGAAAAAAACATAAACATGAAAAACATAGAAGCTCACTTGGATGGATGAACAACTACTAGGTACAAAGCTGTTCTGATACTTATGCAGAAAAATTGCACCAGCGTCCATGTGTACACCAAACACTGTGATTACACGTCATGTATGTGATGAGTCTCATGATCACTGATTAGCAAAGATGAGCATAAGCTGTATCTGGAGATAGCTGCAACAACTGTATTACAACATGAAAATATCAGTGGTTTTGTTCAGTAACAAAGTCACTACATTGCTAATACAATCATGATCTGTCATCAGCACTCATAATTGAAGGGAATGTCAAAGATCAGTTAGTGGTTAGTGAAACAAGATGTAATTTTTTCTATCCAAGTCCACAGATGCATCTCCACCCCTGCTTCCAAATTCTACCCATGGATCCTTTGGAGAAGGGTTCTGTGAGCCCAAGGTTAAGAGATCTCTTATCTAAAGAATATGCTACCCAACTGTTAAATCTATATCCTTGAGCCTCTGCCTCTGTGTCAACTTAAATAATAAGAAAGCTGCATACCCGGAGAAAGGGGAACCCTGCTACACTGCTGGTGGGAATGCAAGCTGGTACAGCCACTCTGGAAAACAGTATGGAGGTTCCTCAAAAAGTTGAAAATAGAGCTACCATATGACCCAGCAATTGCACTACTGGGTATTTACCCCAAAGATACAAATGTAGGGATCCGAAGGGGTACGTGCACCCTGATGTTTATAGCAGCAATGTCCACAATAGCCAAACTGTGGAAAGAGCCAAGATGTCCATTGACAGATGAATGGATAAAGAAGATGTGATACACACACACACACACACACACACACACACACACACACACACACACACACACAATGGAATATTATGCAGCCATCAAAAGGAATGAAATCTTGCCATTTGCAATGACGTGGATGGAACTGGAGAGTATTACGCTGAGCGAAATAAGTCAATCACAGAAAGACATGTATCATATGACCTCACTGATATGAGGAATTCTTAATCCCAGGAAACAAACTGAGGGTTGCTGGAGTGGTGGGAGGTGGGAGGGATGGGGTGGCTGAGTGACAGACGTTGGGGAGGGTATGTGCTATGGTGAGTGCTGTAAATTGTGTAAGACTGTTGAATCACAGACCTGTACCTCTGAAACAAATAATACATTATATGTTAAAAAAAAAAAAAAAGAAGAAGAAGATAGCAGGAGGGGAAGAATGAAGGGGGGGAAATCGGAGGGGGAGAAGAACCATGAGAGACTATGGACTCTGAAAAACAAACTGAGGGTTCTAGAGGGGAGGGGGGTGGGGGGATGGGTTAGCCTGGTGATGGGTATTAAAGAGGGCACGTTCTGCATGGAGCACTGGGTGTTATACGCAAACAATGAATCATGGAACACTACATCAAAAACTAATGATGTAATATATGGTGATTAACATAACCATAAAAAATTAAAAAAACTAATGATGTAATGTATGGTGATTAACATAATAATATAAAAATAAATAAATAAAAAAGAAAGCTGCATATCTGCACTATTCCATTCAGAGAACTGTAATATTAATACTATGCTCTTAGTTTTTATTGAAGATGAATATAAGTCACACTGACAAAAAAAAGTCTGCATCTTCTATGAAGTGGCTTTTAAAGATAGAAACTGTGATGTTATTCAATATTTCCAATATGATAACCCATGTAATAAGTTCCTCTCAAAATTCAGCAGCAAAATAGTTTTTTCCATATGTTTGGAGACAGAGGGCATCTCACATCTGAGGAACAACAAGCAATTCAGTTTACCTAAATTGCAGTTTTATTAATGAGTACTGGGAGGTGAGACTATACAAATAGATGAGAATCAGGTCAAGAAGTGTCTTGTACACCTTGCCAAAGAGTTAATTCATACAATAAGAAATGGGGAATAATGCTGCTGCTGATATGGAAGACAAAGATATGCAATAGATCAAGCACTGTTTACATGCATTAAGTCATTTAAGCCTAAAAATATCAAATGAGCCGGGACTAATATGATAGCCATTTAAATATAAGTAAGAAAAAAAAGAACAATGAAAAATAGTTACAGAATGACCTAATCATATTGAAATACATATAAAACAACTTGAAAGAAGTACACATCAATATTGATCATATTCTTAGAGAGATTACAAGAAATTTAAATATACTTCCTCATACTATTCAATGCTCTATAAATGCTCTCCAATACACTAATGCTACTTGCTACTTCTTTGTTATTTCTTCTTCTTCTTCTTTTCTTCTTCTTCTTCTTGTTCTTCTTCTTGTTCTTCTTCTTGTTCTTCTTCTTTTTAGGGAGGAAGGGAGGTGGGGGACAGGGGCAGAGGGAGAGGGAGAGAGAAAATCAACCAGGCTCCACACCCAGCATGGAGCCTGAAACAGGGCTCAGTCTCACAACCCTAAGGCCATAACCTGAGCCAAAATCAAGGGTCAGATGCTTAACCAACTGAGCCACCCAGGCGCCCTTCTTTGTTACTTCTATAACCCTCCTCAAATTATTTCTTTGCTAAATATGAGATAGATAGATAGATAGATAGATAGATAGATAGATAGATAGATGATAGAATGGCACAGTGTGTCTAAGAATGGACACCCATTAGTAGGTTAAGAAGGTAACACATGCAAAAAGTATGGAGTTAAAACAACAGCAATGAGGCTGGATAAAAAGTAGACTGATAAAATATACAGAATATAAAGCATAAGAGTAAGAATAAGAATAAGTTATGGTGACTCCCAGGTTTCTATTTTAATTACTTGGTGGATGGCCATGCCAATCACAAAGACAGAAAATTTAGAAGGAGGTTTAGAGACAAAGAAGATGATTAAAATTTTGAATATGCTGAGTTTGAGGTGTTTTTAGGATACCCATAGAAAGCTAGATATGCAGGGTTTAAGTTCAGGCATGATGGGGAGGTAGCCTCTAAAACCTCAGAACTTCTGTATTGCAAACAGTGTCTTTGTTATTCATGGTGGGCCCCAGGACCACACTTCACAGTTCATATTAATGGCTTGACTCATGGTGGGCATGTCTTAGGTTTATGCTAACAAGATAACTAAAGGTAAGGACTGGTCCTATCTGAAAGACCAACTACGTGATCAGAGGTTAGGTCTTTGAGCCAGTATGAATCAGCTCAACCTCCAGAGAGACTGAACTCAGCAACGTAGCCAGTGATCCAATTAATCATGCCCATGTAATGAAGCTTCAATAGAAAGTCTGGACACTGAAGCTCCAGTGAGCTTCCTGGATTGGTAATACCCCATATGTATTGTCATAAATTGATGGCAGGAGGTTACCTTGCCCTGAGAACAATGGAAGCTTGATACCTGGAATCCTCCTAGACTTTACCCTATGTATCCCTTCCTTTGGATCTAATTTGTTTCAATTTGCTATAATAAAACTGTAATCCTAAGTGTAACACTTTTCTTGAGTTCTATGGGTCATTCTAGCAAATATGGAACCTGAGAGAATTCGTAGGAGCCCCTTAACTCATAACCAGTGGGCCTAAAGTGAGAGTGACTCCAGGAATTCCTAAACTTATAGCTGGGGGCTGAAGTGAGGACAATGGGGGGACTGTTCCTCTGCCTGTGCAGTTTAGCTGGATGCCTTTGCATTGTATGACTTTATTTTTATGAAATGCTTGAAAAGAAAAATTAAAAGAAAAAAAGATTAGTGGTTCTCTTGGACAAGAAGTATGTAGTGGTGACTGCAAAAAAGGTCAAGAAAATGTTTTATATATTTTCTTGTATACATTCTAGCATATACATTTTTTAAATCCATTTACCTCTTTACAGCTAAATGAGTAGATTTTATTGTCTGTAAACTCTATAACAATATATTTGACTTAAAAAGAAGAGACAGGGGCACCTCGGTGGAGCAGTCAGTTAAATGCCCGACTCTTGGTTTTGGCTCAGGTCGTAATCTCAGGGTTCTGAGATCAAGCCCCGCATCAGGCTCTGAGCTCAGGGCAGAGTTTGCTTGAGATTCTCTCTCCCTGTCCCTCTGCCCCTCCCCCCTCAAATAAATAAATAAATCTTTAAAAAAAGAGACAAAGAGTTCTATGTCTGATATTACTGAGAATGTTATTCATTCTATCACGATGTCCCTTTTTATTAAGAGCTACAGGACAAATTCCTATCCAATCTTAGTCCAAGGACATTTTTCTTAATTAAATATTTTTATTTATTTATTTGAGAGAGAGCAGGAGAGCGGGGTGGGGGGCAAAGGGAGAAGCAGACTCCCCACTGAGCAGGGAGCCTGATACAGGGCTTGATCCTGGGACTCCGAGACCACAACCTGAACCAAAGGCAGACAGATGCTGAACCGACTGAGCCCAGGTGCCCCAGTCCAAGGACATTTTTATTTCTCCTAAATTTTGGGTTTTTCTTCAACGACATCATTGGCAATTGACTCCTGAGGCCCAAATTTGAACACAATAATTTGAACACAACTATGTAGGCCATCATAATTGGCTTTTTCAACATCATTCCTAGTTCAAATTTGCTTCCACTTTCTTTTACTCAAGTGTTAATGGATATCATTTAGTCATATTTTACAAATACCTGTAAGCTGGCATAATTTTCCTCTAGAACAAGGTGGAGATAAAACAATGTTTCTAAATGCATATAATATTTTACTATACAATTTGAGAGAAAAAATTTCCCTTTGTTCTTTTACAAAAATCTGAAAAATAATTATGTTGGCTTTGTTAGACTGTATCTGGATTTGCAACTTACCCTTCTAAGAAAAGGCTTCAGGCTCTTAGAAGTTTCCCATAAACTGCCTATAAATTGCAAAATATGCTGAAACCTCACCAATGTTTCTTAAAATAATTTTGATTTTGTACACTATTTTAGCAACATTATTCACAAATATATCCTATGAAAGTTGTGACTCTGGAATTTCACATAGTCATGGACACTTCCTAAGATATATGATCCATTCAAAAATTGTTCTTAAAAATTATGATAGGCAAATAAATTTTAATTAAAAAAATAACAAAATTAAATTTAAAAAATTAAAAAATATCTGTTCATAGTAAAATTCTTTCAACTTTTCTATGCACTTGAAATTTTTGATAATAAACTGTTTGAAAAAATATGGGAACCTGCAAAGGTAATAATAAAAAAGAAATTAACAAAACAGAAGAAAATCCAGTAAAGTAAATGTGGGTCCCCAAAAGAGACACTTGGAGCTGAAATACCAAAAATGATACATACTTGTTTCAATTTCAGATATAAGTGAAATTATGTAAATAACAAAGTCCCCTAAGTTACTTCTTCTAATACTTTATTGTGCATATAAGTCATCTGAGGACCTTACAAAAATGTAGATTCTGAGTGAGTAGCTCTGGAGTGGAGTCTGAGATTATGCATTTCTAACACATTCCTCATTGATGCTGATGCTGCTGGTCCACAGACCACAACTAAAGTAGGAATGCTCACTTTATTATTCTTTAGGATTCAATAAAACCTTCATTTTAAAATACATACCAATAACTACTTATTAACAGAAATATCTTTAGTTACTGCTTTGAACTTCCTAAGTGTGAAACCTCAATGTTAAGCTGAATTCAACCCAGATTTCTGAGTTTTACCTGAAAGAGTTGCTATGACCTCTACAAAGTTAACTCTAACAATGAAAGAAACTTCTCAATAGTAATAGCAGGGGCACATATACTTGGGTCATCTATCTTCTGGATAATTATGATTCAATTATAGAGGGAATGCATAACAAAATGTATGAACATTCTATTCATATCCATCTACTATATTTATTCAGAGATAATTCCAGGCAAATCAGCACATTTGTTTCTATCTTGAGAAATTCAGTCTGGACCAGACATATGAAATGTTCAGCTATATAAAGAGTTCTTTAGTCCATTCCCATAATGATTGATATCCCAGCCCTTCAGTGGAAGTAACATTCTCCCCTGTTTGAGGTAAATGATCTCTTGCAGGCACACCATGTGGATACCTGGAAGAGGTAATTTATCTCAAATGAGCAAACACTTTAATGAAAGCAAGAAGGTTGCCACCTGTCCAGTATTTACAGAGGCAACATGGAAACTGGGGTCTCTGCCCACTGCCTATAAATACATCCTCAAAGTTTAAGAAGGTAGCAGGAGCAACCACCTTTAGCACTTTCCAAGCAGTAAATCCAAGCTACCATTATTGAACTTCCCACTTCATGAAAGGAATAAAGTAATATACCGGTTCACGTGAGATACCAGAACACTCACACACAAAAGAAACAGATAAAACAACAAACATTTATTGGACAATTACATATACAAGAGACTTGCTAACAAGGTTACATTCACACCTAACAACCCTTAAACTAGGAACTTTTCTTAGCCAAATTATACAGATGAAGATATTGAGGCTAAAAGGAATTAAGTACCTTTCCCAGTGTCACACACGAAGTAAACAATCGGACCCAGTTTCAAATCTAGAGCCCAGGTTCTTAATTCACACTCCACTATGTACTCAACATGTTTAATTTTCTCTCCTAGATAATTTAAAATTTTTCTCTTCTATATAATTAATGGTATGTGTATAATTCAGAACGTACTCTAAAAAGGTTAAGTACCTAAAAAGAGTATTTTTAAAAAAGAATAATTTACTGACTTTTTTTTTTTTTTTTACCTTAGGACAAAGATAATACAAGAAGGAATACTGGTACTACTTAATATATTAAAAGCTACTACTGGATATTGACCACACATACCAGTTTTCCTGGAGCTAAAAAAACAAAGAAAGTGACACTGATGTCATCAATATATAGTCTTGACATGTAAAATGGTTTAAACTTTTGGTTAAGTTCTTCAAAAAGAAAATGGAGGAAGGAAGGGACAAAAAAGAAAAAATACAGTTCTAAGAAATAACTTCTTGCATTTCAGGATTTTCAGGTTATTTCCTTAATAAACCTTCCCAAGATTTTGGCATTTTGATATCCCACTTGGTTGAAAGAATTAAGACACTACTCATAATATTGGGTGATTCAAGAGACAATGAATCAATTACAAATCAAAGCTGAACTGATATTCCTGATACCTGTCCTATGATGAAAATATCCTCTTATGAACTGGATAAACAAATTATGAAATGCCCAACTGATAAGTATTACCCAAATATTAAAAATCATTCCCTAGAAGAATAAGAAAATCCTCTAGAACTATGAGTTGTTTTGAAGCTAACACTAGGACAGCATACCATAAGTGAAACACAGCATCATTTCTGTGATTTCTTGCCAAAAATGCATAAACTGAATCTAATCATGAGGAAACATCAAACAAATCAAAATTGAAGGGTATTCTATAAAAATCGGCCTGTAATCTCCAAGATCATGATGGTCAAGGAAAGACTGGGGAACTTTTCTGTGTTGGGGGAGTCTCTGTACCTGAATGAAAGAAAGATGACTTACTACAACACATAATTCTACACCAGATCCTTTGGCTCTAAAAGACACGGTTGGTTGGGACAACTAAGGAAAGTCGAAGGGGGTGTGAATGGTTTCCTAACATTGATCACAGCCCTCTGGTTATGCAGAAGAATGTCTTGCTTGAAATGCACACTAAAATATGAGAAAGTAATGGGCATCATGTCCGCTTCTTGCTTTCAAATTGTTCAGCAAAAGAAAAGGTCTCTGTTGTGTACCTGCAACTCTTCTGTAAGTTTGAAGTTATTTCAAAATAATTTTTAAATGCAAGGCACCCAGGTGGCTCAGTTGGTTAAGCCTCCAACTCTTGATCTCAGTTCAGGTCTTGATCTCAGGGTGGTGAGTTCAAGTCCCACAATAATAATAATTTTTAAATGCAAATATAAAACACTATGTGGCCTATAGGAACATTTTTATCATTTGTTAGTCTGTTAGTAGATGGATGAGTGGGCAGCAGGAAGGAAGGAGGAAGGGTAAGAAGAAGAAATGGTGGGCAGACAGAAAGATAGACACAGAAATAAAACAGACTGGAAGAACACAGAGAAACAGAAAATAATTAGTAGTCTATAAGTGTGTACAGGCAGAAGTGTGTATATCTATTCATTAATGTAATACACTACTTTCACGATGAGATGGGTGGTAAGGAAACAGTTTTTTTAGTGCACACTATATGCCAGGTACTGTACAAAATGTTCAACAAGTGTTACCTCATTACACCTTCACAAAAACCAGGAAGACAGTACTATCTCCATTTTTAGGTAAAGAGTCTGAGGTCCAGTAAAGTTAAGCCCAATTTCATACAACTAATAATTATCAGAGCTGGATACAAAATAAAATCTGCCTTGTTCAAAGCTAATGCTCTTTCTACTCTATGATAATGCTTACCATATATTTAAGTTATTCATACACTTGAGTTATAAATGCAACATGACCACGTAAGCTGTTATAGCTTTACATTTATTACCCTCATTATTATCTGTTAATAACCTCTCATGTACTTTAAGTGTCTGAGAATATTTTCCCATCCTTTCTGCTAAAATGTCTGAAATTTCTACTACTAGAATACACATAAAAATGAAAACACATTACCTGGAAAAGGTAATATATTAACCCATCATCATTTTTTGAATGACTTCTTCTATAAGCCCAGCTTGTTAAGCCATCTCCATAAAAGGTACACACTGACCATTTTTGTACTAGTCTAATAATAACTCAATTATTTACCTGTCCAACTATATTCTTCCCTATACTCTTCTGGACTTTAATACATCAATTATTCTCCCCCTCTAAGCAACTATCACTTTCTCTTCCCAAAGTACTTAGTGTTCTTTAGCCAACAACATTTAAAGCCTTTCCTAAAAATAAGTTTCCCTGAACTTGCCCTTTTCTCAAGCTATTATCACAAGCAGATTCTAACATCAAAGGCAGCTCTGTTCCTGGGGGTAGGCAAGCATTTAAAGACACACCACTCTCGGTCTACCTTCTACTTGATAAGTCTTACCTACACATATTTTAATCAGGGTCTCAAATAACCATTGTGTCAATATTTTAACTTTAAAATACTGCAATAGTCCACTTTTGGAAAATGTGCTCAGGGAGATCACTGTCTAGTTTTATAAAACCTCTATAATCTGCAGCACCTGGTGGCTCAGTCGGTTGAGCGTCTGTGCCTTTGGCTCAGGTCATGATCCCAGGGTTCTGGGATCAAGCCCCATATCAGGCTCTCTCCATCTCCTTCTGCCCTTCCCCCTCTCCTCCCCTTCCCCCATTCATGCTCGCTCACGTGCATGCTCTCTCTCTCTCTCTCTCTCAAATAAATAGTCTTTTTTTTAAAAAGTCTACAGCAAGATTTCATTCCTTTTGATTATGCTGAGTGAAATAAGTCAATCAGAGAAAGACACATATCAGATGATCTCACTGATATGAGGAATTCTTAATCTCAGGAAACAAACTGAGGGTTGCTGGAGTGGTGGGGGGTGGGAGGGATGGGGTGGCTGGGTGATAGACATTGGGGAGGGTATGTGCTATGGTGAGCGCTGTGAATTGTGCAAGACTGTTGAATCACAGATCTGTACCTCTGAGACAAATATTGCAATATATGTTAAAAAAAAAAAAAGAAGAAGATAGTAGGAAGGGAGAAATGAAGGGGGGAATCAGAGGGGGAGACAAACCATGAGAGACTGTGGACTCTGAGAAACAAACTGAGGGTTCTATTGGGGAGGGGGTGGGGGGATGGGTTAGCCTGGTGATGGGTATTAAAGAGGGCACGTTCTGCATGGAGCACTGGGTGTTATACGCAAACAATGAATCATGGAACACTGCATCAAAAACTAATGATGTAATGTATGGTGATTAACATAACATAATAAAATTTTAAAAAATAAAAAAAAATAAAAGAAGTTTATAATCTGATCCCATGCCAATGATCCACCTTTTCCCTCACTATTTTCCAATATAGTTATAATAGAAACCACATTTTAGTTATCACCATGTATAAGCCAGCCGCACTAGGCATGGGTCTCCATTCCATCTCCTTAATGTCCCTCTTCCCATTCTATGCTTATTCCCACCTCTGCAGCTCTGCTCAAGCTCTGCCCTCCATCTGGATGCTGTCCCTCTTCTGTAACTTATTATCCGTCATTCTAGGCCCAGGTAAAGCCTTCAGATAGGGCTCCCTGAAGCCTTCCCAATACTCGTAAGCCTACTCTGAGCTGCATCTTTTATGGGTTCTTACATTTAAAACCAGTATTTCCTCATTCAATCCTTGATTACATTCTGCCTAAAGTTGGTTCATAAGTTGTCAATCTTGTTCTATAATCACTGTGCATATTTTCTAGAGGTCCAGATCCAAGTCATATTTTTCTTTTATCTCCTAAAGCATATACAGCACAGTGATAAGGAAAGATAAAGTAATGATATAAAAAGGATCATAGCTTAAGAAACCAATCTATTTTAATTGTTCACATACCTACAAAGAATATGATGAACACAAATAATCTGTTTTTTAAACTAAGTCCCAAAACTTTCATTCAGTTCTTTCAAGAATGTTAATCTTGGGGCACCTGGGTGGCTCAGTCGGTTAAGTGTCTGCCTTCACCTCAGGTCATGGTCCCAGGGTCCCAGGATCAAGCCCCGCATCGGGCTCTCTGCTCAGCAGGGAGCCTGCTTCTCCCTCTCCTTCTGCCTGCCACTCTGCCTACTTGGGATCCCTCTCTCTCTCTGTGTCAAATAAATAAATAAAATCTTTTAAAAAAAAAAGAATGTTAATCTTGCTCTGAAGCTATAGTGCCAACATACTTAAAATACATTTATTTAGACTTTTATTTCAGACTTCAAATCCAGTACATTGAGGTTTTGCCAAAATATTAGAGATGCATATAGCTTACCAACACTGATGGCCACAGTCTAAAAATAATCTTTGAATCTTAAGTTTCCCACTATAAGAACCTAGATTTAGATATGTGAAATCACAATAAATGAAGTGCATGTATATAGCAGACTTGTCTAAAGAATTAAACTACACCCTAAATTATTATTTCATAAATGCTTACAACATTCCATGAAGCAGGTGTTACCAAATCCGTTATATTATTTTTTACTGTTAATGTGTTTGAAATGACCATAATTAGTCCAATGACATAGCTTAACCTGTAGGTAACTGTATGTTATTCTCGAGAAGTTAGTTTTCATTGAACCTTTCACACAAACTTATCCTGCAATCTGAGTCATGAAAAAAAATTTTAGACCTTTGGAAATCACTGATTATAGGTGGTTCCATGGCTGGTGGAAAGAAACTGACTATTCAAATTAACCCTATTTAAAATCAGTTCAGAAAAATAAAAACATATCACCAAACGAGAGAAGTTTTCTACTGGTTCTGTTATTACTCAAACTTCTAAAATGTATAGCTAGAAACAGAAATTAAGAAAGACTAAAACATTTGCAAGAACATTACCAGTATTACTTAATAAAAAAGCTAATGAGATTTCCATGGGAAAATCAGATCACAAAGGGAAAAAATAAGGTGGATACATTCACAAGAAATGTCATTTAATTTCCCCATAAATTAAGACAAAATTACCCACCAAAATTTATATTAATTCTCTACATCATTAGGGATTTAATCATTTCTCTGTACCTGAATAAAAGAAAGATGAAAAGAAATACATTTTCTTCCTAGACGGTTTATTAGGATTTATGTGTAAGTGTATTTTGCAAGGACCTAGAGGAGGGAATCGTACCTGTTTTACCAATGACTTCCTGTAACTCAGCCATAGAGGTGATTATTGCGGCTAGGAGGTCAGAACTGGTAAGCCAACTGAGCGCTTGCAAACAACGTAACTGCTCCTTCTGATGCTCTGCAAAAAAAGAAAGAAATCCATCTTGCAATGCTACAAACATTTAAAATCCATGTTTAAAATTCATAGCAACGTTTGGCTATTAAAATAGATCAAAACTTGTAGACAGAACTTTGCCTAGTATGGAAAAGTCTACAAGAAATGTTAGATTTGACTGAGAATTTATTTATATATTATATGAATTAGGTGAAGTCAAAAATAAGAGAGAGAGAGAGAGAGAGGATGGGGCACCTGGGTGGCTCAGTCAGTTAAGCATCTGACCCTTGACTTCGGTTCAGGTCATGATCTCAGGATTGTGAAATTGCACCTCATGTCGGACTCCACGTTGGGCATGGAGCCTGCTTAAGATTCTCTCCCTCTCCCTCTCCCTCTGTCCCTCCCCACCTACCCTACCCCTGCTCATGCACTCTCTCACTCGCTCTCTCTCTCTCTCTCAAAAAAAAAGAGAGAAGAAAATTTTTCTTTAGTTCTGCTTATATTACTTAATAGCTTGATTTTTAAAAAGTTAAAAATTGAAATCATTGTTTCCCCAGAATAGTCAAGTATTTTTAAAAAAGTTAACTGGAACATTTACATTTGTCTCATTTTCATTCAATTCCTCAATAGACGTTTAACTCTGATCATTTTATAATGATTCATAGAAAGTGAAAATAAATTATACCGGTAATTAATTTTAAATAGGGCAGAGTTTCTGGATTGACTTAATTGAAAAATCACTATATAAACTCTCCACTTTACTGTGAAAAGAGCATTCGAATATATTAAAGCTAAAAAAATATATATATATAATAAAGCTAGACAAACTTGAAATTATATTTGCCACTTTCTTTAAATTTTAATAGTCATAACAAAAAATCAAAACCAATTTATGAATAAATATACATTTACCCATACACACATACATATCTATATACACATGGGACTGTGTTACATGATTTGACATATTAAATGATTTTGTTTAAGTTTTTACGTAATAGCTAAACACAGTCACATTGTATGTTTTCAACTTAGATTTTAAAAAGCATAAATGATCTTACTTGGAAATTTATGCTTGTCTTTGGGCTCTCCTGTACACACTAACATGCCTATACCTTCTTTGAAACTTTCCATCCAGGTAAAAAGAGAGGCACATGATTGGCCCAAAATCTTGAGCCTATTTGCTGCCAAAATTGCAATAACACCTTTCCGGAATACACGTATCAATCCTTTGAATGGTTTTTTCTTCATCTTGGCTTCCTCTTGCTTCTTTTCGTCTACACTTGACAAAGCCTGGGCTAGAGTTCTAACTTCCAGTTTGAACAACTCAAAGGTGTTGACCTGCTCCTGGAGAAAATCTCTCTGTGTAGATAAGGCACATGATCGGCTGTAGAGAGGATATAAGGCACCAACCATCAATGCACAGGCTGCCAGCAAGGATGTTTGTTCCCTTTGAGTCTGTGATAACATGTTTTTGAAGCGTGAATTTTCAAGAACCAACTGTTCATGTGACCTCTCAATACGATTCAATTTTTCCATATTTTTTTCAGCAATTTCTTGAAATTTCTGTAAGAAGTCAAATAAAATATTTAAAACGTAGTCATCTTATTACTTCTAGAAAAGAAAACAAACTTTTGCTGACAACTTCTTCAAGAGAGCCATGTTCTAAATATCCAAAAATACGTATGACAGAGCAACAGTGAGCCAAACGGCTTAGCTCTAAATGTGCGCACTGATTTTTAAATCCTCTTACATAGAAGCTTCACATAAAATCGAACATGTAAATTTAAAAAGTACTTCATGAATTTCCTGTACACTTATATACATAAATGCACACATTTAGAAAGGAAAATTTCTCTTCTTCCATTCCTCACTAACTTTTATTTCCTGCTTTTAAACAGAAATTATAACACCAATAGAAGTTTTCCTATATGTAAAAAGACTTTACATTTTGCCAGAATAAGCAAAGGGTTAAGTCAATGATACAACATAGGGGCGCCTGGGTGGCTTAGTCAGTTAAGCGTCTATCTTCGGCTCAGGTCATGATCTCAGGGTCCTGGGATCGAGCCCTGTGTTGGGCTTCCTGCTGAGCCGGGAGACTGCTTCTCTCCCTCTCTCTTTGCCCCTCCCCCCCACCATGTGCACTCTCTCTCTCTCAAATAAATAAATAAACTCTTTAAGAAAAAAATACAACAGGGCGCCTGGGTGGCTCAGTCGTTAAGCATCTGCCTTTGGCTCAGGTCATGATCCCAGGGTCCTGGGATCGAGTCTCATATCGGGCTCCCTGCTCAGTGGGAAGCCTGCTTCTCCCTCTCCCACTCCCCCTGCTTGTGTTCCTGCTCTCACTGTCTCTCTCTCTCTGTCAAATAAATAAATAAAATCTTAAAGAAAAAAGAAAAAAATACAACAAATAGCACTTGACTGCCATTTACTGGATGAGGACAAACTGATTCTCAGGACAAACTCTCTCATATCAGCTCTTTCTTACCTTCCCAAGACAGAACACTGAACAAAGTACAGATCCAGCAGTGGGAAGAAATAACTAACTGTAAGCTGGGCCTCAGCAGTTCTCTGATCCTTTTTCCCTCATCAAGGGACTTGCAATCCAAAACAATTTTGAAACACAAAGAAATTTCAATGGCAGACAACATATTTTAATTGCTAGAAAATAAACTAGTTCTCTATGAAATCTTATGCCTAATCATTAAGGAACTGCTGGGGTAGAGTAAATTTCAGAAGATAACAGATCCCAATTTCCTTTACTGATTCATTTATCATTCAATACACATTTACTGATTACTCACTAAATTCCATGTGCTAGAAAAACAGACAAGCAAATCAATTATTGTGGCACAATGCTATGATAAAACTCTGCCAGATTGCCAGAGGTACACAAAAGGGAGTTTGCGCAAAATGATATTGACAGGCTTTTGGAGGGATATGACAAAGGTAGTGGGGTATATAATAGAAAGAATTAACAAAAAAACCTGATAAGGAAGTTAATCATAGCTATCCTATAAGAATTTAATGATCAGAGTTGGAGAAAATAATACAAACTCTTGCCTACTCCTCAAGATTTGATGTCAAAGCCTACCGTGGACAATGTTGATATGCGGTAGCCAAACAAATTCAAACTTGTAGAAATATACTGCTGAGAAAAATAGCTCTTGGGCCAAATCCAACCCCATGGCTAGGGGATGAGATTCCCAAAAGGTGCACAGTGAATAGAAAAAAGCCCTCGGAGGTACAGTCCTGAGTACGAATGAGTAAAGGAAGTCAACAAGAAGCCACTCTCTGAAGGAGAGTGGCTTATATCATTCAACTTCCTGGATGCTTTCCCTTGGGCAGGGGAAAAACTGTATTTTAGCCATGGTTTTAAATGTTTCTACATTATAATTCCCTTTATTTAATCCAACTCTTCTCTAAAGTCTGACCCAGCCGTATCTATGATGGTAGTGTGAAAAACAAAGGAACCAGGAAATAAAGGAACTGTGGCTTGCCCCAACCGCATCTCCACCACTGGCCAAGCTGTGGTAGCAGGATTTCATCACCGGGACTGTGTCCCAGAGCTCCATACAAGGACACTTGTAAAGGAAGTGGTGTCCCACTGGGAGCAGCTGAAAGAAGCAAGAAACTCTGAGAAGCTCTAACCAAGTAGACTGCTTGGAAGCAGATGTGAGACACACTTTTAAGGGAAGCAACCTTTAAGAAAAGGGAAAACTGACCTGAATTGTGGCTAAAGAAGGCAGGAAGACCAGTGTGTGGAAGAAGAAGAGCCAGAAACAGGATAATTATTCTAAGGAAGCACAAACAATTCAGAACGCCTGAAGAGAAGAGGAGAATGGTGGAAAATTGACAAGTAGGTAGGTAAGAGATGGTTAAGCTACGGAATTTAAACTATCTGGAAAGCCATGAGTACCCATAAGATCCTGGAAGTTGCTCTGCTTTAGTTAATGGGTGGGAGAATCAGAAATCCTAATAAAGACTGCCAAGGGTAGCAGTAGAGTTGCAGGGAGTAGGGATGGAATGAGACAAGCAAATAGAAATTATAACAGTTAACTCCGTATTTTCTCTACAATCAATTCCATTAGTTCAATTAGAGGGGAAAACAGGAAAATTCTAGGAAATCCAAGATAAAAGAGGCATACTGGCCATAGCTAGGTAGGAGACATAAAAATTAACCTCACCTGATTCCAGGTGGCTACCTATGTACACATTCACAGTTCTCAAAGTCTCAGGCAGAAGTGTGTTTTCAACAAAAAATACTCTTTTTGAACAACAACAAAAAATGGTGATGAGATATATTTGCTAACAATATTTTAAATATTTCAAAATAAAATGTGAAATCATTGGTCAAAATCAAATGGGTTGTTGAAAGAGAGCTGAAAGTATGTGAACTACTGGAATTAAAATTTTAAAAATAAACAAAATAAAAATTTAAAAATTAAAAAAAAAAAGGAAAGAGAGCTGGAAGTAAAGCAAGCCCATTCTGGAAAAGATTTAGTTAATTTTAGCACATGATAGACCTCAAACTCTTCTACCGTATACAGCTGGCCCACTTTAGGGCCTCAGGTTGAAGCTGACAGCATTTTAGAATGGCAACCAGAAACTGGCAGTCCTGGGATGAGGATGAGAGAGTAATCAAAATGTGGTGAGAAATGGATAAAAATCTGAAATACACTACCCAAAACACCCCATTTCTCTCGATGAAGAGAAAACCAGGAACCAGCTGTAATGTTTTAAAAACAGAATTGGGATTCCGGACTTCCACAGCCAGTTTTCATTTTCAACTGCCTGGTAGAAGCAGTGGTAATATAAAAGAAGCAACTTTTGAAGATCCTCATGTCATTCTATGACCCCCAAGTTTTGATCACTTGTAATGATTTATACATTTAAAAGTGCTGATTACTATTAATTACTACCACTACGGATGATTTCATGAGATTCCTATGATTTGTATTGTAAGAAAGAGATGCCATTCACAGATTGCTAGAACTAACAACAGGACTAAGAATACATATGAAGTTTGTTTATAAATAAAAATAATCTCTAAATTCTACCTCTGAAACTAATAAAAAAATAAACAAAAGGGTGTATATATCCTTTAAAAAATAAATTTAAAAGTAAAAATAAATAATCTCTAAATACTATTTAATTATCTAATAACTCTGCTGTCCTCTGTCATTCTTGGTTTAAGTAATTATAATCAAGATACCAGGTATCAATTGTTATTTTTTTAAATATAAACCAGACCAAGGGGTGCCTGGGTGGTGCAGTCAGTTAAGCGTCCAACTCTTGGTTTTGGCTCAGGTCATGATCTCAGGGTCTTGAGATCAAGTCCCATGGGCTCTGTGCTCAGCGGGAAGTCAGCCTGAGTTTCTCTCTCCCTCTACCTCTGCCCCTCCCCCTGCACACTCTCTCTCTCTCTCTCTCTCTCTCTCTCTGAAATAAATATGTAAATCTTTTAAAAAAAACAATCAGACCAATATTGAACTAGATGACTAGAATTAATTAGCAGGGTGAATTAAAGATTTAGGAATAATGAAGTTAAATATTTAAATTTTTAATGCTCTTATTAACAAATATTAACAACACAAAAACCTCAATAACATTAGTACTTAATGACAGTTTTGTTCATTTCTTAACAATTACATTTCTGCATCTCCACTGTCTCCACTGAGATCCAGAATCACAGATCTAACTGCCCCATAGGCCTCTCCACTTAGCTACCCCAAAGCCCTCTCAAGCTAAAGTAACCAGTCCAGTACTATTGATTTGCTTCCTAAACATATCCATAATAATCCTCTTTCTATCAATAAATGGTACCCAACATCCACCCAAGTGTTCAAACCAAAAACTTTCTAGTCAGTCTTTTTTTTTAAAGATTTTTTTTTATTTATTCATTGAGAGAGAGAGAGAATGGTAGAGAGAGAGCATGAGAGGGAAGAAGGTCAGAGGGAGAAGCAGACTCCCTGCTGAGCAGGGAGCTCGATGCAGGACTTGATCCTGGGACTCCAGGATCATGACCTGAGCCGAAGGCAGTCGCTTAACCAACTGAGCCACCCAGGCGCCCTAGTCAGTCTTAATACCTCCTTTCCCCCTATCCTCTACATTCCAAATCAAAGCCATCCGCAAATACAGTTGGGTTTACCTGCAAAATATACCCTGATCCATCTCCACAGCTACCCATGCTAGTTCGAGCTCTTCACCCTCAGCTACTCATGCCCACTTCGATGTTACTGTCACATTAGGTCAGTCAAATCCTATTGTTTAACCTCTGTCTTTACTGAACCAAGGTTCTCTCCTGAAGTCACAACACCCCCACATGCCTCATGCTGCAAAGATTTCACCTTCTCCTGGGATCCTCAACCTGATGAAAAAGGAGAGAATGGTCTGCTCCTTTACGATCCAGACATGAGACTCACCCCTCTTTCTCACAATTTAGCCATGTTCTCTAGCACCCCCAGGTCCTTGGCCTTCCAACTCCCCTAACACTATTTAAATCCTAACAATCTTCAGAGCCCATTTCAGGGTCTATCTACTCCATGACACCTTTCACTATAATCCTTACTCACACTGACCTTGACCTTCTCTGAACTTGTATCACTCAGACATTTAATTCCTACACTGCTACTTACTTATTTCATGTGTGTATATCTATTCTCCCTCCAATACAAAAGAGTGCTAGTTCCTAGAAGCCAGGAAGTATTTACTGTAGTGCCTGTCACAGTGTTCTATGCCCTGTAGGTATTTAGTAAATATTGAAAAAATTAAATAATCCTTTATAAGATGTTCCTTGGTGCTAAGCACAGTTTTTTGCTAATAGATACTGAATGTATACCAAATGGATAAAAAGCTTTACAAATATAAGGAGAAGAAAAATATAATCGAGAAAAAGATATAATTTCCAAATATAATTTGGAACTTATCAACATGTCAGAATTGTTTTAAAATTAATTCTGATATTCCACAGGGACCTTCAGAGGTACTGTATTATTTATAGTGAATTATTCTTGAAGAACAAAGCTTGTTTGATGGTAACACTGGAAACAGCAATAAGAGCAATTTTTCCCTTTAAAAAAAAAATCCTGTTCTTTACCCAAGGAGATTGAAGGCCAATATTTTTAAAGCAAACATAAGGAACATCGCCTTCAAATGGGACAAAAGCATTCCTAGTACTGAAATAACCTGCTCCTTGGTGTGTTTAATTTCAAAAATAACATTTGCAAATTCCTCCAAAACAACACTTTTATCTTGAAGAACTAAAAAAAAAAAAGAAAAAGAAAATACAGTATGGATATCTTTTATACAGATTTCTTTGGCATATCAAAAATACTATATAATTTCACTAGCTTTCCTCTACTGTCTGATAAATTCAAAGTGCATCCAAAATGAATGGGGGTGGGGGGGCAGATACCCTCTTTGCCTAATGAATCAAGCACTTACTTCCTGAAATACACAGGCTCCGTGGGACGCCTTACAGTGCTCCATGAACTATGAGACTCTGGGCCAGAAATTAGACACTTCCCTAGAGAGTAAAATTCTTTTTTATCACTTTTGCTTCCTGAGTTCTTATTCTTTATGTTGGCAAAAGACAAAATGCAAACTGGACATTCAATGATACATAGACATCAAAGGACTTCATTTAAAAATGTCTTATTTTTATAAGCTGCATACCTTGTCTTTTTATGCAATGGTAATATTTTAAAATATAATAAATTCACCTGCTTATCTTATGATGTAAATACTTCTCTGTTAAAAACAAAGCACATGTTGTGAAGAAAGTGGAAGCCTCACACCTTGCTGGTGAAGATGTTAAAATGATGCAGCAGCTTTTGAAAACAGTTTGGAAGCTCCTCAAAAAGTTAAATGTGGAGTTATCATATGACCTAGAAATTCCACTATCTGACCTTCATATATATATTCAAATCCCGTACTGATTATTTACTTAACTTAAAAAAACTATCTTTATTTTGTAAGTCTAGCATGGCAAAAAATATTATGTGCCCAAATGGTCTGTGCCTCTGGTTATTCTTGTTTCTAAAGCAGTAAAAATTATAAAGTGCCCTTTGGATAAGCAAAACCTTCAAAAGGACAGAGTTCTCCTTATCCTTAGACTGAGAATAAAGGTGTCAACATAGGCAAAATTAAAAGATACAACGTCAGATTGTTGATAAGTCAGCACCACCTCTCAATTCTGACCCACCTCAGGTCTCCCTTCCTTGTGGGTTTTCAGACCCTGGCAAGAGCGCCCAGGTTGGCTCCAGTCTCCTCTACAAAAACTTCAAATATTGATACCTCCTTTTCTAAGTTCATAGCATCCTCTTGGGAATTAATTACACAAAGTTGTTGTGATAAACCCTATATTATTTAATTTCTCGTGTGTTTAAGGGATGACCTCCCAACTAAAGTTGACAGTTTTTGAGGAAAGAACTAAGACTATATCGCTTTGTTAATACCACAGCATGGAACACAGTGCCCTATATATCTGGTATATAACATAAAAAGTATATTTTTATTAATATTAAATACATTATATAATAGGTGTCTTGATATTCTTACCAATAGCAATTTTGCAATAGAATATACTAAAAATTCAGTCTCTGGGAAAAAAAGTCTGAGAGAAATAAGAGATAAGGGAACTAGCATCTGTGGGTGGCTGACAGTGTGTCACTGGTTTTTCATACATTATCACATTTAACCATTAATCAAGAATCACTTGGAAATGCAAGCTCAAGAAATATGAAACTGAACTGTCACTAGACCCATTTTCAGGTATTATTTGATATACAAAAACAGCATATATTTCTAAAAGAAATGGTGTTGTAGCATAATGCAAAAAGGCCTGGAAGATCAGGATGATGAAAATGTATTAAAACAGCACATAACGTTCACTTTGCAATTTCTAAATGCCAAGCAAGGGGCTGACCATTTTACATCTGTTACCTCTATTCTAATCCCAATTCTAGAACTTTCTTGCTACACAAACAACTGGTATCAGTTCTCTGAACCTTGGTTTCCTCGTTTGTAAAATAAAAATGATGCCTAAATGACCTATCTCACATGGTTGTTGTGGGGCTTGAGTAAGAGGAGATGCACAAAGTTATAAAAAAAAGCACTGAAAAATCTATTGAGCATTGTGCAATTCAATTGACAGCCTTACTAAAAAAAAAAATATTCTAAAGCAATTATTTCAGAAGCAAAGGACTTCACACCAACTCAGAGTCCATCAATGCATGGTGTGCACAGGATTGTGTCAAACTAACTCCCTGTCATCATTCCAGGCAGCCATGTATACATATCACCTCCAATCATATAAACAAGCTAAGCTTGGAATATTTTTGGAATCCAATTAAAAAGAAAAAAAGTTTCAACATCTAATAACACTAATCCGTTCTTGCCAAATGTACTCTTAATACTGTCATACAAGAGAAATAAAATGCAATATATTATAATGAACCTGAATTTCTTTGATTTTTATTCTCCATTCTCAACTCACTTGATTTTACTAAGATGTCAAATAAACCTAAAGTGTTTACAATAAATATTACATGAAGGTTAACCATACAACTAACAGGCAAAAATCTTTACTTCTATTAAGGGAGTTCTTATTCCAGGAATTCCATTTTTTCAGATAGAAAAGATAAAAGAACATAAATAATTAACAAAAGCAAAGTTAATAAGAGAATTAATGTGGCACTCTGCCCAGGTGCTTCAGTAGGCATACATGTTTGAGATGTATTTACATGATGGCTCCAAAGTATTTAAATTTAAGAGTTACCCAACCACATGGCCAGCACATTTTACCTAATGCTAAAAACATGCTGTGATACTAAAACCAAGCTCCCTGTTCTACAAGTATCATTTATCTAATAGCATTCTCACTAATTGTTTTAAAGCTTACACATTCAAAAATCTTGCAAATAACTCTCCTACGTTTTTTCAGATAAAAACAATTTGAATCAAAAATTGTTTTTTATTTAACCTTTTACTAGCCATTTCTTTACAATAACCAAACATTAAACACAGGGCTCTATAGATAAGTCATTTATTTTCCAGCAGATGGCCTCTTGTAATAGCCATGCTCATCTAACACCAAACATCCTCTACAACCTACAATCCTATGCAACAATTGTGGATTTTTCTTCTTTATGTTCTTATCAATATAATTTTTGAAAATACATTAAGTAATATAAAATGAAAATAATGTTATTTGCATTGCAGCTCTGGGGGAAAAAAGAAATATAGAATTAATCATAATAAAATTTCCTAAAATAAAATTTATACATCCCATAATATGCATTATAATAGCAATTTACCAACTATAAAACCCAAATGAATTGCTGCTATCTATTCAATTACATTTTACAAAAATTCAAATATGTATATAAATAATATAGACAATATGACAATATATATTATTAATGTACTTTAGGAATAATGAAAATGATACTTTCAAACTGCATACCCATGGATCAAAGCCTAGGGTGTCACATGTTCTTCAGGAAAGTCTTCAGTGAGAGACTCTCTTAAAACACTACCATTTGTGATCATTGATTCCCTTTTAGTTAGGAAAATGAACTGCTATGCCTTCCTGCATATTTAGAATAAAAGTGAGTTGGGGGAGGAGTCCAAGATGGCAGAGGAGTAGGACACCTTAGTTTTTTTTGTCTGGCCCCAGGAATCCAGTAAGATAGCTATTAAATCATTCTGAACACCTGTGTACTCAACTGGAGATCTAAGAAAGGAATAGCTGCAACTCTACACATAGAAAAGCAACTACTTGCGGCACCTGGGTGGCTCAGTTAGTTAAGCATCTGCCTTCAGCTCAGGTCATGATCCCAGGGTCCTGAGATCGAGCCCTACATTGGGCTCCCTGCTCAGTGGGAAGCCTGCTCCTCCCTCTCCCACTCCCCCTGCTTGTGTTCCCTCTCTCGCTGTGTCTCTCTCTGTCAAATAAATAAATAAAATCTTTAAAAAGAAAGAAAAGAAAGAAAGAAAGAAAGAAAGAAAGAAAGAAAGAAAGAAAGAAAGAAAGAAAGAAAGAAAGAAAGAGAAAGAAAGAAAGAAAGAAAGAAAGAAAGAAAGAAAGAAAGAAAGAAAGAAAGAAAGAAAGAAAGAAAGAAAGAAGGAAGGAAGGAAGGAAGGAAAGAGAGAGAGAGAGAGAGAGAGAGAGAGAAAGAAAGAAAGAAAGAAAGAAAGAAAGAAAGAAAGAAAGAAAGAAAGAGAAAGAAAGAAAGAAAGAAAGAAAGAAGGAAGGAAGGAAGGAAGGAAGGAAGGAAAGAGAGAGAGAGAGAGAAAGAAAGAAAGAAAGAAAGAAAGAAAGAAAGAAAGAAAGAAAGAAAGAAAGAAAGAAAGAAGGAAGGAAGGAAGGAAGGAAGGAAGGAAGGAAGGAAGGAAGGAAGGAAGGAAGGAAGGAAGGAAAGAGAGAGAGAGAGAAAGAAAGAAAGAAAAAGAAAGAAAGAAAGAAAGAAAGAAAGAAAGAAAGAAAGAAAGAAAGAAAGAAAGAAAGAAAGAAAGAAAGAAAGAAAGAAAAACAACTACTTTCTGCAAGGTAGGAGGTGTGCGGAGAAGTGAATCCAGGGGATATATGGGAAAATAAACCACGAGGGTAGGGAGCCTCCCTCAGCCAGCTACCAAAAAGTGATATAGAAGCAGAGCACAAGGGGCACCTGGGTGGCTCTGTCAGTTAAGCATCTGCCTTCGGCTCAGGTCATGATCTCAGGGTACTGAGATCAAGCCCCGCATGGGGCTCCCTGCTCAGTGGGAAGCCTGCTTCTCCTTCCCCCACTCCCCCTGCTTGTGTTCCCTCTCTCGCTGTCTCTCTTTCTGTGTCAAAAAATAAATAAAATCTTTAAAAAAGAAGAAGAAGAAGCAGAGCACAAAATCAGAACTTTTAGAAGTCTGCTCCAGTGAGGAACATCCCTGCCGGAAAGGTGCTCATGTGGTGAAGCAGGGCAGAACTCTAGGTGGGACAGTGTGGTCTCAGAATCCTTGAGGTCACAGGAAGACTGGGGGTGCCTGAGTGCAGCAGAGCTCCCAGGTATCAGAGTGGGAAGCAGGCTGCAAAGACAGAGCCGAGGAGTGGGCTCTCAGCTCGGGGTTGCCATAAACCGTGAACTGCAGAATAGTCGGGCCACTGCTCTTCAGCAGGGACCCAACAATCAGCAGATCCCAGGAGGAGCGTAAGTTTTTCTTTCTTTACAATTTTGGGATGCAGGTTCTTCCAACAGACCAAAATACACCAAGAATCTAGAGTATGGCTCTGTTCTCTTCACTTGTCTGATCATATTCTCTCTTTTTTTCTTCTTCTTCTCCTTTTTTTTTTTATTAAAGTCTTTTCAAATTTTCATCTTTACAATTACATTCTATTCTTTTGATGTATTTAATTTTATATATATATATATATATATATATATATATATATATATATATATAAAGTTTTTATTTCTAACAGACCAAAATACGCACAGGATCCAGCGTATTACTCGGTTCTGTTCACCTGTCTGATTATATTCTCTTTTGTTTTAATTTTTGTTTTTGTTTTTTGTTTTAGGGCTCTTCTGATTTGTTTAGTGTATATTTCTCTGGGGTTGTTGTTGCCATTTTAGTATTTTGTTCTCTCATTCATCTATCCTTCTCTGGACAGAATGACAAGATGGAAAAACTCAGCTCAAAAAAGAGAACAAGAGGCAGTACTGACTGCCAGGGACCTAATCAGTATGGATATAAGTAAGATATTAGAACTAGAGTTCAGAATAACAATTATAAAGACATTAGCTGGGCTTGAAAAAAGCATAGCAGACACTAGAGAAGCCCTTTCTGGAGAAATAAAAGAACTAAAATCTAACCAAGTCGAAATCAAAAAGGCTATTAATGAGGTGCAATCAAAAAAATGGAGGCTCTAACTGCTAGGATAAATGAGGCAGAAGAAAGAATTAGTGATACAGAAGACCAATGATGGAGAATAAAGAAGCTGAAGAAAAGAGAGATGAACAACTACTGGATCATGAGGGGAGAATTCCAGAGATAAGTGATACCATAAAGGGAAACAATGTTAGAATAATTGGAATCCCAGATAAGAGGAAAGAGAGAGAAAGAGAGAGGGCCAGAAGGTATATTAGAGCAAATTATAGGGGAGAACTTCCCTAATCTGGGGAAGGAAACAGGCATTCAAGTCCAGGAAGCACAGAGAACCCCCGTTAAAATCAATAAAAATAGGTCAACACCCCAACATATCATAGTGAATCTTGCAAATCTCAGAGACCAAGAGAAAATCCTGAAAGCAATTCGGAACAAGAGGTCCATAACCTATAAGGGTAGAAACATCAGACTGGCAGCAGACCTATCTGCACAGACCTGGCAGGCCAGAAAGGACTTGCATGGTATATTCAGGGAGCTAAATGGGAAAAATATGCAGCCAAGAATATTGTATCCAGTGAGGATGTCATTCAAAATCCTCAAAAAGATGCCAAGACAAACAGAAACTAAAAGAATTTGTGATCACTAAATGAACCCTGCAAGAAATACTTACTTTTGGGGTCTCTCTTCACTTAAAGTAACATAGACCAGAAAGGAATGGAGACAATATACAGAAACAGTGACTTTACAGGCAATACAATGGCACTAAATTCATATCTTTCAATAGTTATTCTGAATGTAAATGGGCTACATGCCCCAATCAAAAGACACAGGGTATCAGATTAGATAAAAAAGCAAGTCCCATCAATACACTGTCATCAATACATTAGCATTATCATGCTAATGGACATCAAAAGAAAGCTGGGATAGCAATCCTTATATCAGACAAATTAGATTTTAAACTGAAGACTGTAATAAAAGATGAGGAAGGACACAATATCATAATTAAAGGGTCTATCCAACAAGAAGATCTAACAATTGTATATATTTATCCCCCTAACATGGGAGCAGCCAATTATATAAGCCAGTTAATAACAAAATCAAACACATTGATAATAATACAATAATAGTGGAAGACTTACCCCACACACTGCAATGGACAGATCAACAAGGAAACAAGGGCTTTGAATGACACACTGGACCAGATGGACTTCACAGATAAATTCAGAGCATTCCATCCTGAAGCAACAGAATACACATTCTTCTCCAGTGCACATGGAACATTCTCCAGAATAGATCACATATTGGGTCACAAATCAGGTCTCAACCAATACCAAAAGACTGGGATTATTCCCAATGCTTTTAAACGGCAACTCAATCACAAGAAGAAATTTGGAAAGAACTCAAATACATGGAGACTAAAAAGCATCCTACTAAAGAATGAATGGGTCAACCAAGAAATTAAAGAATTTTAAAAATTCATGGAAACAAATGAAAATGAAAACACAACTGTTCAAAACCTTTGAGATGCAGCAAAGGCAGTCCTAAGGGTGAAGTATATAGCAATACAAGCCTTTCTCGAGAAATAAGAAAGGTCTCAAATACACAACCTAACCTTACACCTAAAGGAGCTGGAGAAAGAACAGTAAATAAAGCCTAAACCCAGCACGAGAAGAGAATTAATAAAGATTAGAGCAGAAACCATAGAAAAGAACAGTAGAACAGATCAACAAAACTAGGAAAAGAATTAATAAGATCAACAAACCCCTAGCCAGTCTTACCAAAAAGAAAAGAGAAAGGACCTAAATAAATAAAATCATGAAATGAAAGAGGAGAGATCACAACAACACTGAAGAAATACAATTATAAGAACATATTATGAGCAACTATATGCCAACAAATTAGGCAATCTGGAAGAAATGGATGCATTCCTAGAGATGTATAAACTACCAAAGCTGAAACAGGAAGAAATAAAAAACACGAACAGACTGATAACTAGCAAGGAAATTGAAGCAGTAATCAAAAATCTCCCAACAGGGACGCCTGGGTGGCTCAGTTGGTTAAGTGTCTGCCTTCAGCTCAGGTCATAATCCCGGAGTCTTGGGATCGAATCCCACATTGGGCTCTCTGCTCAGCAGGGAGTCTGCTTCTCCCTCTGCCCTTCACCCTGCTCATGCTCTCTCTCACTCTCTCTCTCGCTCTCAAATAAATAAATAAAATCTTAAAAAAAAAAATATCCCAACACACAAGAGTCCAGGGCTGGATGGCTTCCCAGGGAAATTCCACCAAACATTTAAAAAAGAACTAATACCTATTCTACTGAAGCTGTTTCAAAAAATAGAAATGGAAGCAAAACTTCCAAATTCTTTCTATGAGGCCAGCATTACCTTGATCCCAAAATCAGACAAAAACCCCATCAAAAAGGAGAATTACACACCAGTATCCCTGATGAACATGAATGCAAAAATTCTCAAGAAACTAGCCAATAGGATCCAACAGTACATTAATAGGATTATTTACCATGACCAAGCGGGATTTATTGCTGGGCTGCAAGGGTGGTTCAACATCCACAAATCAAATAATGTGATACCCTATATTAATAGAAGGATAAAAACCATATGATCCTCTCAGTAGATGCAGAAAAAGCATTTGACAAAGTACAGCATCCTTTCTTGATTAAAACTCTTCACAGTGTAGGGACAGAAGGAACATACCTCAATATCACAAAAGCCATCTACAAAAAGTCCACAGCGAGTATCATTCTCAATGGGGAAAAACTGAGAGGTTTTCCCTAAGATCAGGAACACGGCAGGGATGTCCACTTTCACCACTGTTGTTCAACAGAGCACTAGAAGTTCTAGCCTCAGCAATAAGACAACAAAAAGAAATAAAAGGCATCCACATCAGCAAAAAAGAAATCAAACTCTTACCCTTCCCAGATGACATGATACTCTATGTGGAAAACCCAAAAGACTCTACCCCAAAATGTGAGAACTCATACAAGAATTCAGCAAAGTGACAGGATATAAAATCAATGCACAGAGATCAGTTGCATTTCTATACACTAACAATGAGACAGAAGAAAGAGAAATTAAGGAGTCAATCCCATTTATAATTGCAACAAAAACCATAAGATAGCTAGGAATAAACCTAACCAAAGAGGGAGAGGATCGGTACTCAGAAACCTATAGAACACTCATGAAAGAAATTAAGGAAGACACATGTTCATGGATTGGAAGAAAAAATATTGTGAAAATATCTATGCTACCTAGAGCAATCTACAGATTCAATGCAATCCTATCAAAATACCATCAACTCTTTTCACAGAGCTGGAATAAATAATCCTAAAATTTGTATGGAACCAGAAAAGACCCTGAATAGCCAGAGGAATGTTGAAAAAGAAAACCAAAGCTGGTGGCATCACAATTCCAGACTTTAAGCTCTATTACAAAGCTGTCATCATCAAGACAGTATGGTACTGGCACAAAAACAGACACATAGATCAATGGAACAGAATAGAGAGCCCAGAAATGGACCCTCAACTCTATGGTCAACTCATCTTCGACAAAGCAGGAAAGAATGTCCAATGGAAAAAAGACAGTCTCCTCAACAAATGGTGTTGAGAAAATTGGACAGCCACATGCAGAAGAGTGAAACTGGACCGTTTCCTTACACCATACACTAAAATAGACTCAAAATGGATGAAAGACCTAAATGTGAGACAGGAATCCATCAAAATCCTAGAGGAGAACACAGGCAGCAACCTCTTCGACCTTGGCCACAGCAACTTCTGGCTAGACACATCTCCAAAGGCAAGGGAAACAGAGGCAAAAATGAACGATTGGGACCTCATCAAGGTAAAAAGCTTTTGCTCAGCAAAGGAAACAGTCGACTAAAAGACAACTGACAGAATGGGAGAAGATACTTGCAAATGTCTAATCAGATAAAGGGCTAGTATCCAAAATCTATCAAGAACTTATCAAACTCAATACCCAAAGAATAAATAATCCAGTCAAGAAACTGGCAGAAGACATGAATAGACATTTCTCTAAGGAAGACATACAAATGGCCAACAGACACATGAAAAAATGCTCAACACTACTTGGCATCAGGGAAATCCAAATCAAAACCACAATGAGATACCACCTCACACCAATCAGAATGGCTAAAATTAACAACTCAGGAAACGACAGATGTTGGTGAGGATGCAGAGAAAGGGGAACCCTCTTAACACCATTGGTGAGAATGCAAGCTGGTGCAACCACTCTGGAAAACAGTATGGAGGTTCCTTAAAATGTTGAATACAGAGATACCCTACAGCCCAGCAACTGCACTACTAGATATGTACTCCAAAGATACAAATGTAGTGATCTGAAGGGGCACCTGCACCCCAATGTTTATAGCAGCAATGTCCACAATAGCCAAACTATGGAAAGAGCCCAGATGTCCGCTGACAGATGAATGGATAAAGAAGATGTATGTATACACACACACACACACACACACACACACACACACACACAATGGACTACTACTCAGCCATCAAAAAAATGAAATTTCGCCATTTGCAACAATGTGGATAGAACTGGAGGGTATTATGCTAAGCAAAATAAGTCAATCAGAGAAAGAATCATCATATGAGCTCACTCATATGTGGAATTTAAGAAACAAAACAAAAATTTAAGAAAACAAAACAAAGGCTCATCGGGGAAGAGAGGAAAAAATAAAACAAAGAAATCAGAGATGGAGACAAACCATAAGAGACTCTTAATCATAGGAAACAAACTGAGGATTGCTGAGGGGAGGGGGGGGTGGGGGAATAACGTAACTGGAGGATAGACATTAAGGAGGGCATGTGATGTAATGAGCACTGGTATTATATAAGACTGATGAATCACTGAACTCTACCTCTGAAACTAACAATACATTATATGTTAATTAATTGAATTAAATTTTTAAAAAGGAAAAAGAAGAAAAAAACAGTAAAAGTGAATTCATAACACGGATAGGAAAGTTTGAAATCAGAAGTGTGATACCTCTAGTTTTGTTCTTTTTTCTCAGGACTGCTTTGGCTAATATGGTCTTTTGTGATGCCATACAAATTTAAGGGTTGTTTCTTCTACTTCTGTGAAGAATGCCTTTGGTATTTTGATGGAGAAAGCATTGAATCTGTAGATGGCTTTTGGGTGGTACAGCCATTTTAACAATATGTAAAATCTTCTAATCCATGAACAGGGGATGTCGTTCCATTTGTTTGTGTCTTCAATTTCTTTGGGCAAAGTCTTAACAGTTTTCATTGTAGAGATCTTTCACTTCTTTGGTAAAATTTATTCCTAAGTATTTTATGATTTTTGTGAATGGGATAGTTTTCTTTACTTCTTTTTCCAATATTTCATGATTTCTGTTAGTTGATTCTTTTAACCTTCCACTTTACTGAAATCATTGATTAATCCCAACAGTTTTTTGATTGGCTCTTTAAAGTTTTCTATATATAGGATCATAACATCAGCAAGCCATAGTCATAAAAACAGTATGATACTAGCACAAAAACAGACACATAGACCAATGAAACAGAATAAAGAGCCCAGAATTAAATCCCGGTATATACAGTCAACTAATATTGGACAAGAGAGCCAAGAACACCTAATGGATAAAAGATATTCTCTTCAAACGGTGCTGGGAAAACCAGAGGAATACACACACAACAATAAAATACGACCTCTAACATTTGTTCTGCAAAAGTACTTTTAAGTGAATGGGAGAATATATTTGCAAATCACCTATCTGACAAATGGCTTCTGTTCAGAATATATAAACAATTCTCAAAATTCAGCTACAAGTAAACAAGCAATCCAATTAAAAAGTGGGCAAAAGATATGAACAGATCATTTACCCAAGAATATATACAGATGGCAAAAAGCATAGGAAAAAAACATTCAATATTATTATTCATTAGGGAAAATGGAAATTAAAACCACACCCACTCCTTGCCTACTAGACTATCTAAAAAGGAAAAAAAAATTATGAAACCACATGCTGGCACAGATGCAGAGCAATTAGAACTCCCTTACATTGTTAGTGGGAACTCAAAATGGTACAGCCACTGGGGAAAACAATTTCATAGTTTTTATCATATAACCATTTATATAACTTATAAATATGTACGTACCATATAACCCAGAAATCACAATCCTCTAAGTATTTACCCAAGAGAAAAGAAAACTTATGATCACACAACAACCTATCCACGATAGGTTCTTTAGTCATAATTGCTAGAAAATAAAAAGAACTCAAAGGCCCATCAGCAAGTATAAACAAACAGTGGTACATCCATACAATGGAATATAACTCAGCAGTAAAAAGGAATGAGCTACTGATATATGCAACAACATGAATAATTTCCAAACATATTTTGCTAAGTGAAAAAAAGTCAGACCCAAAAGGCTACATACTGTGGGACTCCATTTATATGACATCCTGGAAAAGGCAAAACTTTAGGTATACCCGACAAACCTGTGGTTCTTATATATGGTCAGTTGTTTTTGTTTTGTTTTGTCTTCACAAAAGGACCAAGGCTATTCAATGAGGAAAGTAAAGTTGTGAACAATGATGTGGGAACAATAAATAAATACAGGGGGAAAATGAACCTCAGCTTCTACCTAACATTAAATACAAAAATTAATTTGAGATGGATCATAGACCTTGTCATAAAAGCTAAAACTTTAAAACTTCTAGCAGATGGGGCACCTGGGTGGCTCAGTCATTAAGCCTCTGCCTTCGGCTCAGGTCATGGTCCCAGGGTCCTGGGATCGAGCCCCACATCGGGCTGTCTGCTCAGCGGGGAGCCTGCTTCTCCCTCTCCCACTCCCTCTGCTTGTGTTCCCTCTCTAGGTCTCTCTCTCTCTCTCTCTCTCTCTCTCTCTCTGTCAAATAAATAAATAAATACATACATACATAAATAAAACTTCTAGCAGAAACAATAGGAGAGTATCTGCACAACTCTGGAGTATAGACACATTGCTTACCACATAAAAATAAATACTCAAAAAGATTTACAGGTTGGACTTCAACAAAATTTTAAAACTTGTGATCATCAAAAGAATTATTTATATCCAGAATATCTAAAGAACTCTTACAAATCAATAATAAAAACACAAATAATCCCAACTTTTTAATGGGCAAATAACTGAAGAGATATTTCACAAAAGAAGATATAAGAATGACCAATAAGAACATGAAAACTGCTAGACATTATTAATCACCAAGAAAATATGAATTAAAACCACAAGGAAATACCTTTTTATTTTATTTTTTTAAGATTTTATTTATTTTTTTTTTTATTTATTTTTTTTTTTTAAGAGAGAAATAGCGAGAGCAGGAACACAAGCAGGGGGAGTGAGAGAGGGAGAAGCAGGCTTCCTGCTGAGCAGGGAGCCCGATGCAGGGCTCGATCCCAGGACCCTGGGATCATGACCTGAGCTGAAGGCAGATGCTTAACGAATGAGCCACCCAGGCGCCCCTGAAATACCTTTTTAAAACAACTAGAATGGCTAAAATTTTAAAGACTGACAATACCAAATGTTGCAGAGGATGAAGAAGAATAGAAACTTTCATATATCGGTGGTGGAAATATAAAATGATACAACCATTTTGGAAAAAACTTTGATACTTTTTTTTTACAAACATACACCTATCCTGTGATCTAGCAATTGAACTCTTAACCAAGAGAAATGAAAACCTTATGTCAACAAAACACTTCTACAATATTTGTTGCAATTTTATTTACAATAGTGAAAAACTGGAAACAACTGAAATATTCATCACTCACAATCTATAGAATTGTGGTGTAATTATAAAATAGAATACTACTTGACCATAAAAAAGAACGAACTACTGACACACACAACAACATGGGTGAGTACTAAAAAATATTTTGAGTGAAATAAGCCAACCACCAAATACTCCATATTGAATGATTCCATTGAGGGGAAACTCAAGAGCAAGTGAAAGTAATCTATGATGATAGGATTGGAACACTGGTTGCCTATGGAATGGAAACTGGAAGAGGGCACAGAAGAACTTTCTGGGGCAATGAAATACTTTAAGTTTTAAGTGGGATATGGTTACATGGGTCTTTGCATTGATCAAAACATCAAACTGTACACTTAAGATCTGTTCCCTTCACTGTATGTCAATGCTACCTCTAAAGAAACTGTAATAAATTGTTTAGGTCTTTTACTCATTAGTAGAAAATGCAAACCATATCACACAGCACCATGCAACACCAAACACATGGCTACTTTTAGACAGTATTAATTCATTCAAATTCACAGAGGAAGGCATAAGTTAACATAGGGCCCTTATGTTTGAGAAAGCAGAATGGTGTTATTTTAAGCAATATGAAACTGTTTATTGACAAACAAAAATAATATGATTTCTTTCTTTTAATTAAACTTGCCAATATAAGTATGAACCAATATAAGTATGGACCAAATAAAGAGGTTAAATACTGAGTCAGGCTCCTAAGTATCTTATCTTGGGAACACATGAACTATTATTAAAGTCAATACCAAAAGAACGTATACACTATCATTAAGTTATTCCTGATTGGGCAGGGATGACAGTTAACAGTATAAATTATGATGACAATAATTTGTATAGGAAAAAATACGGCCATGTTAACTACTCATAACTTCTGTTCTCAATCAAATCCAACACAGGAGACATGATACAACCTATAGTCAATTATTTTGCTATGGGGTCTACAACTATAACTCCGTTTCCTATACAATGTTAGGAGGTATAACAAATTTCAACCCCAAATGAATTAAAATGATGGTTCACACACGAACCCCTACAACTGGAATGAACTGGATAAAAGAGTATCTACACTAAAACTGGGTAACATTTTACCAAATCTCTTAACCCTTTGTTTTAAAAATAAATAAAGGAAATAAAATTTTAGCATTTAATTGATCAGTGCAGTCTAGGATGTTTTAACCAGAAACCCATCTACTTTCCTCCCTAAGTATAAGACAATCCTTAATACACATGCAGGCACACACACGTGTGCGCACACACACACGCACGAGCACGCACGCACACCCATTTGTGAGCATATGTGTGTGTTTGCATGATCACATGTATGTGTGCCTAACAAGTTCTATGTGGTTCTCAAAGAGTTCTAAACTGATTTGGCATTGGTACTAAAAGAAAACACTCGAAATAGCACAAGACTGAGCACCCTATTGCTAAAGCTCTTTGCAGAAGCAGCGTACCTGTGCCCTCCTCTGTACCTCCAACAGGAGCTCAGAGTACTGCAGCTCCAGTTCCTTCTTTTGTTTGTGCCAGCAGCTCTCCTGGGCTTTGATCTGCTCGGCCACTTTGTTAAAGGTGTCTTCCTGGGTCTGCTGAAGTTCTCTCATCGTATCAGACTTGTTTTTACAGATATACTCCAGGTGACTTATCTAAATGGGGATACGCAACAGAGAATGAGATATGCTCACAAAATATGTCTTTGTAGCACCTCTCCAAATGCCATACATCTACCATGTTTCGTTCCTTAAGTTCACATAAAAGTTTTAAGTTAAAATGAAAACAAAAAAACTAAGAAACAGAAATTGGTAGGACAAATTATCATATTTTAGGAGAAAATGGTGTCATTTGTATGTATGTGTGCTTAGATCACAAATCATTTTTCTCCTTCTAATAAAGTTACTCGTTCTATAATCAACTTTACTGAGAAAACTAAGAAGAATATTTTTACTTCTAGAACCAAAGCTCAAGCTATTCACATATCTCAATGGGAAATGAAGTATTTCAATGAGATCTATAAATCTACATTTTATATATAATAAAACAGAAAGTCACAACCATTTTTTATTTCACATTCAAAACACTGGAAAGAAAATCATCATGTAACGTGTACGACAATTAATGATGTTTTGAAACTATGAAAAACTATTAAAACATAATACCATCTCAGAGGGTTCAAACATGTACTCATTTTAATTATCAGTAATTTTCAAACCCATTATACACACATTCACAATCATGAACAGCATCTGTGCTTCTCACAATTTACTCCCTCATTTCCTTAATCCTACTTCTCAGTGCCTAAGGTTGTGTTTGCCAATCAAACCAAGGTAAAATGTTCTCACTGTAAAATTGGGCCAAGATGCTGTTTCATTAATTCCACAGATTGGAGGGGGGAAAAAAAAAACCTAGGTAACAGTTTTTTTCTTCATGACACACAAGACCAAATGCCATGGCAAATAAGATCTGGAAACCAGACCACATAATACAGTCCTGACCAGTTCAGTAGACCCAGGATGAGAATCAGTATCTTTAACGGTGGAATAGGTTGGTCTGCTAAGCCATTTAAATCTTCCATAACCAAAAGTGGGCTTGTTGTTTTTTTGTTTTTTATTTTTTTTTTTGAAAGACTGAATTCCTAGGCTGGTGAAGTCCACTGTTTTCTGCTACCATGTATACTTTGAACACGCTACAGCACTGAATGGGGTCCGTTAATACACAGTTTGTTATAATTCAAGAAATAACCAAAAACATAATTTTAAATTTTTAAGTGCTTTTAAAGTAACACCTCATTATTTCCTGGGCAAAAATTTTAAGATCATGTTTTTGAATAACTGTATCTTGTTTCTATTTTATGCTAACATAAAGAGTTGGTTTATTAATGTAAATGACTAAGTTCTTTGAATTGCTTCATCAGTAAGATTAATTTATTTTCTTTTAATTAGGTCCCTGTGGCTAATACTGGCTAGTAGTATTAGCATGTCCCGCACAGAGTGTGGAGCTTAGAGACTTCATACAGACTTCAGTCACATTTACATGCCCACAGCAATGGCATCAAACTGAGTTGTAGACAAGCCATAATTAATGGTATTGAATTATTAACATCCAAATTCTTTTTGAAATAAGATGAATGTCAGCCCCTCTTAATGATACTGTGATGTGGACAAATGTCACTGAATTTAATAGAGGTATCTGGTGCCTGAGGACAGTTACCTTCTCATTAGCCCTGGTGAGGTCTGCGATCAGGGCATCAACATTCTCCTGCAAGACTGCACAAAGCTCGGTCCAAGAGAATTTATCCAGCATGCCTTCTGGTTGTTTCATGAGCACACAGCCTGCTATCAAGTGCTGATACAAGGTATGAAGAAAGGTTAGCTTCTCCTGTGAGGAAAAAAAAAAAAAAAGAAATTAATTCCAGTATATCAACACTGTAAGAAGTAAAACACATACTACGTGTGGCAAAGGATTTGTTTCAAAAACTTGGAAAGGAATTAAAATACCCAAGTGTCATCTTGGGTGACTTTTTTTACACTGTCATCTTGGGTGACTTTTTTTTTACATTCAAAAGCATTAGATAAAAACCTGGAATTGCTTAAACTTGGTATTCAAAACCAAAATCTGCAGTCTAGAAGCCAGAAAACCAGGGTTCTGACCCCAGCTCTGCTCCTCCAGAGGATGGGACCTAAGTGCCTGTTTAGGCATCGCCTTTCTCAGCTTTGACATGACGTATCTGCACTAATTGTCTCTAAGCCCTTTTGACTTTTGTCCTGATGTCAGGACAGTAATTCTATAATTTCATATCTACATTCGCCAAAACAGATGTTATTTAAGTCAGAAAACCAATATAGAGAGAACAGTGTTACTCAACTCTGTTAAAGACAAAGTTACACCAATATCTGTGCTTTACATGTACACAATTACTCAGCTTTCTTCCTCCTCCAGAGACTCCAGTTTGCTTACCACTTATAGGAAATCTATCCCCAGCCCCTTAGGCAAAGCAGACAGTGATATGAAAGATATGGAAGAGGGGCTCATTCGTTTTCCCCATAAGTTCATATAGTATTTGGCACACTGGGCATTTAGACGTGCTTAAATATTACAAAGTAACAGGCAAAAAGAAATGGACACAGTTGCCCAAGACATATTTTCAAAACTGTCCAATTAGAAATATGTAGTAAGTTTTTTAAAATTATGTTGCCATTGTAGTAACTAAACCATCCACTGTTTAACAACCCAGAAACACTATCCCATAGAATTCAGTAAAAAGCTGATCCCATCTTGAACACACAAAAAGAGTTTATTTACTGAAATGCCAAATGGCTCTCTTTATAAGGTGTTCCATCTATAAAGTGCCCAAGAGAGGAACTCAAGATGAGGTCAGTGTAAAACTGCAAAAGGATATCTTTTGTAGATAAAATAAGTTCCTTCAAATTTTTTTTTAAAGATTTTATTTATTTATTTGACAGAGAGAGACACAGCGAGAGAGGGAACACAAGCAGGGGGGAGTGGGAGAGGGAGAAGCAGGCTTCCTGCCGAGCAGGGAGCCCAATGTGGGACTCGATCCCAGGACCCTGGGACCATGGCCTGAGCCGAAGGCAGACACTTAACGACTGAGCCAGACAGGCGCCCCTCCTTCAAATTTTGTTAATAGATCAGCAAGAAAAGGAAACCCTTTTAAAAGAAGAAAATTTGAGAGGGAAAAAATAGAAATGCTAATCTTCTAGATAAGAAAAACTGTATATAGTATATGTAAAGGTTGTATAATTATAAATTGTGGGGAATTTTTCATATATATGTGTGTGTTTGTGTGTGTGTGTGTGTGTGTGTGTGTATCTAATTCTCTGTATATGCTACCTTACCTTTTCCCAAATATAACAAGTTAAAACCAAAAATTTTTAATACATAGTTACAACCACGAACTTGAGTTAGGATATCAGAAGAATCCTCATAAATACGTTATGCCTTTTTCTTTGTTAAGCAATTAAAGATGTCTTTTACATTTTCAACTGGGTTGAGATGTTTAAAAATCTTATTAAATATAACTAACCAAATGTAATATTCAGGCACTAAAAGTCTTCGCCCTCCACATTTTGCCAAGTGATCGAGTTCATCCTAAAGGATAATTCATTGTGTCTCCATTATGTCCTTTTTGCTTGGGCTGTGATAAACCATGCATGATAATCATCCATTTGGCGTGAAAAGAGAATCTCAAGATCCAAAATCAATTCACACATGTTGAACCCAACCACAATGCTGTAGACATGCTGACTTTACAATACAGGCAGGCTTCTAGTTTCCTTTCCTTTAATCATTATCTGATGTGTAGAACAATTCCAGCCCCTTCATGTGGACACAATTTAAATCCCAGACTGTAAGAAGAGTGGAAAGAATGTTTCCTTTTTACTCTCTTGGCATTCATGTTCATATTTGTTGGAGTAATGAACTCAATATGCAGGACGACTCAGATGAACTGGTTCCACACTAGCTAAACCAGCTCTATATCCCATGGGTAAAAGAATATATAACAGTTCCATTCACACAGGCTCATACAGAATAGAAAAGTTTTGTCATAATATTTTAAGAACTCATTAATAAATAAAAATGGATAGGCAACTCTCAAGGGCATGTAAATAAAGTTTCAATATTGTGGGACTTGTCTTCTCCTAAATTTTGGTTAATATCCTACAATTATAAAGAGTAAGGAGACTGTCTGCTAAAGGAGATGTTATTCCTGTTTTGCAAATAAGAAACTAAGATGTGGACAGACTAAGCTGTGTGCCTTGTCCATATTCACAGTTTGAAAACAGGAGTACCACGAGCCAAGTCCAGTTCTTTCTGATTACGAAAAACATATTCTTTCCACCATGTTCAGCTACTAAACTACTGAAATAAAAAATAATTTTGTCACCAGCAAATAGGAAAACTTTGAAAGGACTGTTTTAGGAGCCTCAGTGCTTGGGATATGATGTTCTAAATAGAGAGATGAAGCCACAGAAGCGACAGAGGGGTTAAACTCCATTACTTCTCCCCAAAATAGGATGACAGGAGAGTAATGGAGTGACCGATTGTGCGGCTGGCATGAATATTTCAAAAAGAGTCGGCTCAGAACAAATCAGAGTAAAAACAGCCACTTGATGTATGTAAATTTAGAAAACTGAGATTAGTGAAGGCCTTTCCTGCCAGGCGTCCTGTCTCAGGTAATACCTCGGTATCCTTCTGGAAAGCCTGGGCAAGCTTCTGCAGTTCACTCTCCGATTGCGCTGCTCGAGCCTTTTCTTTCTCCCAACAGTGCAGCACATTCTGTAGTTCCACTTTCAACGTGCTTATGAGAGCCTCTCTGTCTGCACATTTAGTGCGTAAATGACTTAACTCTTTACTGACATCGGCCAGTTTTTCCTGAAGGTCCTGTCAGAGATGCAAAATAAAGAGACTGCATGAAGGCCGGCCAATAAAGGGACGGAGGATACAAACACAAAATACATAATGAAAACCTCCAAAGCTTTACCATAAAAGAATCACAAGCGCAAGCATTTGGCTACAATGCTAAACATTACAGTAATTTATTGAATCAATTTTCTAACTATACCATTTTAGCTCAAAAGTTAGAAAAAACTGTTAAGTTTTAACACTGAAACATAAAATGTTCATAAGATACCTGATTCCTAAAAGCTCTTTGAAAAGGAGTTTTCCTTTCAATTCATTATTTAAAAAAAAAAATAGCTTGGTAGCTCAAAAAAAAATTTCATAACATGTAAATAACATTTTCAAATGAAATATTTTACATTTAATATACGAACATTTACTTCCCAATGACGTCCAAATACTAATAGAAATCTCAAGTGTGTGACACAAAATTCTGAACCATTTCTTCTTCAACCTTATTAACAAATTCTACTGAAGTATGTCCATGACAAACTCAACACGAACCAACACAAAAAATTTCCAACTCGGAGACTTGCCTCGGTATAATTTTGCAAAGATGTAGTACATAAAACCAGTGCAGAAAATAAAATAAACTCTTGTCTTGGACCTTAGCCAGTGCAGTCTCAGCCCATTACTAGGCATGATGCTCTAAAAACAATTGCTCCACCCTAAAATGATGAAAACTAACTCCAAATACTGATGTGCTTATGTAAATAAAATATGTTGAATATGTATCTGAGGCTGGGCATTAAATCTTAAATCACTTTTTGAATCTATGGTATTAAAATTAAATCTGGGAAATACATCTTTCCTTTAACCAAAATAATTTCCAACAGTTTTATTTTTTTAATGAAAAATACATTCTTGTTACTTTGATCAACAATAAAAAATCAAAATTGTATCCAAATGTACTTAATAAAAAATTGGGAGATACATTTTCAGATATCTCTATTTTAAAGTATTCCCTAGATAATCATATTTGTTTCTTAATACAAAAGGAAAAAGTTATTCTAAGTCATAATACCTTTATATTTTTAGTGTGAGATTCTATCTTCTGTTTGGTAGAATCAAGTTCACTCGATGCCTTTTCCTTAGCATCATTCATGCTGTTTAACTGATGAAAGAAAATGTAAGTTACTTTTTTTATGTTTTTCAAGGGTGACTAATTCAAAAGCTAATCTTTAATGTTTTTTAGGCAATTACTTAAACACCAATGTTCCAACAGCGATTAAGAGTCTTGAAAAATTCTTTCTTTTGGTTAACTATGTCATTTCTGTCACAAGTTCACATGGCTAAAAAGAAAAAGCATTCAAGCTTAAAATGTCAGTGATGCTACTGTGTTTTTACTAGATGGCTGGATAAAGGATTTCATTCTTATTGTAAACAAATACAACTTTATTCTTAAAATCCTACTGGACCAAAATGCCAAAAGCACTGGCATCTACAAGGAAAGAAAAAAAGCACAGAGCAGAAGACTGTTCTTTCTATACATCATGAGGGTATTCGGTGGTCTCTCACTCCATATGACAACTTCAGGGTCGGTCACATGCAGTCCTACTGGGAAGGCTTGTGGCAGGTCATCAGTTGGTCCTGCTCCGCTTGTGATTTATTTTCTTTGACAGTTCATTCTTCTTTCTGTCAGACTGCTCTTTTTGCTTTCTTTGCAGCCACCCCCTTGGTCTCCCCACTGCTGTCTCTGGCACGGGTTCACAACAAAGCACATTACTAAGCCAAAGCCTGCTGAGTCGACTTTTCAACTGTGCTAAGGATCATGTGACATTCATCCTCCCAAATAACAATTCGCTGTGGGTAATATGTTCCTAGTTACCCTGCAGCTTCCAGACCTAGGCCTCAGAAGAGTTTCATAAACTACTAACAATACAGGTTGCCTTGTCTCACTAGGAAAGACTTAGCAATATTTGTTCTTTATAGAAATTTAATTATTTCAATGGTCACTTTCTTTTTGCCTTTTGAACAATTACAGAGAGTATTAAGAAGACTCACTTTTCCTCCTTTGTTGACCGTGGTAAACTAAAGTAAAATAAACCTCTTCTGAAATGTGAAATATAATGATTCCGTGGCCTCGTATTATTTGAAAGAAACAAATAAACAAAAGGATAGACACTAAATCCTTGCTATGTGGCTTGTCTTTGGTTTGAACAATCTCTTGGTTGTTTTGCTAACTAATTGTATTTCATGTAATTATTTCATACTCTCTAGTTTGACAAGAGCCAACTAAACAAACTCTTCAATTTTTAAAGCATAAATCCATAAAATATTTTAATACCCAAGAAAATTATCAACCCACACATTAAACAATACAAATGAGATGAAAAATAGAAGCAAGAGCTTTTTAATCAGCAAACCAAAAACTACCAAGCTACATCAAACAGATACTTGTTTTTGAAAACTTCTAACAACAGTCCTTTAGAGAATGAGAACTAACCTCTCTCTTGTTTTGTTAAGACTTCCATAATTTGTAGAAATCCTAACCTAAAATCTTGACAAAACCTAAATTTCCACTACCTAGTCCTAATTTGCTAAGAACACGTGAACATATAAATAGAATACATATTAACTTAGATGACTTGTGTCGTTTTTTGATTAAATTAAAGTAGATAAATTTTGAAGGCCAAGAAGTGACAAGAGTCCTCGTAACTTTGACAATAATAGGATGACTTTAGAGTTACAGAAACATAAGTGAGACACGACTTTAGGCCACACTTAAAGAAAGAACAGTGACAGACAATTTATTATTTTTTGTATCTGTGAAGCTGTCAAGTCAACATTCCCAGTCTTTCTGACCTTTGTAACAAGCACGGAACCACAGTGCTGCAGGCTGAAGGCTCTAAGTGTGGAGCCAAACAGTGCAAGTCTTACCTCATTAGATGCATCTTCCAGCTTGTTCTGGTAATCTGTCAAGGTACGCCTCAAAGTCTCAAGGACAACAGAGAAGCTGGGAGGTTTATCTTTGTCCTTGTGGATGCCTAAAGAAAAAGGTAACATGAAAATATATCCTAAAGTCACAAAGAGACAAAAGCTAAGCAAACAGTAACAGAGATATTACAATTAGATAGAGCTGAAAACATGTTATGAAACATTGAGTAGAGTCTTATTCTCCAAAGTATACTGCTGTATAGCCAAGTATTAATAGCCTTTCTAAACAAGTGATCAAATTAAGTTCATAAGGTATCAAGTTCAAATTTATGGCTACTTCCTACCTTACCTAGGCCCATACTGTAGTTAGTAGTGAGCTTTTTTTCCCCCATCTCCTACATAACTGAAGAATTTGTACACACCTGTTATCCAACAATTAAATGAACAGTCGATATACTAACATTGTTTTGGGACGTTACATACACTTACTTTGGTCCTTGTGTTTCTGATCAGTCAGGCCTATTTTGCTTAAATAATAATTTCTGAACCCAAGAGCACATAATTTTCTGTTATGCTTGGAAATACTCTTCAATCCTTAAAATTCTCAAGTTACAATTTGAAATAAATAATAAAAATGCTATTATCTACACAGGCCCACATCATGTTTCAATTAAAACCCTTAAAACTGATACTTATTATAAAAATATGAGTATTTCCATATTATGCCCTCAAACTATTTTAATTTAGTTGGGCCATAAGTTAGTTGAGCTAATCAAGGTCACATGGTCAAATGTAGTTCAAAAGATTAATCCAAAATCATCAAAAGTTTAGTTTTAAAAACCACTTTAAATTGATTGTTCACTGTACTTCTCTTTTACTGTTAAAAAACAAGTAGCAAATGTTAAAATATTCTGTTAAAAATATTTCTCTTTTCCTATTATAATTTCTCCCCAGCATATTTTATAATCTATTTCAATAGACAAGAAACACATTTTTAACAAGGATGGTTTCAAAAAGAGGCATTCATAATATATGTTTTATTATTCATTGACTCATTCATTCAAATACTTTACTGAATTCCTACTACGTACTAATCCAAGGCATGGAGGTGAATAAGATTGGTGTAGTCTCTGTCCTCAAAGAATTTACAGTCTAAAAAGAGAAGGAAAGAGGGGCACCTGGGTGGCTCAGTCAGTTGGGTGTCCAACTCTTGATTTCGGCTCAGGTCATGATCTCTAGGTCATGGGATCAAGCCTCAGCACAGTCTGCTTGTCCCTCTCCCTCTACTCTCCCCCCACCCCCACCTGGCACATGCTTTCGCTCTATCTCTAAAATAAATAAATAAAATCTTAAAAAAAAAAGAGGAAAGATAGTAAAAAAATAATTACATGAGATCATTTATCCATTCTTCATGTATTCAACTGCTAGAACTTGGGGAGGATAGGGAAGAAGGCAATAATAAAGGAAAAAACAAACAAAGAAAGGCAGGAAGGAAGGAAAAATTTTGGTTAATGATAGACTAATTTTATCTCAGAGTATTGGTGGTATTTGGTGTTTTAATCTTGGACAAAATGTTACTAATAAATTTATTACACTCATCCAGGTATAATTTAAACACTATCTTAAGTATGGGTTCACCTCAGATTTTCTTAAACAGAAGAATATTTAACCAAAAAAACAGAAGTAATATGGAAGCAACACATATCCCAGCTAGGCAAAAAAAAAAAAAAAAGGACACTGCTCTGAGCCATGATAAAGGAGGAGACAGTACTCTTTGTAATTACTATGAGTTAGAAAGACAATTCATTAAAAATTTTTTTAAAGGTCTTACCAAATATATTTTTTAAAAAATTACTCTTGCATAACATAAGAAAAATGTAATGTATAATTCTTTTCTTTTGCTACTACACAAGTAGGCCATGAATAAATCATCCAAGGATATTCGGGAAATCTGCTGGCTTTTACAATAAGGGAGAAAGCTTCCTCTTAGAAATTCAGAAGAATAAAACCATTTTAATATGAGTGTTAAAGGGTAAGGGGACAAAATGCCCTGTCCTTACTGACCCATGCATATTATTATATTCTGTATAAAGTTTCTTTGCTTGAAAATGTTTATACAATAAAGTTTAGTTGAAGTACAAAGTATGCTTTAAGTCTTATCCACATCCATCATAAAAATGCTTATAAATGGAAACATGGAAAAATGCTTATAAATAAGAAGAAAGAGTCACTAGGACTCAGGACCTTATTGATAATTTGATTTAATCTAAAATATCCTAACCCCTGAATATTACAAGAAACAATAACCTATTAATGATCTCAAAGAAAGCTCTAAAAATTCACAGATGAAGACAATGAAAATAATTTGAAAAGTGGTCATAAATGGCTTTTCAAATGTCAAAGTCCCAAATGAAGAACAGAATGTGTTAGAACACTTTATATTTCAAAATACCAACTCAAAACCTTCCAACTTTCCCTATACTTAAATGTTTCAGTACTTGGAGGCCAACCTATACTTTCCCATCACTGCTACCTGTTTCAATCTCTCTCACTCACTTTTAATATTGAGTACACTTCAACTCGGTATGCCTTGGCAAATCTTTTTGTTTGTTTTGTTTTTAAAGATTTTATTTATTTATTTGACAGAGAGATAGCGAGAGCAGGGGGAGTGGGAGAGGGAGAAGCAGGCTTCCCACCGAGGAGAGAGCCCGATGTGGGGCTCAATCCTAGGATCCTGGGATCATGACCTGAGCAGAAGGCAAACGCTTAATGACTGAGCCACCCAGGCGCCCCTTTGTTTTTGTTTTTAAGAATTTTCACATTTTATTTTGTATTTCTATCCAACATCATAACACACTAAATATAAAAATATATGTATGTGTATCCATATCATAACCAGTGAATGTTTTATTATTTATAGTGATATTTTCTTCTGTATGTATCATGATTTTATTTTTCAGACAATTTAAGCATTATTATCTTTTGTGATTTGAAGAAAATTACCTGAATCTGATTCTGATTAACAATTCTACTCAGGTTGTGGTATAATTATTTGGCTAAAAAGGCCAACCTCAACTGGCAGTGCTTCTGACCAGAGAAAGTTTTTGGGGAAGAATGAATTTTCCATCCTGTTTGGGACTAATCAATCTCTTGTCAAGGGTATATCTTTCTTTCATGATCTCATGGTAGATTAGAAACTGCTATCCTAATATAGAGCACCCAATTTCTACATTTCTTAGGTATATACTTACCTAGAATGATTACATAAAAGCAAATCTTTTTTTGAATGAGTAGCCCACGGCAGAGAGAGAGGTAGGAGAAATGGTTCCAAGCCCTCGATTTAAATGTTTTCTTTTAAACAAGCTCAAAAACTAAATATTTTCACATGACCCAAATAAACCACTGTTTCTCAAGCTGGTTTTCATTAAACTATAGTTCCACAGTAGAAACAGTACGTTGTGATGAATAAGGTTGTCTATCTCTTCAACCTTTTCAAACATTCTCTTATCTACTTCAGTTTTCTGCAAGACCCCAAAAGGGGAGAATTATGAAGAAATAATGGAGAGGGCGTCTGGGTGGCTCAGTGGGTTAAGTGTCTGCCTTTGGTTCAGGTCATGATCCCGGGATCCTGGGATCAAGCCCCGCATCGGGCTCCCTGCAGGGAGTCTGCTTCTCCCTCTACCCCTCCCGCCTGCTAGTGATCTCTCTCTCTCTCTCTCTCTCAAATAAATAAATAAAATTAAAAAAAAAAAAAATGAGGGGCACCTGGGTGGCTCAGATGGTTAAGCTCAGGTCCTGATCCCAGGGGCCTGGGATCGAGCCCCACATCGGGCTCCTGGCTCAGAAGGGAGCCTGCTTCTCCCTCTCCCTCTGCCTCTCCCCCTGCTCATGCTCTCTCTCTCTCTCTGTATCTCTGTGTCTCAAATGAATAAACAAAATCTTAAAAAAGAAAGAAAGAAAGAAAGAAAGAAAGAAAGAAAGAAAGAAAGAAAGAAAGAAAGAAAGAAAGAAAGAAAGAGAGAGAAAGGAGAGACAACAGAAGACAAAAGACTGAGATTTTTTTAAGAATACATATGTGTATGTGTGTGTGTATATACGTATATATACATACATATAGACCATGAGTAGTCATGTTCAACCTCAGAATAGGAAAAAAAAAATGTTGTTTAATGTGGATTTTTCTTTAAATTTTTTTATTGTTTTGTTAATCACCATAGATTACATCATTAGTTTTTGATGTAGTGGTCCATGATTCATTGTTTGTGCATAACACCCAGTGCTCCATGCAGAACGTGCCCCCTTTAATACCCATCACCAGGCTAACCCATCCCCCCCACCGTCTTCCCCTCTAGAACCCTCAGTTTGTTTTTCAGAGTTCATCATCTCTCATGGTTCATCTCCCCCTCCAATTTCCCCCCCTTCATTTTTCCCTTCCTGCTATCTTCTTTTTTTTTTCTTAACATATATTGCATTATTTGTTTCAGAGGTACAGGTCTGTGATTCAACAGTCTTGCACAATTCACAGCACTCACCATAGCACATACCCTCCCCAATGTCTATCACCCAGCCACCCCATCCCTCCCACCCCACCCCCACTCCAGCAACCCTCCGTTTGTTTCCTGAGATTAAGAATTCCTCATATCAGTGAGGTCATATGATACATGTCTTTCTCTGATTGACTTATTTCACTCAGCGTAACACCCTCCAGTTCCATCCACGTCATTGCAAATGGCAAGATCTCGTTCCTTTTGATGGCTGTATAATATTCCATTGTATATATATACCACCTCTTCTTTATCCATTCATCTGTCGATGGACATCTTGGCTCTTTCCAGTTTGGCTATTGTGGACATTGCTGCTATAAACATGGGGTACACGTGCCCCTTCGGATCCCTACATTTGTATCTTTGGGGTAAATACCCAGTAGTGCAATTGCTGGGTCATATGGTACCTCTATTTTCAACTTTTTGAGGAACCTCCATACTGTTTTCCAGAGCAGTTGCACCAGCTTGCATTCCCACCAACAGTGTAGGAGGGTTCCCCTTTCTCCACATCCCCGCCAACATCTGTCGTTTCCTGACTTGTTAATTTTAGCCATTCTGACTGGTGTGAGGTGGTATCTCATTGAGGTTTTCATTTGGATTTCCCTGATGCCGAGCGATGTTGAGCATTTTTTCATGTGTCTGTTGGCCATTTGGATGTCTTCTTTGGAAAAATGTCTGTTCATGTCTTCTGCCCATTTCTTGATTGGATTATTTATTCTTTGGGTGCTGAGTTTGATAAGTTCTTTATAGATTTTGGATACTAGCCCTTTATCTGATATGTCATTTGCAAATATCTTCTCCCATTCTGTCGGTTGTCTTTTGGTTTTGTTGACTGTTTCTTTTGCTGTGCAAAAGCTTTTTATCTTGATGAAATCCCAATAGTTCATTTTTGCCCTTGCTTCCCTTGCCTTTGGCGATGTTTCTAGGAAGAAGTTGCTGCGGCTGAGGTCGAAGAGGTTGCTGCCTCTGTTCTCCTTTAGGATGTTGATGGACTCCTGTCTCACATTTAGGTCTTTCAACCATTTTGAGTATTTTTGTGTGTGGTGTAAGGAAATGATCCAGTTTCATTAATGTGGATTTTTAATCACATGGTAAGACACAGAAAATAACATTCAAATGGATTTTATCTTCACCTAAGAAAATCTAAACATTTAACACATTGATGACCAAGAAAATTCCCTTTTCACTCCAAAAGCATTAAATATAAACGTTTTGTTGGCAGTTATGCTTTTCAAACTGAGATTACATTCTGTATATTAATTTGTTTTACTCACTGAGATCATAAACAAACAATCTCCTTATCTTGTAAACACAGGTACCCATTCTAGAGTTTTTAAGGAAAATGACTTCTAACTTTTCTAACATATGGAGAGTATTTATTATGTAAGTCTTGCTCACCCACCCCCTATGTCTCCAGCGAAAGTTAAAAAAAAACAAAAAACAAAAAAACACTTTCTTTACCAATGCTTGAGAAATGTATTGGTGAGGGGAGCCCCAGCATCCTTGATGAGCTAGCCCTGTGTGGCTCAATAAGCTCTGTGTAGCAGAGATAACAGCCATCAAGCTGGGTTCCCTGAATTCAGTGAGGACGATGGGATCTGGGTGACAAAGGCCAAGTGGTAGTACTTAATTTCCAGAAACAAAATGGACATGGTCGTCATAATGAAATCAAAGCAGTAAACAAAATGGTTTTACCCACAGAGATCGCTGGTGTTGGCTAACTGATCACGGTGTTCATAGGACTAAAACAGACAGGCACTCTACTTAAATGTTATCTGATTTGTATAAGTAGAAAAGCTGTAGGTCTAATTACCAGAGGTAGAACTTAAATCAACACAGAAAAGACTCTTGGCTCTCAATCAATTATCAGACTTGAGCTAGTTCACAGACCCAGTATCTCTTGAATAAAGAGGAGGGGGGTTCCCTTTGGAAACCCTAACATACTGCCAGAAGATCATACTGTAAATCTTCCTCCTCACCTTCCTCAAAGAAACATGCAACCATTTAACAAGGTGACTATGCACTGGAGAAAGGGGGTTAATCACTGGGATAGCTGGGCACTGGATCTGAGCTGACACTAATTCCTACAGAACTAACATGCTATCGTGGTTCACTAGTTAAGGTGGGAGCTTATAGAAATCAGGAGATTGACTGAGTTTTGGCTAAGTTTCTATCATCAGTGGGCCCAGTAGGTACCTGAACCCACCTTATTTCCTTGGTTTGGAATGCAGAACTAAGAAAAGACAAATGCAGAAACTGGCACTCTATCCATACTGGTTACCTGACCCATGGAGTGGAGGATTTACAGAGGAAAACCAATAGAAAAAAAGCAAGTGGAAGTCACTAGAATTTTACCTACCAAAATAGTAAGTCAAAAGTAATGCCACCTTTCTGGAGAGATTGCAGAGATCAGTGCCATTAGGAAGGACTTAAAAGATACAGGGGTGGTGATTCCAACCACATCAGCATTCAACTCATCTACCTAGCTTGTGCAGAGTACAGATGAATCTTAGGGAATAACAGTGAATTACTGTAAGCATAATTACATGTGATTCCAATTGCAGCTGCAGTTGAAGATGTAGTTTCATTGTCAGAACAGGTCAATACATTTCCCAGCAACTGGAATGAAGCTATTTCTTCCATCTTTTTAGTAAAAACTAACAAAACAATTTCCTTCAACTGTCAGGGCTAGCAATATACCTTCATAGCTTTACCTCAGAGCTATATCAACTCCGGCAGAATCTAGTCTATAGAAATCTTGATCAATTTTCCATTCCAAAAGACCTCACAAGTTCTACTTAGCTCTCTACCAAGTTGATGATAGCATTCTGACCTCAAGCTCCCACAGGTCAAGTTTGGCAAGGTCCTCATAGAATCACAGTGTAAACTTTTAGGGTATCAGAACAAAGCAAGTCATCCTCTACAGATAACTCTTCTCCTCTTGAGAATCAAGCTTTACACTTGCTACTGGTCCTCAGGAGATAATACATTCATGGCCACCAATTTACCATGAGACCTGAATTGCCCGTCATAAAATCATTATTGTCTGATCCACCAATCCATAAATTTGGGCATGCACAACAGCACTCTATCATCAAGTGAAAGTGGTCTATACAAAACTGGATTCAAACAAATCCTGAAGGCATAATTAAGTTACATGAGCAAATAGTCCAGATTCGAATGGGCCCTATGCCTGTTATATTGCCTCCCCTCTTAATCCACAACCTGAATCCATGGAAGGTTTCCTATGACCTGTTGACTAATGGAAGAAATGGGTTTAGTATATAGATGGTTCTGTATATGCTGACTCTAATTAAAAGTAAACAGTTGCAGCACTATAACCCCACTCAAGGGTGGCCCTGAAGGACAGCGATGAAGTGAAATCCTGCCAGTAGTCAGACAAGTAACGGACCTGTCATTTCACCTGGAATGAGAAATGACCAAAAGTACAAATGTACACCAATGTGTGGGTAGTAGCTAACATTTAACAAAAATGGTCAGGGACTCGAAAAGAACACAACTAGAAAATCGGTAGCAAGGTGATATGGGCAACAGTATGTGGACAGACCTCTCCAAATGGGCACTGTGCCCAGAACAATCAGTAGAAGAGGATCTTAATAATCAGGAGGACAAGATGAGGCATTCTGTGGCTATTAGCTAGCATCTCTTCCCAGCCACCTTCGTCCTTACCACCTTTGTTTTCCTTACAACAAAAGGGTCATGGCAGCAAGGATGGAGGGAATACATGGGCTCAGCAACACAGACATCCATTCGCCACGACTGCTAGGATTACAACCCCTGTTGTATGCAAAATCTATCAATAGCAAAGACAGTGAACCCATGATATGACACCATCTCTAGGGCCTGGTGGCAAGTTGATTATACTAAGTCACTTCCATCATGGAAGGAGCAATGTTTCATTCTTACTACAGTAGACACTAACTCTGGGTATAGATTTTCCTTCCCTGACCATAGTATTTCTGCTGAAATCACCAATGTGAATTTACAAGACATCTTATTCATAATTACATAATCCACATAGCATTGCTTCTAACCAGGGAACTCAATTTATAGCGAATAAAATATGGAAATGGCCTCATTTCACTAATGTTCTGTGATAAAAGTTAATAGACCAGGGGCACCTCAGTCATAGAGCATGAGACTTTTGATCTTGGGGTTGTGAGTTCAAGACCCATGTTGGGTACAGAGATTACTTAAAAATAAAATCTTAAAAAAAAAGTTAACAGACCAGTAATTTCACTTCTGGGTGTATATTTAAAAGAACTGAAAGCAAGGTCTTGAAGAGATATTTCCATGTTTATAGGAGGACTATTCATAATAGCCAAAAGGTAGAAGTGATCCAAAGGTCCTCAACAGATAAACAAAATGTCAATATTATTCAGCCTCAAAAAGGAAGGATTCCTGTCACATGCTATCACATGAATGAAACTTGAGGTCCTTGTGCTGGGTGAGATAAGCCAATCACAAAAAGACCAATACTATATGATTCCACCATAAGAGGTATCTACAGTAGTCAAATTCATACAAACTGAAAGTAGAATGGTGGTTACCACAGGCTAACAGTAAGGGGAGGAAGGGATCCGATGGTTAGTTTTATGCATAAACTTGACTGGGACACAGATATTCAGTTACACATTTTGTCTAGATGGATCTATGAGGATGTTTCTGGATGAGACTGACACTTGGATCAGCACACTGAGAAAGAAGACTACCCTCCCCAGAGCAGATGGGCCTCATCCAACCCACTGGAGGTCTGAATAGAATAAAAGGCCAACTAAGAAGGAATTCTTTCTCTCTGCCTGATTGTCTTCAAGTTGAGACATTGGTCTTCTCCTGCCCTTTGACTCAGACTTCACCTGGAACTTAACACCAGCAGCTCTCCTGGTTCTCAGCACTTCAGAATCAAACTGGAACTATACCATCAGTCCTCCTGCGTCTCCAGCTTCCCAACTGCAGGTGTTGGATTCCTTAGCCTTCAAAATTGTGCGATTAACTAATGATCCCATGAGAGGATGTCGAGCACTCTTACTGAAGTCACTTCCTTGGATTTTGCAAACTGAAACAAGGAGCATGATGAAGTAGGCCAATTTTGGTTTGTAAGGGAGGTGAAAGAAGTAAGCGAGAAGTGGATTGGGAGGTGAGAGAAGTAAGCTAGAAGAATTTGGCAAATGACACCGAAGGAGGCCTGTGTGCCACTCTTATAAGCATCCTCAGCTTCTCAGTGACCCATAAATCTCCAGTTAAAAGGTACCAGCCACGAGGTTCACAAGAACAATTAAAATTCTCAGGAAGATATCAGATCTAGACCACAGTCCTTTATTAAAGAAGTAAAGAAGGAGAGAGGAGAGGAAAAGTCCAATTTATTGTCCTGATCATCCTAAGAGCCGTCCCTGAGACTGCCCAATTCCTGGGTGATATATATATATATATATATACACCTAAAGGCATCAAAGGCTGTTGCTATTATTTCCCAGGGTCCTCTCCAGTAGAAAGAAAAAGAATACCTCTAGAGTATTACAAATGATTTCCTCAAGGAGGGAAAGGTTGAAGAAGGTCAGAGGGCTCTCAGTCAAAACGAAAGTCAACCACCCTGAGGAGGATCCAAGACTGAGCCACAAGAAAAACTTTCTTTTGCAAACCTAAGGAAGGAAAAGTTACATTCTATGTGTTTGCTAACATCCTCAGGCAGAGGTGAAACTGTATTAGAAGAAACACTCTAGGCAGAAAGGGCTCAAAGTGGGAAAGGATTTCTCCCCATACACATCCTACTAGAAGAATTTTCACCAGAAAAGAAATGAGATATGAACAGCTGTAGTGCTTCAATTTCAGTAGGAAGCAGAACTAGGAAATAAATGTCCCTGTTCAAGCAAATTGAGACTATCTTGCCCAATGATAGTAGATAATCCAGGTGGCATTTCTATGGCCCATGTAAGATTGTACATCTTTTCCACTTAAGGTCAATCTTCCTGATGACTCCATATGGATTGCTACCCAAAAGGCTGCTAGGAGACTCCATGACTACCTTTATAACCTCAAAAATTAAAATGCAAAATAGACTTTTGACTTGATATTAATTCATTCACACTTTTATTCATTAATATTCAACAAATATTTGCCGAGTGACTGCTTTATGCAAGGAATGATCTAGCTGCTTAAAGAACATTAGTAAATAAAAGGGACAAAGATTCTTGCCCTCATGGAACTTAGATATTGTGGGGATTAATTTTATGTGTCAACTTGACTGGGCTAAGGGATGCCCAGATAGCTGGCAAACATTTCTGGGTGTGTCTGTGAAGGTGTTTCTGAAAGAAATTAGCATTTGAATCAGTGGGCTGAGTAAAGATCTGCCCTCACCAGAGTGGTGAGGCAACCTATTGCCTCCCTATACCCCCATCACAGACAAAATGGTGGAAGGAGGACAAATTCTCTCTTTCTACTTGAGCTGGGTCTTCCATCTCCTCCTTCGGACCCCGGGAGCCGCGAGGTTCTCAGGTCTTTGGATTCAGACTGGATTATATCACTGGCTTTCCCGGGTCTTCAGTCTGCAGACGACAAGTCATGGGATTGCCCAGACTCTATAACCACAGCAGCCATTCCTATATCTATCCTATTGGTTCTGTTTCTTCAGAGAATTTTGACTAACACAGATAAAATAAATGCACCATGTAGTGTGTTAGAAATGTTGGACAGCAGTAAGTGCTCGGGGAAGAAAAATAGTAGAGCAGAAAAGGGAAAGGGGTAGTGAGACAAGTGGCATGGGAATGAGTAGCAGATAAGCTTCATGGAGGTGAGATCTGAGCATAGATTTTCAAAGACAAGAGAGGGGTGCCTGGCTGGCTCAGTCAGTAGAGCATGTGACCCTTGATCTCAGGGTTGTGAGTTCAAGCCCCACACTGGGGGCAGAGATTACTTAAAAAAATAAAAAAACCTTTTAAAAAAATGTTTTAAATAAAAAGATGAGAGAGAGAGCCATGCAGACACATCTAAGTAAGGAACTTTCCAGGTAGAAAGAATGGCCAGCACAAAGGCCCCCCGAGGCAAGAGCATGCTCGGTGTGCTCAAGAAACAACAGGAGGCCAGAGGGGCCGAAACAGACAGAGGGACAAGGGGAAGTCGGAGGGGTGATAAAGGACAGGCGCAGACCACGTAGGGTCTTGCAAGCCATTGCTAGCACTTTGGCTTCTACTCTTAGTGAAATGCAGAGCCCAAGAAGATTTAAAGCAAAGGCATAACATGCTCTCACTTGGGTTTGCAAATGATCATTCTGGTGGCTACAGAGAAAACAGACTGCAGGGGGAGCAGGGTGGAAGGAGAGATCGGGAGTCGGAGGGAGCAGCGTTGGAAGCACTAGGAAACAAGGTGTGAACTCTCACACTGATCACCCTCGAGAAAATCCCGGTAAATCCTCTAAGTAAATAAATTCCTGAAGGTCTTACACTAACCGAAACTTTGCCTCATCTGTGACGCGAAGATAAGGGGGGGGGGGGCTACTGTTGCTTCACAAACATTTACCGTGGAGGACCACCAAGGCTGAAGAAGATGGGGAAGAGAATAGCTGGCAGCTATGATCAGCTCGGGACTAAAATTCATCCAAGAAAACAATTTTCATTCATCCCATTTTAAAAAGCAAGTAAAAACAAAAACAAAAAATTGTAACCATCCACCATGGATTGCTTTTCCTGAATTGAGGAGTAGATACAGAGCATATCTTGAACTGAAAGGGAGGAAGAGGTAATAAAAGGAAGTAAAGCATTGTTGCATACTGGCCATTCTGCAGAGCCGAGGATCCCTCTGGAAAACCTTTCTGGAGGTAACTGAATTAATTCTGTAACAAATTCTAAGGCTGCCCTATCATCACATGGTAACACCCCGTTCCTATTTGAAATAGACTTTTTCTCAAAAACATATATACTGTGAGATGTATACATGTTTCTTTTTTTTTTAAGATATTATTTATTTGACAGAGAGAGACACAGCGAGAGAGGGAACAGAAGCAGAGGGAGTGGGAGAGGGAGAAGTAGGCTTCCCGCTGAGCAGGGAGCCCGATGCAGGGCTCGATCCCAGGACCCCGGGATCATGACCTGAGCCGAAGGCAGACGCTTAATGACTGAGCCACCCAGGCGCCCCGTATACATGTTTCTATCACACAGGCCCACAAGGTAAGTTAGCTTAGGGTAAGTTTTTACATGACTTTATTTGTGAGGAACAAAATATTTGTTCATCTTCGTGGAGTGAAGCCAGGCCTTGTCAGCCATGGCAGACAATCTTAACTGTGCAGGTTCTTCCATAAAACATTAAGCAATGAAGCATATTATTTATAGCCCTCCACGAAGTAATAAAACCCCACCCTGACTGTAAGCAGAAAGGGAGTCCATTAGGGTTTTACACGGCTGTCTCATGGAAGCCCAGGGCCAGAGGGAAATCAGGTCCTAAGCAGCCCGGGTGCAGGAAGAGAGACAGCACACTCTGAAGAGTTCATCAGAAAAGAATGTCATCAAGGTATTTCCAGAAGTGACAGGTTTTGTTAAATTATTTGAACAAACAATGTTTCGCTTGTAAAGGCTGACCTCTACAGACTGCATGATCTGGGCTCCTCTGCCCTCTGCCTTCCGGTTGGATTTGGACAGTGAGTGCACCTGCAGGAGATTAAGAGGGTGGAGGAAGAAAGAAGAAAAAGGGAAGAAAAGAATGTCAGGGTATTTATTTCGTCTGTTCCCCCTGCTCCAGTGCATTCCCCATTTTTTAGCAGCCATAGCTCTCGTCAGGCAGGTCCTCTTCCACAACTGTGGCTCGTATTGGACTATGGTGACAACGTGCCCTCCACTGCACGCTGTAGGCTCAGGCGTGGTATTGATTTTCCACTCGGGCTTGTTCTTGCTGTCTTATCCTACTTTTTTTTTTTTTAAGATTTATTTATTTGAGAGAGCACGCGCACACGAGTGGGGGGAGGGGCAGAGGGTGAGCATCTCAAGCAGACTCCCCACTGAGCGCAGAGTCTGATGGGGGGCTTGATCCCATGACCCATGAGATCACGACCTGAGCCGAAACCAAGAGCCTGATGCTTAGCCAACTGAATGCCCCTGTCTTATCCTATCTTATTGGTTCTCTTATCCTGTCCACATTTCCATAAATATCTTGATTAAACTCTCTTCAGAGAGTGCCATCTCTTCCTGCTGGCACGCTGGCTGACACACTTACCTGCTTGGGACGCGATTTCACTCTGGCCCTGGGCTTCCATTAAACAGATCAGAGAAGAATGTTTCTTGGTGGGTGAAAGAGTGAATAACCAGTACCATATGGAAACAAAAACCACTCCACAGCAATACAAAAATCACTAATTCACCATAACAGTCCCTTTTCCAGAAACACTTTCTCTATAATATATAGGCTGTGCCTATATATGGGAAGCTAGGAGTTTAAAAAGGATGGTTACTAAAAGATGAAAAGAAAAAGAAAAACTTTAAGAGTCTTTTATAGGCTTAGCAATAGCCTGTGAGTTGCTTTATCAACTATTTCATTTTAAAATTCAAAAGAGATGTGGCATTATTTTTATTTTTTTGAATTCAGCTCTGAAGAAGTATTTAAAATAACACTGAAGTATAAGATATACTATGATAATAATTTAACAATTTTTAAAGTTCCTAACACCGTTAAGCAATGACACATCTCAGTAATAAAACAGTAACGTTGCAAAAGAAAATTTTATCCTCCAAAGCTTTAGCAAATATCATTGAACACTGGATTCTATATTTTTTATGTCACACCCTTGGTCTTTCCACAGTAACAAACCACAAAACAAAACACTAATGCTTTGGGTAAAAGTTTAAATTTTAAGAAAAGTTACAAGTTCATTTCATGAAATGACTGCTAAACTAGCATGAAGGATAAAAATAGACCCAAAAAAACAGATAATAGCAAAAAATTAAGGAAGTAGCAATCATGGACAGTATTTGTTAACCAGCTAGTGCTTCTGCTAGTTCCCCAAATATGCCTACCTAATATACAATTTTTGTAGTTCTTTATCTTATTAACCGTGCTAATACTGAAACCAAAACGTTTTACCTAAGCACTCTTCTCTCGAGAGTCTATGTGTGGTACTAGGAAGTGAAGGAGAAAACCAGCTTAGCATACTCACTGTGTTACAGGCTGTGTCCTACATAACCTTTTGAATGCATGACCTTTAAGTTGTTGAAGGTTGCCTCAGAATTTGGCTCAGTTTGATGGAAACATCTGTTCCCCTTGCAGGTATACTGTAAGGACTTTTTTCTCAGTTGGATTCAGAACACAGCAAGTGAGCCCTTGTCTGTCCAATCATGCAGACCCCAACACTTGTAAATCAAGTTCTGGGAGGACAACAGCAGGTCCACGTTCCGTCACCCTTTCTCAGCCAGCTAGGCCAACTGACTGCTGTGAGAACTGCTCTTAACATGTCATCAAATCGAAACATGTTGAGATGAGGGACTGTAAGAGGCATCTGCAGAATTCCCAAAATGTAGTGACTTTGGAACGTTGACAGATGCATCTGTCATTTTATACCTTCAACTAACCTGATGTCCACTGGCCCGACACAGTAAAGCTGTCCAAGATCGATTCCAATTCTTTCACGTTATTTTCACATGTCTCTACTAGAAAGGCCTGGTGCTTCTTAGCCTTTTAATTAAGAAAACAATTACACATAATAAGGTCACGTATTATAGGAGCTGCAGATTTGTGTGAGCATATACAGCACAGTTAACAAGCTAAAAATTACTCCATTCAAATCCATTATTAATAAACCTCCTTCTATCTTAATCAGACCTTTTACTTGGTTTACTGTAACTCTGTATAAGGTCTCGGTAACAATATACTGAGGCCTTAGTGCCCGGCACTATTTTATACATAATAATCCTTTTCATCCTCACAGCAATCCAAGAGGGAAGGGCTATTATTATCCCAACTTTATAGGTAAGAAAACTGAGACAAAGAGGAATTAGGAAATACTTTAAAAGATCAAGGTTGCAGTATGTGGCAAATTGCCAGATGGTGGTCAAAAGTGAATACAGTATGACCACACAGAAGGAACCGCAGAGGTCTACTCAGGAGGTAACAGGAGTGTGGGCTAGGGGCTAGGGTCTGGGCTGTGCAAAGGAAATGGGAGCGGGGTGGGGGGCAAAATACTTAGAAGATGGAACAGCCAGGCCCTTGGTGACACTGCATTGGGTTAGACTACACTGATCGGATTAAATTGGATTAGATTTAATTGGATCAGACGGGATAGAATTGATGAGGTTGGGTAGATGCTCAGGTAAAAGAAGAGTCAAGAGTGATCCCAAGCTCCAGGCTAGAAGAACTGGCAGATTTCAGTAGTACAGTGAGAACAATGGTGGTAGAGAAGGTCTTATTTTGGGTGTTTTTGTTTATTTACTTGTTTGCTTGTTTTTGGCAGAGAGTACAAAATCATGAATTCTGTTTCAATCACATTCCACTGGAAATACCTTTAAGACACTCCCAGTACCAGCACAATGCAAGGCAAATAAGACGTCCTAAATAAATATATTCGAATTAACAAAGAACAAATAAAATAGAAAAATATGGGACGCAGCTGGACATAATGGTACAAAGCTCAGAAGAGAAGTCAGGAATGTGTTTGGGCATCACCTACAGGTACTACCTGAGGCTTGCCTGGAGAGCGTTTGGCAGGAAGAGAAAAGAGCCTAAGACAAGGCCTTAAGGAACTCCAGAGCGCAACTAATGAATCATTGAACACTGCATCAAAAACTAATAATGTACTATATGGTGGCTAACTGAATATAATTTTTAAAAAGTTAGAAAAGAAAAAACCAGCAAAGCAGATTGAAAAAAGAGGAAGAAAAACAGAAAAGTATAGTGTCATGGAAACCGAGAACATTTGAAGGACAGAATTGTCAATTATGTCCAATGTCACAGAATATTCAAGCAAAATGGAGACTAAGAAGTGTTCAATGGACTTAGAGGTCTTTGGTGACCTTGATGAAATCTGTTATAACTCAGACAGGAATAGGTTGAAGAAGCAGTAAGCCTGAATTTTTTTTTGTCCTAACTGAGTGAGAGAGAAGTCAGTGGAAATAAGAAGTTCAGACAACCCCTTCCTGGTAAGAAGGGAAGGAGAAATAAAGGGAAGTAACCGGAAAGAAGAATGAGGTTGAAGAAGAGTTTTGTTTTGTTTTGTTTTTTTCAGTACATGAGAAACTCAAGCGTATTTTAAAGTTGATGAGGTGGAGGCGCCTGGGTGGCTCAGTCAGTCAAGCATCTATCTGCCTTTGCCTCAGGTCATGATCCTGGGGTCCTGGGATCAAGTCCTGCATCAGGCTCCCTGCTTGGCAAGGAGCCTGCTTCTCCCTCTCCCTCTGCTTGCCGCTCCCTCTGCTTCTGCGCACTCGCTCTCTCTCTCTCTCTCTGTCAAATTAATTAATTAATACCTCTAAAAGCCGATGAGGTGAAAGCACTAGTGAAAGAGTACTTATAGATCCAGAAGAAATGGGAGAAGAGATAATACAGGACAAAATTATATCCTTAAAACATATAAAACGAATAATGCTTTCTTAGATGTCTGTTCTACGATCACATTTTTCAGAAAAGCTATCCACTTCACCTCCCTGACGATATCAATTCTATTAGATTCTTCGCAGCAATTATCACAGTCATGGTTCTACATGTATTTGAATCGTCTTTTACTAGTGTCCATCTCATATAATTTAAACTCCATGAGGGGAGATATGGTGAGGTTTTTGTCCTCCTCAGTGTATCCTCAGAACCTAGCCAAATACCGAGTATCAAAAGCAATAGTTAAACCACAGCTTTTATATAAAACGAGTATCAAAAGCAATAGTTAAATCACAGTTTTTATATAAAATATATAGTACATATGTATAATTTTGAATTCAAATAGGATCATAATATACATGCTGCTAGATAATTTACTTTTCTATTCTTATTCTGCCTTTGACATCATTCCACATCACATTTTTTAGTTTCAGAGTACTCCATTGTTTAGACGTCCCATTAATTAATTTAACCAGTCCACTACTGTTAAAATTTACAGTATTTTTTGCTATTAGTGATAATAGTACAATAAACATCCTTGTATGTGTGCTCATATATCTTTGCATAAACATGCAAGTATACCTACTCAATAAAATGTCAGAAATAGATTTGATGGGTAAAAGGGTATGTACACCTATTTTCAGACAATTATTACCAAATTGCTCTCCAAAGAGTCCTACCAATGTACACTACCACATACAGTATAAGTACTTATTTCTCAATATCTCCCCAATGGTAAGCATTATCAACTTATTTTAATGTGCACTTTTTAATTTTAACTAAGATTAAGGATCTTTTCATATGTTGACTAGCCACCTGTACCTTTTCTCCTGTAGTATTTTTATACTACATTGTCTGTATTAACCTTAGTGATTTACAATAGTCCTTTCTAAATTATGGAAAAAATCCCTTTGTCATACATGTGGCAAATCATTATTGCCAATTTGTCACTCGCCTTCCAGCTATATTCATAAAAACAAAATTGAATTTTTTTAAGTGATCAAATTTATCAATAATTTGTTTTGGAACTTCTAGATTTTGTGTCAGACTTTCTTTACTCCAAGATTATAAAATACTTAATTCTCTTTTTCTTCCAGTGCTTTTTCACTTTTTTATGGTTCTTTGATCAATCTAGAATTTGTTTAATATAAGCAATATGGCAGGGTCTTAGTTATATTATTTCCTTTTATGTATATCCAGTTATGTGAAAACTCTGGGATAATTTATATCTCTAAAACACTGATTTGGGGGCGCCTGGGTGGCTCAGGTGGTTAAGCGTCTGCCTTCAGCTCAGGTCATGATTCCAGGGTCCTGGGATCAAGCCCCGCATCGACTCTCTGCTTGGGCGGGGCGGGTAGCTTGCTTCTCCCTCTGCGGCTCCCCATGCTTGTGCTCTCTTGCTCTCTCTCTCTCTCTCTCAAATAAATAAAATCTTTAAAAAAAATAAAACGCTGATTTGGCATACTGTGATATTTTGATTTATAGTAAGAAATATAGATCTGGTCTTCATCCATGGTTCCTGGCACACAGCTCCTAAAACCCTTGTAATTTCCTTTCTAAGAGCCACAAGTTCATCTTTTATTATAATATTTAGTTTTGTTCCCAGTTCCTGAAATAACTTTAGAGTCATAAAGGTGAAAGGGATGTCTTTTGTTATTCACAGCAATCTCCTTTAACCACACCTCACTTTATGTTAACACCCAAGAGGGCGGTGGGTCCGTGGGCATGCACACAGCCTGACAGACTGTTAGGGATGACTGTGGTATGTTATTTAAGGTTCAGTCAGTCTTTGGTTGTGTGTAAGGCCCTTGTGCCAGTGAGGCTTCCACTCTGTTGATGCATCTGCATGTAGCTTGGGGCATGCTTTCAGGTCTGCCCCACATCCTGCTTTGACTGCTCCTGAATGGGTGTAGCCTACCACATGCACACAGCCTTCCCAACCTCCCCACTCAACTGTGACCCCGTGAGGGCTCCTCTTGGCTGTCTTTTTCTCTAGTTCTCTCTTCTAAACTTCTGGCTTCCGCGTTATTTTATTCTATCATAGAGGTACCAGGTTGCTCTTAATTGCTCTTCACCAAGATTTGTCTTGTTTTCCACAATGACCTTCAATGTGTTCTCCACTCTCTAGTCCAAGTAAGCTCTTTCCCCTTAAAACCAGCCTGCCTTTCCTCCTGGGCAGAACACTTATGCCACTGCATTGGACTTGGGGGTGGAGACCGACTTTTTCCACAGCAACAATTCTGCTCTCTAAGTAGCCACTGGGGGGTTGCAATCCCTGGTCTTCTGGGACAGGAGCAGTTGGACCCAATTTTCTTGGCCTGCCAAGACTGGGTTAGAGCTTCTACATCACAAGTGAGGTCTGGGTGGAGGAAGAGCAATCTGGTTCTCTCACCCAGGCCTGCCTGGAATAGAATTGCCACAACACAGGGCTCTGAGGGATGAGATATTCCAGCAGTTTGCCTCTCCCAGGAAGAAAACATAGCCCCAGCCTGAAAGCCAAGGAGAGAGGAAGCGCCCATCTTCCTGGCTACAGCCGCCCAGGGTACAGCTTCTGTAACAGGGAGCAGGGTGCAAAGGGGATTATGGAACAGAACATCACTCAAATGCCACAGATTCTCATGGCTCTTACTGAAAATTAGAGAAGTCTCTGCTCAGATCTTCTGTCCACTTTTCAAGTGGATTTTATTATTAAATTATAAGAGGTCTTCATATATCTTGAATAAAATTCCTTTATCAGATACATGATCTGCAAATATTTTCTCTCATTCTGTGAGCTTTTTATTTTTCTGATGCTGTCCTTTAAAGTCTTTTAATTTTGATGATTAGTAGATTTACTTAAATGATAGTTTCTCCTTTGCCCTTGGGACAATTCCCAGAGCTTTATATGATTGTTGTTGTTTTTTTTAATTTTTCATCAGTGAAATTATTGTTTTGCTAGGTAGAGAGTTCACCAAGCTCCTTATACCATCATTCCAGAGGTTCTTCCTTATAATATGTTTTAATATCCTAAAGGTTTAGTGTCCTAGGTCTTCTTATTCAGTATTTTCCTAGTATTATCACATAATTATATCTCCAAAAGAACGCCAGCATCATATTCACAAGTTACATGCAAACTCACACACACAAAATTCCCCTCTGTTACTTCAATATATATATATATATATATATATATATACATACTATCTTTAATTCTCCTCAAAAACCCTGCCCAGTCAAGATTATTAGCACAAATGAGCAAACAGATTCAGAAGGATAATATCATTAAAGGTCACACAACTCTTATAAGATAGGGCTGGGAATGAAACCCAGATCAATCTGTCTCCAAAATATATGTCGAATGAGGCTAAGTCTTCATTAATATCAAGGGATTAAAAATTTACAGAAATATAAATGTAAAAAGCCAGACAAATTACGTACTTGGAGTGAGCTTAATAAAAGGGTTCAGTTAAATTCCTAGTCAACAATAATTCTTCTCAAGTATAGGGCTCAATCCTGACTAAAAGATGAGTTATAATTTCAACACCATTACAGTTTAAAACAAATTTCAGTGCGCCTGGGTGGCTCAGTCATTAAGCGTCTGCCTCTGGCTCAGGTCATGATCCCAGAGTCCTGGGATCAAGCCCTGCATCCGGCTCCCTGCTCAGCAGGAAGCCTGCTTCTCCCTCCCCTACTCTCCCTGCTTGTGTTCCCTCTCTCGCTGTGTCTCTCTCTGTCAAATAAGTAAATAAAATCTTAAAAAAATAAATAAATTTTTTAAAAAATAAAACCAAATTTCATGTCAAATTAGCCAGGAAACACTAACTAGTGTAAAATTTTTCAAAAAAATAAAGAAGAGGTTTGAATGACAAGGCTTAAAAAGAATTAACTACACCTAAAAGTTGTTATTATATTCATAATTAGCAGTATTATAATTTTCTACAAAGATATCTGGCTAATAGTCTTTTAATACAGATTCAACTTAGATTTAATAACTAGGTTTATTAACCAACTACTGACAAGAAAAACTGTCATTGTTTTACAGTTGACAATTTTTCTTCCCAATAAATCGTTTTGGCTTTATAAATGAAGCTTTCACTCTTCATTCACATAGCAAAAGTGATTGGACTTTTCTGAAATGTGGATTGCACTCATATTTCAATTTTATTCCCAAAGCTGTTGGTTCTCTTAATAGTTCTTTGATGTGCAAAAAAATTCTAGAATGAAAACAGAATTTATCTGCTAAGTAAACAAACTGTTGGGTTGAAAAGAAAATGCCAAGCAAGAATAAAATATTAAATTTCTAATTTTTGATTAACAAGTTTTATCATGTGACATAAAGAGTAGGCTTAAGTTAAATGTTACATTGTTGATTTAAGAAATTCTATAATTCTAAACATCCACAGAAGTTTAAAAGGCAAAACTATAGGATAAGGGGCGCCTGGCTGGCTCAATTGGTTAAGCAACCAACTTTTGATTTTGGCTCAGGTCATGATCTCAGGGTCTTGGAGTTGAAGCCCCGGAGCCCCAAGTTGGGCTCTGCGTTCAGCAGGGAGTCTGCTAGAGATTCTCTCTCTCTCTCTCCCTCTGCCCCTCCCCCACTCAATCCTCTCTCTCTCTCTCCCCCCACCAAATAAAAATAAATAAATAAATCTTTCAAAAAAACCTGTAGGATAAAAGGACCCACTTCTTTTTGCCTTGGACATAATCCACATGGAGAGTTTGTTACCCTAGCAATAAAAGCCTCTTTATGCTCTGTTGGGTAACCAGATGATGTTTAGATTAACATTTATTGATTACTCGCCATGAACCAAGGACTACTTTAGATGTCATAATGAATCTACAACCAGTGTAGACAGGAGACTAAAAATATAAAAATATTCAAAGAAAGTACAGAAAAATGTGTGACTGACAGACCTTAATGTATTTTAAGAGGAGTCAAGCTTGTTTATAAAATACCTTCAACCAGAAAGCACAATGAGATGACAAAGCCCTACATTATATTTCCACCCTGGTGTACCATATCTCACACACTGCTACAGTGAATGAGTTTCTGGCTTAATCTAATGTGTCCTTCTCTTTGTTTCTTCCATATCCTTCTTTGACCCTACAAAGATACATCCCTCACTTTTTTACTCATGGTTTATTCATGGTTACACATGAATATCACAAATGGGTATGCATGTAAATAAAAATTTCTAAAGCCAGCTCTTGAAGAAATATATAAAAAGATTATGTAAATATTTCTATCTAGAAATTGGCAAATGGGCGCTGCTCATCTGCAGTGGAAAAAGTTGACTCAAGCCCTAAATAACAGTTAAATTAGTTAAGGGACACTGTTAATAAGGTTAAAAAGAGTAGAAAAAAACAAATAAGTAAAAAAATAAATACTTTCATTTAATCAGTAAGTTTTTTAAATGAAATTTGCACTTTAAACATAGGTTGAACTTTTGTAGCAGCGATACATAATCCTTATAATTTCTGAACATTTTTTAACTCAAGTAAGCTTTAAAATCTTTGATTCAAATATATTTTAAGCCATGATGAAGGAATTCTGAGTAAAAATGGGGGAGCATCCGAACCTATAATCAGCATCACATACTTGGTCTCACCTTTTCATCATATCTTGCACTTGCACCTAAAAGCCATTACATACTCAGTGCATTTGTAGGACACAAGGAGTCTGCTCAGCTGAACTGCATTTGATCTGGTCAGCTTTCATGGTCATCCCTAACTGCAGCTTTCCCTCAATCCTATTAACGATAACTAATATCTCTTACTTCTTCATAAAAGTTTACTATTTCTTTCCCTCCTTGTTTTGCTTGCCTATGCTCCTTCCATGGATGTCAGTATTCTGCAGTCCCAACTGCTTATATCATAAGATGAAATGCCATCCTCCCTTATGTGGCTTTACAATGAGTTTATTTTTCTATAGATGCTACTCTCCAGTCTGAATATGGACGTTGACAGATAAACATCTCTTTCTCTATTTCTCTCTCTGTCTCTGTCTCTCTCTCTCTCACACACACACACACATTTTATTTTTTTCCAGGTCAAAGATGAGATCGAATATTCAAAACTTAATAATTTATATAAGAATAAATTTCAAAAAAAAGAGGAAAACATAAATCTCAAAAAGCTTACTAAAAAAGCTTTATGCCCACATTATAAATTTAGAAAGCCAGCCATATAATGAACGTTTAAACACACAGATACACATATACACACTTGGTGAGTACTATTTAATAGTTATAAATTTTTAAGGGCCACTAAGAAAGACAGAAAGTGATTTTTATATTAGCAAAAATAATGTTCAGATACAAATACTACTCCTATTCTGGAGGAATCAACTATTTTTTAGTAAAAAATCAGAATAGAATATTTATTAGCCTCTAAGTTTTGAATACCTCCCGCAAAATCAGAGACATGTCATTCTAAAGCACATCTAAATCATTTGAAGCAAAAATATTATCAAGAAACATTAACTTTACCACAAAGTATAGCAATCAAAGTGCTTTCCAAAATCTTATCTAATGCTAGCAATCATTGTATTATATAATCAGTTAAATCCCCAAAGTATAGGGAAAAAACATACACTTGACCATTTTCAATCACAAGTTCTTTAGAGAATAAAATATTCTTTGAACAAAACCTCATGAGAACTAGAATTCCCTTTTCAATATATGGTCTCTCCTAGAGCTGTAACTAAATATTACTGAGTGGCAGAAAAACAAATCTCAAGAAATGATGGACTTAAAAAAATTTCATTGTAGAAAGCACAAAGCAAATCCTAATAATACCAATTTTAAAATGATAGCTCCCCTGCTTCGAGAGAAGCAAATATAAATACTCACAGTAATGACTAAAAGACCCAACTGGATATGTTGAGCCTCTGATGGACTTTAATAAGCATAATCACTAAGCAACTTAAATTAGAAAGTCAGTTTTATTTAGTAGTTGATTAAATCATTATTAAATTCATAGATTATGAAATTAATAGTTCAATTTTAATCAAAACTTTTTAAAGTCAAATTCGATAGTGTATAACAGAACACAAAACTAATTTTGTTAAATCTTTAGATGTCCTCTATTTAAATTCTATTAATTCTATGGCATTAAATATAATAACAACATGCCATTCATTTACCAATCATATCTTTCAAACCCATATATTGAATAGGAGATTTTTCATTAATATAATAGTAAAATTAAAGTCATCTGGGGGCATCTGGGTGGTTCAGTTGGCTGTGTCTGCCTTCGGCTCAGGTCATGAACTTGGGGTCCTGGGATCGAGCCCCCGCTTCTCCCTCTCCCTCTGCTCCACCCCAATGCTTGTGCTCTCTCCCTCCCTCCCTCTCTCTCTCTCAAATAAAATCTTTAAAATATAATAAAATGAAGGGGGGGAAAACGGAGGGGAAGATGAACCATGAGAGACTATGGACTCTGAGAAACAAACTGAGGGTTCTAGAGGGGAGGAGGGTGGGGGGATGGGTTAGCCTGGTGATGGGTATTAAAGAGGGCACGTTCTGCATGGAGCACTGGGTGTTATACGCAAACAATGAATCATGGAATACTACATCAAAAACTAATGATGTAATGTATGGTGATTAACATAACATAATAAAATTAAATTAAAAAAATTTTACAGGTTGTAAGATCAGACACACACACAAAAAAATATATAATAAAATTTTAAAAAGCAGTCTGGGTTTGTATTTTTTAAATACAAACAAGGGACTCAACATACTCAGTTTGGACCTTTCCAAAATTATGTTCTATATTTGTATTATATCTCCCAAAACAGGGGAGGTATCACTTTCCAACTGGTTTATTAACACCTCATGTATCCTGACCCCCTCCCAGCTCTAAAAAGCTTAGTCACACACTTAGTTATACTAAGTTATACAACTATTATTTTTAAGTCTCAAAACTTCCTGAAGTCTTTGCATATTATTAATAACCCCTTGATCTCACTAGTAAACCTAGAGAGGAAAGTGGCTTTAATTTTCTCTTGCAATGCAACAGAGAAAATAAAGACTAAAACTTGAATAATGACCATGAACATGACCTAGACTGGAAAACAAGCTGTTACCTCAAAGGGAGAGAAAAATTATCCATAGGTAATTTATGCTTCCCATCTATATTCTATAAAATGCTTAAACTATTATGTTCAAAAGAAATATAAGTGTGGGAAAGACACACTGAAGTACATGGGATCGTGAGATGTCATTAAAACAGTTTCATTTCCAAAAGCAAAAGGTAAAAGCTTCCTATTAAGTCATTTTCTCTTCAGTCAAAACCAATTATGAATTCAAAGCAAATATAATAATAGCCAGCTTTAAGGATACAAAATTAGAAAAACTCGATTTTTTTATGGTTCCAAATTTTTAATTTGACAGATTTCTCTTTTGAGAAAAATTTTCGAAAACCTTTCCCCCCACCCCAAAGCCACTAATCTATTGGAAAAAAAAATAAAATAAAGGATATGTACAAAAAAAAATATTTAGGAAAAGTGCTAGATGAATTTTTTATAAAAAAGAAAAACACTGTACTTACTATGTAAAGTAACAGGATTTTCATTAAATAAAATTTCATTAAATAATTCTTAGATTTCATATTATGGCCAGGTAAAGTGATAGAGAACAACAGTTCTAATCAGAAAACAGAACAAGTTAGAAAGCTCATTATAAGGAATGGGGGGAAAAAAGAGGAGCAAAGAAACAAAGATGGAGGAAAATATGACATAAAGCTATGAATTTAAGAGACATGAAAAATAGGAAAGTATAGTTAGGTTAAAGCATATAAAACTGTAGAACAACTTAGGTGCAACCTGAATCATCAGCTCTTCAGCAAGGAACTATTATTCACGGATCTGCAACATCCATCAAGCTTTGCAGAAACAATTAGTCTTCAATCTTTCACACTATGATCAGAACAATAGTGCTTCATAGGATGAGGCTCAAACAAGCCAACAGAGGTTGCCCATGAGCTGCAACTTGCCTTATTTCAGACCAAGGTGCCAAATCGTAAAAGTTGAAAAAGAAAAACCTATTAGCACCAAGTGAAATTTTTTCATCACCAAGCACAGTACCCTCCATGGTGAATTAAGCCAATCTTCTTTTATTTGTATCTAGTCACTGGAATGCTAGAAGGCCAAATTAGGATGAATTCATGCAACCTATATTGGTGACTGTCTCCCCTGTGGCATTCTTAGTTATAACTCTGGCTAACTTTCCAAACACAGGTCTATAAGCAAGAAGACCAGCTCAACGGCTCTGACATGTTTTTCTCCACCACTGATTCACCTCCTGAGCCAGGAGTCAAGAGGTAGGATAGCCCGTGAAATTTAGGTAGCACCTAAGAGTGGACAGGCAATGAACAGAGACCCCAAACCTCCTAAAACTCCACATCCAAAGTACTCAAACTACAAATGGAACCAACAGTGAACAATATCAGTCCCTGAATCAGAACACATTGAGTATCTTGGATTGGATGAAGACCACATATAACATTAGATCATTTGAAAGGGATAGAGTTTAATTTGTAACCCATCACAACCTTTCCATCTGGGCAGCAGTGATTTGGCCACCACTTCCTAATATAACCTGGAGTGTCCATCTTTTTTTGACAGGAGAAAAAATATTCGTTTTCTTCAATAACTGATATCACTAAGAGTTGAAAGTGAAGTAGCCAAGTCTCTGCAGAAGGGATTCATGTGGGGATAAGACAAAGAAGACACGGGGTGTTACTCTAGATGCCATGCCCTCCCTCTTGGGATTCCCAGCAAACTGCAGAATAGCAGTGTGCTGCATCAACCAAATACATGCATCCAATGAACGTTTATGGGGGCAAGCACTATAATGGAATCTTTGTATGTACAATGAATTACATTAACCTCAATGCATTCACAATCTCTTGGGAGAGATAACACACATCAGATTTGGGTGAATGTTATGCTAAACTACGATGAAGATGCTAAGTATGAAAGAAACACAAAATTGGGGGGCGAATGGGTGGCTCAATCAGTTAGGTGTCTGCCTTTGGCTCAGGTCCTGGGACTGAGCCCCATGTCAGGCTCCCTGCTCAGTGGGGTGTTTGCTTCTCCCTCTCCCTCTGCCCCTCTCCCCCAGTTGTGCTCTCTCTCTCTCTGCTCACAAATAAATAAATAAAACCTTAAAAAAATTTTTTTAAAAGAAACACAAAGTTGGGAAAAGGCAAAATTCTGACTAGGAGGATGGGAGAGTGGGGAAAAACGGAATCATGGAAGGCTTCGCAGATTGCAAGCTGTCAGAGCAGGGCATTATAGGATACATAAGAGTTTACTAATGGAACAAAAGAAAAGGAGCAGTTCAGTCCATGTGGGTCAAAAAAAATGAACAGCCTGAACAAAAGCAAGAAGATACGAAAATATACAATGTGTTTAGGAAGCCAAGAGTACCCTAAGGGGGTACTAAGGGGCTGAAGCAAGAGAGAGGACAGTAGACACAGAAGAAGCTGGAAGAATTAACATGAAGCCACAAAGAAAGGGGCCTTAGATTATATGGCAAGAAGCTGAACTTCATTCTGAAAACAACAAGGAGACATTGATGGTTGTTTAATAAAGTGAGGATGACAAGATCAGATCAATATCTCAGGAAGACAAATGTGGTGATGGTGTGAAAGCTGGATTATTGGAGAATGGAAACAAAATGATCAGGTACAAAATGACTACAAAAGGGAGTCTTTGAAATCATTAGATCTATTGATTATAAACCCTGACCCCCCTCTCACCTAGGTAACAATGCACCAAGATAGAGAAAGAAAGAAAGAAAAAGAAAGAAAGAAAGAAAGAAAGAAAGAAAGAAAGAAAGAAAGAAAGAAAGAAAGAAAGAAAGAAAGAGGAAGGAAGGAAGGAAGGAAGGAAGGAAAACCCCTGAATAAATTCTAAAATAGTCTATAATTCCGTTTTCACTAATTCAATTAGTTTTCCCGATTTTTCTAAAGAAGAGAGGTTTTATGACATACATCTTTGTTGTAATCAGTATCTCTGGTTTTGAAATTTTATATCAATGGCACTAAAATTACTTTCATGCTATTATCTCATGGCATGTAGTGGGGGGGGGAACCTGTTAAACATCAAATTTGACCCAATAAAGTAATTGCCATAGGGTTTTCTTTTTTATCCTTACCATTACAAGTTCTTCCTGTAATTCACCGCAACTTTTTTCATTATACTGGAGTCTCTTTGAAAGGTCTATAATTACTTTCTTCTGTTCCTCGATCTCTTCATTTAGTTTCTTGTTTTTGGAGACATACTCTCTTTCTAATCTAAAAAAAAGTGTTAGAGCAGATTTTTCAAATATGGTTTTATAAGTCCTATTATAATGCTTTAACGTAACTGGCAGATGTATTTCTATCATGTTTTTGTGCCAAAGGCCACCTCTCATTTTTTTCAAACAAAAAGGATTGCATAGTCTTAAATGGAAGACTTTAAAGGAATAATACCTCACCCCTTTCATTAGCAGATATTTTACTACACCCAAGGTTATAAACAAAATCGATTTGGTTAGTGTTGATTTGGTCTCACCATTATTTTTTTTTTTTTTTTTAAAGATTTTATTTTATTATTTATTTGAGAGAGAGAGAATGAGAGATAGAGAGCACGAGAGGGAAGAGGGTCAGAGGGAGAAGCAGACTCCCCGCAGAGCAGGGAGCCTGATGTGGGACTCGATCCCGGGACTCCAGGATCATGACCTGAGCTGAAGGCAGTTGCTTAACCAACTGAGCCACCCAGGCGCCCTCACCATTATTTTTGATGAACAAAACCCACCCACCATAGTTCAAGACAGAAAACAGTTTCTATCAAACAATTTTCCAATTAAACTATAACATTAGAAACGGAACAAATGTTTTATTCCTGAATGTCCATGCAAGTGGAACTAATGTGATGGAGAATGGAAAATCCAAAAGAAAGAATCATCAAAAATCATTCACATTCACTGTGAAAACACATGAAATTCTTTACTTTTTGGGTTTTTTTCCAAGTTTTTATTTAAATTCCACTTAGTTAACATACTGTGTAATATTAGTTTCAGGTGTAGAATTTAGTGATTCATCACTTCCATACAACACCTAGTCCTCATCACAACAAGTGCTCTCCTTAATGCCCATCACCCATTTAACCCATTCCCCTGCCCACCTCCCCCTCCCACCAGGAACCCTCAGTTTGTTCTCTATGGTTAAGAGTCTCTTATGGTTTGTCTCCCTCTCTTTTTTTCCCCCTATGTTCATCTGTTTTGTTTCTTAAATTCTACATATAAATGAAATCATATGGAGCACCTGGGTGGCACAGTAGGTTGAGCATCTGACTCTTGGTTTCAGCTCAGATCGTGATCTCAGGGTTGTGAGATCGAGCCCCACATCCAGTTCTGTGCTCAGCACAGAGTCCGCTTGAGATTCTCTCTCCCTCTCCCTCTGCCCCTCCCATTCATGCATGGAGGGGCTTGCTCTCGCTCTCTCTCTCAAATAATCTTTTTTTAAAAAAAAAAGAAAAAGAAGTTGCTACAGATGACGTCAAAGAGGTTACTGACTATGTTCTCCTCTAGGATTTTGATGCTTTCCTGTCTCACTTTTAAGTTCTTTCATCCATTTTTAATTTATTTTTGTGTATGGTGTAAGAATGTGGTCCAGTTTTATTCTTTTTCATGTTGCTGTCCAGTTTTCCCAACACCATTTGTTGAAAAGACTATCTTTTTTTCATTGGATTTTCTTTCCTGCTTTGTGAAAGATTTGTTGACCATACAGTTGTGGGTTTTCTATTTCTGGGTTTCTGGGTTTTCTATTCTGTTCCATTGATCTATGTCTGTTTTGGGGCCAGTACCACACTGTCTTGATCCCTACAGCATTTTAATAGAACTTCAAGTCCAGATTTGTGATGCCCCCAGGTCTATTTTTCTTTTTCAAGATTTCTTTGACTATTCGGGGTCTTTTGTGATTCCATACAAATTTTAGGATTGTTTGTTCTAGCTCTGTGAAAAATGCTGGTGGTATTTTGATAGGGATTATATTAAGTGTGTAGATTTCTTTGGGTAGGATAGACATTTTAACAATATTTGTTCTTTAAATCCATGAGAAACAGAATGTTTTTCCATTTCTTTGTGTCACCTTTGATTTCTGTCTTAAGTGTTTTACAGTTTATAAAGTTCATAAGGTTTATTCCTAGGTATCTTATGGTTTTTGGTATAATTGTAAATGGGATCGATTTCTTGATTTTTCTTTCTGCTGCTTCATTATTCATGTATAGAAATGCAACAGATTTCTGAATGTTGATTTTATATCCTGAGACTTTACTGAATTCGTGTATCAGTTCTAGCAATTTTTTGGTGGAGTCTTTCAGGTTTTCTACAGAGAGTATCATGTTATCGGCAAAGAGTGAATGTTTGACTTTCTTCCTTGCCAATTTGGATGCCTTTTATTTCTTTTTATTGTCCGAAGGCTGAAGCTAGGACTTCCAGTGAAAGAAGTGGTTAGATTAAATAACAGTGATAAGAATGTACATACCTATCTTGTTCCTGACCATACAGGAAAAGCTCTCGGTTTTTCCCCACTGAGGATGATATTAGCCGTGGGTTTTTCGTATATGGTCTTTATTATGTTGAGGTATGTTTCCTCTACCCCTACTTTGTTGAGGACTTCTCTCAAGAATGGATGCTGTACTTTGTCATATGTTTTTTCTCTATTGAGAAGATCATATGGGTCTTATCCTTTCTCTTATTAATGTGGTGTATCACGTTGATTGACTTGCAAATATTGAACCCCCGTTACAACCTAGGAATAAATCCCACTTGATCGTGGTGAATGATTCTTTTAATTTAGTGTTGGATTCTATCTGCTAGTATTTTCTTGAGAATTTTTACATCCATGTTCATCAGGGATATTGGCCTGTAGATCTCTTTTCAATGGAGTCTTTATCTGGTTTTGGAATCAGCGTAATGCTGACCTCATAGAATGAGTTTGTAAGTTTTCCTTCCATTTCTATTCTTTGAAATAGTTTGAGAAGAATAGGTTTTAAGTTTTCATTCAATGTTTGGTAGAATTCCCCTGCGAAGTCATCTGGCCCTGGACTTTTGTTTGTTGGAAGATTTTTGATTACTGATTCAGTTTCTTTGCTGGTTATGTCTGTTCAATTTTTCTATTTCTCCCTATTTCAATTTTGGTAGTTTATATGTTTCTAGGAACTTATCCATTTCTTCCAAATTGTCCAATTTATTGACATACAATTTTTTCATAATATTCTCTTATAATTGTTTGTATTTCTGTGGTTTTGGTTATTATTTCTCCTCTCTCATTCGTGCTTTTATTTATTTGGTTCCTTCCTCTTCTTTTGGATAAGTCTGGTGATGGATTTATCCATTTTATTAATTTTTTCAAAGAACCAGCTCCTGGTTTCACTGAACTGCTCTACTGGGCTTTTTTTGTTTGTTTGTTTATTTCTATATCACTTATTTCTGCCCTAATCTTTATTATTTCCCTTCTTCTGCTGGCCGTAGGCTTCATTTGTTGTTCTTTTTCTAGCTTCTTTAAGTATAAGGTTAGGTTGCTTGAGATTTTTCTTGCTTCTTGAAGTTGGCATGTATTGCTATATACTTCCCTCCTAGGACCACTTTTGCTACATCAAAGGTTTTGGACCACTGTGTTTTCATTTTCATTTGCTTCCATGTTTTTTTTTTTAATTTTTTCTTTAATTTCCTGGTTGATCCATCCATTCTTTAGTAGGATCTCCTTTAACCTTCATGTATTTGTGGTCTTTCTAGACCACAAATGTGGTCTTTTTTTCTTGTGGATCACTTCAAGTTTCATAGTGTTGTGGTTGGAAAATATGCATGAATGATATGATCTCAATCTTTTTGTACTTGTTGAACTGAGTTTTTGCAACCAGTGGGGCTCACACTGTCTGTGTCCAGGTTGCTTGCCCACCTGGAGCAGTGCAGTGCACTATGGGTTCTATCACTGCCAAGCTGGCTGAATTTTAAAATTCCAAACTTTAAGGACCCTGGCAGGGACCTGCACTGGTCTTCTGGGGGAGGGTCTTGCTGTGCTGGGATTGATGTAGGTTTGACCCAGAAGAACAGTCACACCAGAGCACAGGAGCAGAGAACACACACTAACGAGCCAGTGTACAGGTTAGCCGCCCTCAGCAGGTGTCTCTGCACCTATGCTGAGGAGCAGGGGAGAAAAACGGCACCCACTGGCACTTTCATCCCCAGAAAGGCAATGTCACCTCTTTAGATGTGCTCCAAGAAGGGGAAACCTTCTCTCCCCATGCGTCTCAGGCAATCCTCAGATCACACCGTCTGCCCCTAGGTTACCTGGCTGCCTTCTCCACAGGAGCACTGTAGCACCCTCAGGGCTCCACACCAGCCACACTGTGGACCTCTAAAACTCCAGTCTTTGAGTCCCACTGGTTGCAAAAACTCAGCCCCCCTCATTTTCCCAGGTAATGGCTTTGGAGAAGTATTCTCCTTGTGCATTTCCCTGCACACTCTTCTCTCACTCACCTTTCTCCATGACCAGGGCTCCTTCCCCTCCACAGCATCCGCAATCCATTTCTCCCCCAAACCACATCCCTGCACTTCCTACCTTCCACGAAGTGGCCTCTTCTTTCCCTCCAGTTGTGCAGTTTGTTCTGTCAGTCTTCAGATCAATTTCTTGAGTATTCAGAATGATTTGACATTTATCTAGCTGCGTTTGAGGGACCAGGCAAGCCTAAGGTCCTCCTGCTAATCCAACATCTTAGCTTCCCCCCATCCCCCGCCACATGAAATCCTTTTCAAAAGATTTGCCTTCCTATTTAAATTTTGCTCAGGCTGGAATTAAACTGTATTTACATTCTTGTACGGACACCTGATGAAAGGCAGCTTAGAAGTATTTCAGTTTAAAATTTGTTGTAGATAATCCACCAATGGGTAATTTTAATTCAAATTAAAGGGTTGTTACTATTTTTAATCTCAGCTCTTCCTGATGAACATAGTAGACCTGTTTCCTATGATTTTGAAGCTGTAATGCAGGAGATAAAGTGATGCAATAACCAAATCTACCACTTCTGGCTATAATCAAATAAAGAGCTAATTCTTGAATGGCACATGATCTTACTCTCAAAAGTCAACATTCCTTTCTCTAGGATGGAACACAGACAATTCTAGTGCCAATTGTTTTGTATATTCTCCTTTGGATCAAGGATATTCCAAAGTAGAGTACTTAAATATATATACTTCCCAGAGAGTAGAACTAAATAATAAAAATGGATTGAAGTAGAGAAAAGATAACAAATACATTCAGGAATCCCAACATATAAATAATAGAAATTCCAAAAAAAGAGAAGGTAAAGAAAACAGAAGAAAAGAAATCAACAAAGTAATAAATATAAGAGAATTTCCTAGAAATGAATTACTTGAGTCTTTAAAATTGAAGGAGCTGTATGAGTGGGCCAAAATGAATGAAAAAAAACCAATCCATGCAAGGCCCATCATCATGAAATTTCAGAACACTGGGAACATAGAGAAAATCTTAGTATCCAAAGAGTATGAAAATATATATACACTATTACTTTGTCATGTGTTATGATGTAAGATCAGTAAACCATTTCTAGATATTTCCCCATGTTTCCAGACTTGGTGACCACTCTGTACAAGTTTCCAGTGGAAAACATGGACCACATGCAAAAGATCAGGAATCAAACAACTTTAGACTTCTTGACACTAGAACTTAATGAATACCCAAGTGAACTAGGAAAAAAGAGAAAAGATCAAATAAAGACATTTTCAGAATGCAAATTTCAAAATTTTTCATCTGATGCAGAATTTCTCAAGAAGCTGCCCTAGAAGGGAGTAAATCAAACAGGGAGGAAGGCATGAGACCAGCAACAAGAGACCCAATATAGAAGAGAAGCAGAGGGCATCCCAAGGAAGATGGTGATGGGAAGTCCTAGGGATGACAGTGGCAGGGAGCCTAAAAAACAATTCGTCCAGGAAGGAGAAGATAGAGGGAAGAGTCCAGGATGGATGTCTCTTACAAGAAACTTAAAATGATAGAATGCTGAGGTGTGGGAACATAATGAGGGATTGTTCAGTCCTGTTAAGAGAGTTTAAGAGTAACTGAGTGATTGGTGCATATAAACTAATCCAATTTAAAATGAGGCAATTACTGGGGTACCTGGGTGGCTCAGTTGGTTTAGCATCTAACTCCTGATTTTGGATCAGGTCATGATCTCAGGGTTGTGAGATTGAGCCCCATGTCCAGCTCTGTGCTGGGTGTGGAGCCTGCTTAAGAGTCTCTCTCTCCCTCTCCCTCCGCCCCTCTCCCCTCCCTCTTTCTCCCTCTCTAAAAATAAATAAATAAATAATAAAATAAAATAAAATGAGGCAATTACTAACTATTCGTTCATTTGATAATTCAGCAAATCTTTATTTACCAGCTCTTATGTGCCAGGCACTATTCTAGGCATTGGGAGAGAGCGACGCACAAAACAAAGTTCCTGTCCACATAAGAGGAAAGACAGTAAACAACAAAGAATATAACAAACTGTGCTACGAAGAAAAATAAAGATGACTTGCCAAGAAAAATAAGTTATAGAAAAAATATCCCAAAATAGAATCCCAAAGAAAGGAGGGGGGAGGGGAGGAATAAGTTGTGCCATGTGGGAGAAGGATACAATAGAGATAATAAGTAAGCGGGGGGGGGGGGGGGGCAACAGATAATATCTAACAGTGGAAATTGAAAACATGGCAGGATATGCATGTTATTCAGAAACAGGAAGTTAAACATCAGAAGAAACAGCAGTAAGAATTAAAAGCAGTTGCCTCAAGGGAGTGGAAACAGGTAGTAGAGAGCAAGGGGAAAGAAACTGTTGACCTTGCAGGGCTATTTTATTTTTTAGACTATGTACAAGCTAATTTGATAAAGTCACAATTTTAATTAAAAATTATTACCACTCAGCAAATATAAAATTAAATGCCTCTGTCATTTGGTGCTGGGTTCAGGTTCAAATTCGGTCCACTGAAATAGGGGGACACTCCTCCCTGTCAGCAATGTCACACACAACCCTGGAAGTCATCAGCTCCTAGGCTTCTGGCAAAGCCCCACCAAGGGCAAGGAGTCTGCTGGGAGTATAATGAAGATTAAAGGGAGCCCTGACTCTGAATTCCAATGGAGAAGCGCCAGGACTTGGCAGGTGGAGGATTTAAGTAAGAAAACGAAGGCAGAGGAAGGAAACCTGTAGTTAAGATGCCTTCTTTCCTACTGGATTCCCATTCTATTATTTTTCTAAAAGAGCTCAACTAAGAACTTCACCACAGGCTACTTTAACAAATAACCATCTTTGGTCTTCTATCCAGAATATACACAATAATACTGCTAATAAATTATAATACTTTTATTATTTTTATACGTTTGGATGATCTATTTTTTTAAAGATTTTATTTATTTATTTGAGAGAGAGAGAGCACATGAGAGGGGGGAGGGTCGGAGGGAGAAGCAGACTCCCTGCCGAGCAGGGAGCCTGATGCAGGACTCGATCCAGGGACTCCAGGATCATGACCTGAGCCAAAGGCAGTTGCTTAACCAACTGAGCCACCCAGGCGCCCTGGATGATATATTTAGAAAAATAAAGAAGTTCCTAAATATCGAGTGTAATGAAATAAATAAATTAAGATTCAGTCCATTCAGTATCGTATCTTTGACTAGTGCTGTTTTAACTTTAATTTAATTTTAAACTGGATTTAAAGTTACCAGTGAGTAACTTTAAATGCCCAGCAATCATTTACCACAGCTAATGAACACCTGGCATACAGAAAACTAAAATTAAAAGATTATTGAAAAGCTTTAGTTTCATACTGTAACTTTGAGATGCAAAAAAAAGATTTATAACTAAGAAAATTTGATTACAGAAATACAGAACAGATATATATCCTATCAAAAATTTTATATATAAGATACATATTTGTTAAAATAGCCTGTTACTGTTATCAAATTCTTAGCTGAAAGTGAAATAAGTCAATCAGAGAAAGACATGTATCATATGATCTCACTAATATGAGGAATTCTTAATCTCAGGAAACAAACTGAGGGTTGCTGGAGTGGTGGGGGATGGGAGGGATGGGGTGGCTGGGTGATAGACACTGGGGAGGGTATGCGCTATGGCGAGCGCTGTGAATTGTGTAAGACTGATGAATCACAGACCTGTACCTCTGAAACAAATAATACATTATATGTTAAAAAAAAAACAAAAACAAAACAGAAGATAGTAGGAAGGGAAAAATGAAGCGGGGGGAAATCGGAGGGGGAGATGAACCATGAGACTATGGACTCTGAGAAACAAACTGAGGGTTCTAGAGGGGAGGGTGGTGGGGGGATGGGTTAGCCTGGTGATGGGTATTAAGGAGGGCACATATTGAATGGAGCATTGGCTGTTATATGCAAACAATGTATCATGGACCACTACATCAAAAACTCATGATGTAATGTATGGTGATTAACATAACATAATAAAATAAAATTTAAAAAATTCTTAGCTGAGCTCTTTAGAATATATATATGTAAAATATATATAAATATATTTATATTTATAAAATATATGTATACATCTAAAACATATGTATACATATATATACTCCATCTAAAATAATTTTATGCAGGAAAGTTCACTGTTATGAAACTGTTGACCAAAATTATAAATCCAAACTACACACATAGCTTTTTTTCTCCTGACCTAGATCCACCCGGGGAAAAAACAAGCTTAAGAACCTTAACCACAGGCAAAGTTCAGGCAGCATTTTCTCTATAACATCATTATTACCAGTTGCTCAGTTAGTTCTATCCAACAGGTAAAACAATGTCCTAGGGGTGCCTGGGTGGCTCAGTTGGTTAAGCATCCAACTCTTGGTTTCAGCTCAGGTCATAATCTCATGGCAGTGGGATCAAGTCCAGCACTGGGCTCTGTGCTCAGCGTGGAGACTGCTTCAGATTCTCTCTCCCTCTCCCTCCCACTCACTCTTTCTCTTTCTCTCTCTCTCTCAAATAAATTAATTAATTAAATCTTTAAAAAAAAAAAATCAGGGGGCAACTGGGTGGCTCAGTTTGTTAAGTGTCTGCCTTCGGCTCCGGTCATGATCCCGGGGTCCTGGGATCGAGTCCCACATTGGGCTCGCTGCTCAGCGGGGAGCCTGCTTCTCCCTCTGCCTGCCGCTCCCCCTGCTTGTACTCTCTCTCTTTCTCTATCTCAAATAAATAAATAAAATATTTAAAACAAAAAACAACCCTACCCTAAAACTTCCTGCTCTCAGAATTGTAAATTAAAGATATCATTTACCTTAAAGGCCTAAAGGCCTAAAATCAACCAAGTTTCTTTTGGAACACATTATCCAAACCTTAGAGTTAATATTTGAGAGTTTGTGACTCTAAAACGTTTTAAAATGTTTTTTAAGGAAGATTCTGAAGGAAAGTCAGAAACACAAATAGAAAATGAAATAACTGAACCAATCACCCCTCATGTCATATCATTCCTTCCAATACCACACATCATTGGAACAGAAGTAGTGGTCACAGTATATAAAGAGAAAAGGAAGATGTGATGGGGAAGAGAAGCCACAGGAACTGAGTTGCAGTGATGAATAGTGGGTTTTAATTATTATTTAATTTTTATTGTTTATTATTAACTTTATTATTATAGCACAGTTATATAGGGATAAAGAACAGATAAGGGATGTTATGTTGAAGTATTTAGGATTGTTAGCTGATGCTTAGCTGGAATATGTAACTAATATTTAGAATTGTTAGTTGATACTTATTGGAATACAAAATATGCATAAAATTTTTCAAGCACCAAAACACAAATAATAGCAAAACAAATTTAAGGGAAAAATTTGCTTTGGGGTCTGATTAGAAAAGTACATAGGTTGGATGGGATAGACAGGTGATGGGTATTAAAGAGGCCACTTGTGGACGCCTGGGTGGCTCAGTTGGTTAAGCGACTGCCTTTGGCTCAGGTCATGATCCTGGAGTCCGAGGATTGAGTCCCACATCGGGCTCCCGGCTCAGCAGGGAGTCTGCTTCTCCCTCTGACCCTCTTCCCTCTCGTGTTCTCTATCTCTCATTCTCTCTCTCTCAAATAAATAAAATCTTTAAAAATAAAAAAAAATAAATAAAATAAAGAGGCCACTTGTTGTGATGAGCACTGGGTGTTATATGAAAATGATGAATCACTGAACTCCACTCCCGAACCAGTATTGAACTGTATGTCAACTAACTAGAATTTAAACTTTAAAAAAAGGAAGAAAGAAAAGCATACAGGTTAAAATCTTGGAGCTTGGGGCTTCTAGCTGGCTCAGTCAGTAAAGCATGCAATTCTTGATTTGGGGTCATGAGTTCGAGCCCCACGTTGTAGGTAGAGTTTATTTAGAAAAAAAATCTTAAGCTTAATTGTTAGCAGGTCCTTTAAAATTCCTCTAGTCCAACTTTTGCAGCACTCTCTTCTTCAACATCCATGACAAAGAATCAGCCACCTTCTGTTCTGAACTTCCCAAGGCAGGAGAGATTCACTAGGTTCCCCAAAGAAGTCTATTATTCCATTATTGAAAGCTTTAATTGTTGGGAGTACAGTCTGACTTCTAACAGTTTCACTTGTAGGTACCAATCATCACCTCAAAGCAACAGTAAAGAAGGCTGCACTATATTCTATGTAAAGTCCCTTCAAACATATTTATATATAAATGGACAGATTCAAACAATGGTTCAAAGGAAGTAAAGAGGATAAGTCTTAAGAATAACATTCACAGAATGTCATCTAAGTCATCCCAGAGGAAGCAAAAAAATTCAGTTCAGAATTACTGGTTTAGGGGCGCCTGGGTGGTTCAGTCGGTTAAGCATCTGAGTTTGCCTCAGGTCATGATCAGGGTTCTGGGATCAAGCCTGGCGTCCAGTTCCCTGCTCAGCGGGTAGTCTGCTTCTCCCTCTCCCTCTGCCCCTCTCCCTGCTTGTGCTCATGCTCTCTGTCTCTCTCAAATAAATAAAATCTTTACTAAAAAAAAAGAATTACTGGTTTAAAATAAGCACTACTACTAAAAGTAATCTCAGAGAATTTTAAATTTTTCAACATCAGTCTTTTTTTATTTAAATTCAATTAACTAACATATAATATATTATTAGTTTCAGAGGTAGAATTCAGTGATTCATCAGTTTTACATAACAACCAGTGCTCATTACATCACGTGCACTCCTTAATGTTCATCTCCCAGTTACCCCATCCCCCCACCTCCCTCCCCTCCAGCAACCCTCAGTTTGTTTCCTATGATTAAGAGTCTCTTATGATTTGTCTCCCTCTCTGGTTTTGTCATTTTCTTTTTCCCTCTCTTCCCCTATGATCCTCTGTTTTGTTTCTTAAATTCTATATATGAGTGAGCTCATATGATAATTGTCTTTCTCTGATTGCCTTATTTTGCTTAGCAAAATACCCTCTAGTTCCATCCATGTTGTTGCGAACGGCAAGATTCCAATCTTTTGATGGCTGAATAGTATTCCATTGTACATATATATACACCACATCTTCTTCATCCATTCATCTGTCGATGGACATGTGGGCTCTTTCCACAGTTTGGCTATTGTGGACATTGCTGCTATAAACATGTTACTTGAGACCCAGGGGAGTATTTACGGGCCTTTTTAGTTGTATCACAGCAAAATGAATAAAAGCAGATGGTGAAAGGTGCTAGTTTTGAAGACACAATTTTGAAATGATTCTAACCCCTGGCTTTTTGGGGTTTTTTTTGTTTTGTTTTGTTTTGTTTTTGCCAGAAGCTTACTTAAAATTAAGGATTCACAAACTCATTTTCATCCGTTTTTCTTTAATCTTACATTTTGAGCCATTATGTGATGTATCCATGTCATAGGCAATTAAAACATGGCCTTATCAGAAAAAAAAAAATCATTACATGTGTATCTTTGGGGTAAATACCCAGTAGTGCAATTGTGGATCATAGAGTAGCTCTATTTTCAACTTTTTGAGGAACCTCCATACTGTTTTCCAGAGTGGCTGCACCAGCTTGCATTCCCACCCGCAGTGTAGGAGGGTTCCCCTTTCTCCATATCCTTGCCAACGTCTGTCATTTCTTGACTTGTTAATTTTAGCCATTCTGACTGGTGTGAGGTAGTATCTCACTGTGGTTTTGATCTGTATTTCCCTGATGCCAAGTGATGTTGAATCCTTTTTCATGTGTCTGTTGGCCATTTGGATGTCTTCTTTGCAGAAATGTCTGTTTATGTCTTCTGCCCATTTCTTGACTGGATTATTTGTTCTTTGGTTGTTAAGTTTGATAAGTTCTCTATAGATTTTGGATACTAGCCCTTCATCTGATTAGACATTTGCAAGTATCTTCTCCCATTCTGTCGGTTGTCTTTTGGTTTTGTTGGACTATTTCCTTCGCTGTGCAAAAGTTTTTTATCTTGATGAAGTCCATATGGTTCATTTTTGCCTCTGTTTCCCTTGCCTTTGGAGACATGTCTAGTCAGAAGTTGCTGTAGCTGAGGTTGAAGAGGTGCTGCCTGTGTTCCCCTCTAGGATTTTGATGGATTCTTATCTCACATTTAGGTCTTTCATCCATTTTGAGTCTATTTTCAACATCAATCGTTCAAGTCAGTCTTTCAAGTGCCATCTTTATGATTTTGCCACACCCATAATAATCACTACTATTTAATAATACTTTAATTCATTTCTTAAGTTAAATGAAGTATTTTAAGAGAAATCTTTATATTATTGTTGTAAATGGAAAACCATTATCTATTTGTCATATGCAAACTAACATTAAAAATAAATACATTAACTCTAATGCACCAACCTATTAATCATGTCACGTACCAATGGTGGTATGCATTTCACCCTACCAGGCAAAATGGTTTAAAATATCTACTATAAAGTTTTTTGGAAACATATTAAAGGATTATAAACTTCTTAAAGCATCCCACAGAACATTCCAGATGAAAGGCTTTTGAACTGAAAAAGGTTAAAATCAGTAGGAGTCAAAAAGACCCTGACTACCACTTACTAGTTGTGTGTCCCCATTAAGCCTCAATTTTCACATCTGTAAAACAGGGATTAAAGGAGCAGCTACCTCATGGGGTGTTCTATAAATTGAATGAAATCATGCAATGCTAGAAAGCAAATGAGCCACAATGTATACTAACCACTGTGGTATTAGCCCCTACTACTATTATTTCTGTAGTTTGAGAAAATCTCAAACATTACCCATCTCCACACAGGACTTTTTAGGTGGCCTAGAAATCAAGATCTTTAAAGATACTGTATTACATCAATAAATGCAAAATACATTAACATATTTACTCTCTAGGGTAAAAACTGCATTTCAGAGACTAGGTAGAATAGCCATGATACTTCAAAATCCAAAAAAGCATTTCCATATTTACCTATACAAAGAAGTATAGTTATGTTTTATAAAATCCTTTATCCCCAATCTAGCACAGACATTAATGAGAGCTATATCTAAAATACTACACATTCATATTTATGTAAGTTTCATAAATTCTTTATAAAGAATTTTACAGTAAAACACTTACAAACTCAGTTTTGCAAAGCTCTCTTGTGCGTTATGCTTTTCTCGCTCATATGCACTTTCAACTTCTTTGAATTCATTCTTGATCATTTCCAAATCTGCAACAGCTTCTGCTTGGCTGGCCTTTTCTACCTGCAAAGCGCCTTCCAGGTCTCGAATCCGTAACTACCAGATGACAGAGAAGTAGTTAAAACAAGCAAGGAAATGCTAGCATCAAAGGCTAGTCAAATTGAATAGAGTACTTTATCAGCAGCAGTTTATCATTCATCCAAACACTTCTTCCTTTCTGCTTTGATTTAAAAGGGAAAATAAACAAAAGACAGTGTATTCCCTTTCTCAACCTGTTTAATGGAAGGGAGGAAGAGTGGAAGAATAGTTAACTGTGCTATGGAAATGCCTAATCAAAGTGCCAAATTATGACCTACTATTCCATTTGGATACTTCTTTTATAAAACATAATGAAATTAGTGGTTTTGGAAAACAAAAGGGAAGCATTCTTCCCTTATGAGAAACATCATTACATTTGCATCTTTAGAAACCCATGAAAGTGAACAGATCTTTTTTATTCCTAGAGATTTTTACTGTAGAAAAGTAAAACTTTTATTACCAAATAATACTATTTGACTAAAATATTTATGAGTGTAGTTATATGATATCTAGGATTTGCTTCAAAATGATACAGGGATAGGGAGTAGATGGGGGCAACAGATAAAAAACACAATTGACCTGAGGTAAATCTTTTTTGTTTTTTTTAAAGATCTTATTTATCTGACGGAGAGAGACACATTAAGAGAAGGGACATAAGCAGGGGGAATGGGAGAGGGAGAAGCAGGCTTCCGGCGGAGCAGGGAGCCCGATGCGGGGCTCGATCCCAGGACCCTGGGATCGTGACCTGAGCCGAAGGCAGATGCTTAACGGACTGAGCCACCCAGGTGCCCCAACCTGAGGTAAAACTTGAAGTGATGGCTATGTGCACAGTTCATTTTACCATTCTCTCTACTTTTGTATATTCTTGAAACTTTACATAAAGTAACACTTTGAAAAGTAGATTCCATATAAACATCGACAGTAGAACAGATAAAGTACATTCCCATAAAAGAAAAATATGCAGCTATAAAAAAGCTGCAAAACAACTTTTGAAAAGGAAGTTCTCTCTGTGGTTCTCCATGTGGTGTTAACACAGACTGGAAAAGCAAAGTCCCCATCAGTGTATGCAGTAAGCTATATTTTGGGTAAACAAGTGGAAAAAATTAAGTAGCAGGCAAGAGGGTAGAGCAAAGGGAGAGACAGGAGTGAAAGCAAGAGTTCTCGATCATTTAATATTGTTTTGATTTTTGAACTATGCGGATGTTTTACCTTTTTCAGAAAACTAAATTAAAAATAAAAAAATAGACTGCTAAGGCTCAGAAAAAGTGGGGAGTGGTAGAAAATGCTTTACACTAAATAGAATATAAGCTTTAGAACCATAAAGCTCACATTTAAATTCCAGCTCTACAAATTACCTTATGAGACCTTTGGCATATTACTAAAACTCCAAAGGCCTTAGGTTCCTCATCTGTAAACAATAAATAATAGTAATAATAATAAACAGACTATCTACAGGGTTGTTACAAAGATCTAATGAGATAATACTCATCTAATATATATTTAATATTATATATGTATATGTAGTATTTATTTAATAAATGTTTGGATAAATATTTATTAAGCACTTAATATGTGCCAGGCAGTGAGCTAGTGCTCAAGATATTATATAACAATCATGAAAAGAGACAGTCTTAGTTTTGAGGAGCTCCTAGTCTTTAGGAGAGGAGAGACCACGACAGAATGTGGTAAGTGCTTCTATTACAGCAGCCGGCACAAAAGGCCCTGAAATCAGAGAAGAGCTATGAACAAGTCTCCTGGAGATGGCAAAAGACAACTCGAGGTAAGAAAGATGAAATCATCAAGAAAAGAACAAATGAAAATGTTTTGTAAATTAATCTATATAAATAATAAGCACCAGAATTATTATTTGTAATTATTCAAAAATATTTTGGAATAATCAAAACATTCTTACACTAAAGTAAGGACATAGAATAGATCTGGAGATACAGCTTGGTAAATTTTCAAATTTGGTCTTTTAAACTTTATTTTTCTTTGCTATTTTGTCTAAAACCAATGTTGACAAGTAAAATAATAAATCTAGGAAACATTTTCTTCTGTCTGCATCGCTATCTTCTTTCAGAAAATAAGCACACTCAATCACAAATGATAAATCAATCCAACTGAAAGAGAAATAGGCTTCAAATTAATAATTCTGAGTCAACTCTCTGATTCTACTTTCTCATTTTTATAAGAACAAATTTAACAACAGAATACTTCAAACATACATTTAACTACAGTTTATGATAAGATGGTGATTAATTACAACTATTTAGTAGTCTCATTTGCTTTTAAACTAATCTGAAACTGAATTTAACTAGATGTACCTCATTGAAAATACTTGTCAATATTTATAGATATACGGTTCAAATATAAACTTTGGCTTTTTTTCTGAGTCATACCATGAAGCTTTAAAATTAATCAAATATTAATTTTACTTTTTATTTATTTTTTTTAAGATTTTATTTATTTATTTGACAGAGAGAGACACAGCGAAAGAAGGAACACAAACGGGGGAGTGGGGGAGGGAGAAGCAGGCTTCCAGCGGAGCAGGGAGCCTGATGTGGGACTCATTCCCAGGACCCTGGGATCATGACCTCAGTCGAAGGCAGACGCTTAACGACTGAGCCAGCCAGGCACCCCTCAAATATTAATTTTAAACTATATAAGTAAAAAATATACATGTAACAATATTTATCTTATAGCTATTAACTATATATACCAGGTATAAATTATAACTAGAATGAAAAACTTAATTTTGAATTATACTTCTCTCATAAACTTAAAACTTTTGCCTTATTGCTTATTGACGCCATTTTGGGTGATTCAATCATTTAAAAAAAAAAAAGGCTTAGGGGCACCTGGGTGTCTCAGTCGGTGAAGTGTCCGACTCTTGATCTCAGCTCAGGTCTTGATCTCAGGGTCAGGAGTTCAAGCCCCACATTGGGCTCCAAGATTAACTTGCACAAGTTTGCTTAAAATACAAACACACTCAAATACATGGGTCTGAGAATTTTGCAGGTAAAGGGGGCATTTCATCAAAGATAAAAGTTTTAAAAATTTTTATTATAAAATTCTTATAAGCTTAGTTGCATCCTATATTAAGACCTGTTTAAACAATAATGTAAAATTTTTGCAAGTTTTATTAATTAAAGTTTAATGTAAGGGAAAAGTCTAAGTCTTAAAAAAAAAAAAAATCTGAATTAAATTAAGGAACTGCGGGGCGCCTGGCTCAGTCAGTAGGGCTTGCGACTCTTAATCTCAGGGTTCTGAGTTCAAGCCCCATGCCGGGTGTGGAGCCTATTTTAAAAAAAAATTAAATTAAAGAACTTAGATTTCCAGAACTTTATATGAAACTTTATACACAACTTGGCCATGAGCCAGACGTGGTCCGTGGGCAGTAGTTTGCCAACTCCCAGTTGGAATGCCTTCACTTTTCTGAGAAATTACTTGTGATTCTCTAAGACGTGGAGGACACTTTCCTTAGGATGCCTTCAATTAATTCCCCTCCAGATTTAATCTTTATTATGCTCTCACAGTATTTTAGTATTTTATATTTCTATCTATACATTTATCTGTAGATCTATATAGATGCAGATAAATATACAGTATTTCTGATAATGGAATTAAGTTCCAAGAGTAGTTTCTTCACCTTTATAACTTCAGTTCTTATACAAGTGATAAGCAATGTGCACAGGATATATACTCAATAAACGAAGGTGCATATTTTTTTAAATGTTTTCAAAAAGAAATTCATCCCATGGCTGTTGATGAAAAGAACATTCTGATCAGCAAATCTTTCTATAAAGGCCAGATGGCAAATATTTTGGACTTTGCAGGCCATAATGTCTCTGTCATACCATCCCCCTTTGCCACTGCAGCACAAAACCCCCACGGCCAAGACAAAGCCTCTCTTGAACAGGTGGTGGGTGAGATACGGCCTGTGGGCTGTAGTGTGCCAAACCCTTCTCTAGCAAAACCATCCTCAACTATATCTTGGTAGCAAATAGAGTAATGAGTGTCTTAATAATATGCCACCCGTTTTTTTTTAAATTTTATTTATTTCTTTATTTATTTGAGAGAGAGAGCACAGGGGAGAGGCAAAGGGAGAGGGAAAGAATCCTAAGCAGAGGGGCGCCTGGGTGGCTCAGTTGGTTAAGCGACTGCCTTCGGCTCAGGTCATGATCCTGGAGTCCCGGGATCGAGTCCCACATCGGGCTCCCTGCTCAGCGGGGGGTCTGCTTCTCCCTCTGACCCTCTTCCCTCTCGTGCTCTCTGTCTCTCATTCTCTCTCTCTCAAATAAATAAATAAAATCTTTAAAAAAAAAAAAAAAGAATCCTAAGCAGACTGTGCACTGAGCTCGGATCCTGTCACGGGGCTCGATCCCATGACCTTGAGATCATGACCTGAGCTGAAACCAAGAGTCAAGGCCTTGATTGACTGAGCCACCCAGGCGCCCCTATGCTACCCATTCTAAACGTAAACCTTACTTCTCTGAACAGAATGCTGCTTTTCCCAACTTAATAAAATCCATACAAAAAAATTTTTTACGTTTTACCTGAATAATTTCAGAATTAAATTTTGATTCCAAATGTGCGGCCCTCTCTGCTTCAATATTTTCTTCTAATTTCCTCACTCTTAGAGTAGTTGCCTGAAAACAAATTAAAAGTTTAAACTCACAAACGTTGGCATTTAAAGTAGATATGGATCTTTGCAACAACAATGCTAAGCAACATCGGTCACTTACAAAAAGACAAATATCATATGATTTCACTCATATATGGAATTTAAGAAACAAATCAAATGAACAAAGGAAAAAAGAGAGAGAGACAAACCAAAAAACAGACTTAACTATAGAGAACAAACTGATGGTGACCAGACGGGAGGTGGGTGGGGGATGGGTGCAATAGGAGACGGGAGTAAGAGTACACTCAATCATGATGAGCACTGAGTAGTGTATAGAACTGTTGAATCACAACATTGTACACCTGAAACTAATATAGCACTGTATGTAAACTATACTGGAATTAAAATTAAAAACTTTTAAAAAACGTGAATATGGATCACACTTTAGATTACTATAGCCTCGTTTTTTTCTGCTTTTGCAAGAGTGTGAAAGTCATGTTAAAAAATCATGTGAAAATCATGCTCGGGAAGAATGCGCCAGACCTTGCTTTTTTTTTTCTTTTTTATTGATGTATGATCTATATATAATAAACTGCACATATTTAAAAGTATGTAATTTGATAAGTATATATATATATATATATATATATACACCCATAAAATCACTGCCATAATGAAGATAAGAAATACTTCTGTGACCCTTAAAAGATTCCTTATATCTCTTGGTAACTTCTTCATCCAGCCCTCACCACCCTACCCCCACCCCCAAGTAACCACTGATCTGCTTTTTGTCACTATCGATCACTTCGTATTTTCCAGAATTTCATATAAATTGAGTCATACAGCATGTACTCTTTATTGCCTGGCTTCTTTCTCCCAGCATAACTATTTTGAGATTCACCATGTGGTTGCATTTATCAATAGTTTATTCCTTTTTATTGTTAAAGTGTTCCACTGTGTTGATACACCACACCGATTTATCTATTTACCAGTTGATGTACATTTGAGTTGTTTCCAGTTTGTGCTATTACAAATGAAACTGCTATGAGCCTTTGTGTACAAGTGTTTGTATGGGCAAACACTTTGATTTCTCGGAGGTAAAAAGTGAAGGGAAGAATGATGGGGTCACATGGTAGGTGTATGTTTAATGTTTTATGAAACCCCCAAACTTTTCCAAATTGCTTATAATTTTATACATCCTCACCAACACTTGGCATGGTCAATTTTTGCTTTTTCATTTAGGGGGAGGAGGGGGCTTAAGACATTCAAACAGGCATGTAATGGCATTCCATTTCAGTTTCAATTTGCATTTCCTTAATGACTAATGACACTGAGCATCTTCTCATATATTTATTTACCATCTGTATATCTTCTTTGGCGAAGTATCTGTTCAGATCTTTTCCCCATTTTTTAATTGGATTGTTTGTTTTCTTATTACTGAGTTTTGAGTTTATATAATCTGCATACAAGTCATTTACTGGATATGTGATTTGCAAGTACTTACTCCAAGCCTACAGCTTGTCTCTTCATACTGTTAACAGTGTCTTTCACAAAGCAAAAGTTTTCATTATGATGAAGTCTACTTTATCAATTTTCAGGCAAGAGTCAACTTCTGGCCAGAATCAGAAGTCAGGAGCCTTATTTCTGAATGCCAATTCTGTTGAGAAAATGCAAGCCTGGGAAGCACTGGATTCCTAGTCCCAAAGAGCAAACTGGTCATGACCAAAAGCCTGTTGGGGGCTGGGCAAGTAGTGCTACAGGGACCGCCACTGCAGATGTCTTAGGATAACAGTAACAAAGCCATGCCTAGAGTCCTATCTGTCCAATAAAGATGGTTCGACAATGACGGAGTAAGGAATTACTAATTTGATTTCCTTTTCAAGTAACTTCTGGACAAGAAATAAGTTTCTATTAATTATCTTTACTTTATCATTTAGCCTAAGCTGAAGTTTTTTTTAAATACACACCTTGATTAATTGGTTTTTCCTCTTTCCTTCCACAATTTTTTTTTACAGAATCTCAGCAAGAAGGAACATAAGTAAAAACTGGGTAATTCACAAACAAGCCGTCTGTGAATAGTAAATGACTATACTTTTCTTTGAGCGAAGGAGATTCCTGTAATATCTTATTATAGACTAGAGTATAAACACAAATATCCCTTCTTCTCTAGAGGCCTTTGTAGACACCTCTTGCTACTAATGGCCTTCATAATCAAGAAGCAATTCTGCTTCGGGATTCAATCACTCTGTGTTTCACAGATATGAAACTCACAAAATATATTTTTTTACACTGACTTATTTGCTTTACTTAGATTTTGCAACCCTGTCAATAATATTTCTTAATGAGTTAACTCTCTTAATGAGTTACTAAAAAAGACTTTTTTTCTAGAAGGCAGACAAAGCAGTAAGTCCAAATGTGATCTTTTGGGTCTAAAGATAAGTTAAACCCAAAACAATAAAATGATTTTTTAAGTTAGTAGAGTATAATATCTTTAAAGGTAAAATCTGACATTTATATCCTATACTACTAGAGTATTTTGAAATAACAGGCATTCCACTGAAAGATGAAACTGGTAAATATTCATAATTTAGTCTGATAACTCAAGACTTGAGATTCAAAAAAACTGGAAATGAAAAATATAAAACTAAGGAGTATTATTACTTTTTTAGGTGTAGTTATAATTGGTATTGAGGTGCTTTGGCTGGCTCAGTTGGTAGATTATACAACTCTTGATCTCAGGGTCATGAGTTCAAGCCCCACATTGGGTGTAGAGCTTACTTTAAAAAACAGGTTTTTTTTTTAATAATTGGTATTTTTTTAACTCCTATCTTTTTGAAATATATACTTAAAGTGCTCATGGATGAAATTATATGATGTCTGGATTTGCTTTCAAATAACAAAGCTGGGAGTTACAAGAAGAAGTTGATATTCATGAAATAATACTGGCCTTTAGTTGATCACTGTTAAAGCTGAGTGATAGGCACATGGGGTTCATTTTAGTATTCTCTCTACTTTCATGCATGATTAAAATTTTCCATATTGAAAAATTTTTTAAACAGAAACCAAAGCAAAGGAAGTATGGTGGGAAAGTATGGTGCTGGTATCATTATTTACCTAACAAAATTATGTTTTGATGACAAAAAATCATTAGAATGAATTAAGCCATTCATGCCTAAGCAGAAAAAGTCAGTGGGAAGGTGGGAGTTTAAATCAATCAATTCCTACCTATATTGTTGAAATATTAAGAAAATCAAAGCAAATATTCCCTCCATACTCACTACCACCTTTCTCAAAACATGTTTCACACCAAATATTAGTCCCATGGGATGTGATTAGCTATTTTATGAAAAAGCAATTTCATCATTATAGGTGTGTGAAAAACACAGAATTAAAGCCAAACAATTTTACTAAAGCACTTCTCAAAAAGTTAACATGACAATCTTGAAAAGGAAGAACAAAGTTGGAAGACTCACATTTCCTGATTTCAATACGACTTCAAAGCTACAGTGATCAAAACACTGTGGAACTGGCAAAAGGACAGACATATAGATCCATAGAAAAGAAGTGAGAGTCCAGAAATAAACCCATATATCAATGGTCAATTGATTTTTGACAAGAGAGCCAAGACCATTCAATGAGAAAGAATCATTTTTTCATTAAGCAGTGCTGAGACAATGAGATATACACATGCAAAAAAATCAATTTGGATCCCTACCTCACATCATATATAAAAATGAATTCAAAAGGATCAATGGCCAAATATAAAAGCTAAAACCATAAAACTCTTAGAAGAAAACACAGAATGACCTCAAGACTCGGCAACAGATTCTGAAATATGACACCAAAAGCATGAGCCACAAAAGAAAAAAAAAATAGATAAATTAGACTTCATCAAAATTTTAGATTTTGAGCATCACAGAACTTTATCAAAAAGTGAAAGGCAACCTAGAGGACAAGAGAAGATAATCATGTATCTGATAAGAGTCTAGTATGCAAAATATACAAAGAACTCTTACAATAAAAAGATAAACAATTCAATTCTTTAAAAAAATCAGTAGGGGAGCCTGGATGGCTCAGTCAGTTAAGTGTCTGCTTCTCCCTCTGCCCCTCCCCTCACTCACTCACTGTCTCTCGCTCTCCCTCAAATAAATAAAATATTTTTTAAAAATAAAATAAATAAAAAGTAAATGAGTAAAGGGCTTAAATAGACATTTCTCCAAAGAAGATATGAAAATGGCCAGTAAGTATATGAAATGATGGCCAACATTATTAGTTATCAGGGAAATGCACACCCAAACCACAAAGAGATATATCTTCATGCACACTAGGCTAGCTATAATTTTAAAAAATGGAAAATAACAAGTACTGGCAAGGATGTAGAGAAATTGGAAACCTCATACATTACTGGTGGGAATGTAAACTGGTGCCACCACTATGGAAAACAGTTTGTCAGTTTCTTAAAAAATTAAACAGAGTTACCATATGATCCAGCATGTCCACTCCTGGGTATATACTCCAGAGAAATAAAAATGTTCAAACAAAGACTTATACACAAATGTTCATATCAGCATTTTTCATATTAGCCAAAAGGTAGAAACAACCTAAATGTCCATCAACTGAACAAAATATGGTATATCCCTACAATGGAAAGTTATTCAGCCAAAAAAAAAAAAAATTAAGTACCAATACATACTATGACATAGATGAACCTTGAAAATATATGTTAACTGAAAGAAACTAGACACAAAAGATGACATTTATATGAAACGTCCAGAAGAGGCAAATCCATAGGGATAGAAAGTGTGTTAGTGGTTGCCAGCAGCTAGGGTGGGAGGGAGGAATGGGCAGTGACTGCTAATAGACATGAAGTTTCTTATTGGGGTGATGAGAATGTTCTGAAATTAGATAGTGGTAATGGTTACACACTCTGTGAATATACTAAAAACCACTGAATTGTATACTTTAAAAGGATGAATGTTATGATATGTGAAATATATCTCAATAAAAGATTAAAAAAACCTGAGTGTAAGAACCACAATGTCAAAGAAGTGACAGCCACCTAAGTCAAGCTTCTTGATTTCTGAAAAAAAGTTCCCTCTAAATGCTGACTTTTGAGTCCTTAGAACAAAGGATCCCCACTGATTTTAGGTCTAAAGCATGGTACCTACTACAGCAGAAAAATTACTATGTTTAGCCAGATTAAAATGAGCATTACTTTAGATAAGCCCAATACTAGTTTAAAACAAAATGTTTTTAATGTAAACCCTAAAAAATGAAGTTCCTGACCTCAAAAAATTAAAAATGACTTCTCAGTATGCTCGTCTTAGATTCTGTAAGTCAGAAGTCTAACCAGTGACAAGAAAATAGCCTATAGGCATTGAGAATAAAAAACTAGAACTAGCAAAAAGTTAAGAAAGACAGAGGGAAGAAACCAGTCTAATGTTCATTTTCTTTTCAGATTCCAAAAAGCTTATGCATAAAGCTTCTCTTATCAAAATAATAGTCTTACATTTTATTAAAACACAGAATATTCAGTCATTCCATGATAAAAGATTCAACAATTCAAGTCTTTTCATTTCTTATGTGTATGTTATGTCATATTAATTAATTATCTGATTTTCACTCCAAAAGTCAAGAATAGGTTCTATTATTCCTGCCCTAGACCAAAACTAAATCGTTCGAAATAATAAACCAGAGATTACATCTTTATTTTCATACCTTCCTGCTTTGAATGAAATGTCCAGAAGAAAACAACTTTATAAACTGTTACTACTAAAACTACTGATTAATCAGTAAGGACAACAACAACAACAAAATCTTCAAATCTTTAAACAAACTCCTTTCAAGAGGAGGCTTTGTTGATAGACATAATTAAATTAAAGCCCTCCTAATAAATATTTTTTTAATCTTCAAGTCTGGTGAATTAATTCTTATATCCAGCAGAGGGTGCTAAAGGCACATCAATGTGCTGTTCACAAAAAATTTTTTTTCCAATACTACCTAAGTGAACCAGTACAATCATAAACTGTCTCATTAGTATACAATCCTAATGTAATCAACAAAGCAAGGGCAGAAATCATAATGGGATTCAGGTTAAAATACACAATCCAACACACATTCATATATGCCACAAGTCAATTTAAGTATATAAAGGTTTGCCTAGAATACAACTATTACACTCTACTCTGTTCCCCAACATTGTGAACAAAGGAGTTCTTTGTATAACACAAAATGAGCACGTATTTTATCATTTAGCTGATTTTCATGCCCTTTCCTACCGCAAAATACCACCAAGGGATTTTTATTTCAGTAAATACTACATGTTCATCATGACTATTTTTTTATTTTACAATTTGTATCTCATTAAATCACGTTAAGCCCAATTAGGTAATTTACTCCACTTAAGAAAAGGGGACATTTGTCTGTGAAGAAGGTAAAACAGGGAAGGATGTCTCCTGTTCCTCCCTTTGTTACGTGTTATTTCATCATAACACAGGGTATGAGCTGCCAACTCCAATTCAGCAGCAGAACTAGCCAAACATATCCAGACCACATTTGTTCTCCACACCGCATCTGCTCCCATGGCCTCCATGGGCCTGTTCCGAAAGTCTCATAAAAGTTATGAAAACAGATGTATACACTGCTGAAGGACTGGGCCAAAAAAACACCTCTAACTACGTTACTTCCTCCTCAAAATAGAATAGATCTAGCTCAGAGGATATAAGTGAACTTAAAGGAATTAGTCAAGCAGCAAAACTTGGATACACAAAATTTAGTCCACTAAAATGGACAAGAAAAACAGGGGAGGAACTGTCACAAAAGTGCATCCTAGAGATTTCTCAGTAATACATTACATAGCAGTGTTTCCAAAACAGTTGTGCAAAGTTTACCCCAGAATGTCAACAGCTGTATAAATAGAAAGTGGCTGTTTATTTAACTGTTTTTCCAGATTTTATCACCTGATATTTCCCATCAATGGACACTTTCACAGTAACTAATATAGTAATAATCCATCTTCAGAAATATAATTCGAAGGAACTGAATCATCACAGACTAATCATTATTTTAGTAGTAACTATTATTCTGTTATAGTTTAGTGACTGTAAATAATTTATTATATGTTTGTTAACAACTAACTACAATACTTATTCCTACCTGTGTGGGGGGGGGGGGGCAGATAAAGAGTAGCTATTGTACTTCAAGATTTTAAAGTGAAAATCTCATAGTATTTTTTATTCCAAAACAAAACAAAACTCTTGAAGTGTCAAAGTCCCTAAGTGACAAGTGTCTGAACAACAGAAGCACCATATCACATCACTTAAACTGAGTCATATATGGAAAGACTGTATATGAGTCCTTTATTATTTATTATCCTGGGGGTAGCTGGCTGGCTCAGTCGGTACAGCATTCAACTCTTGATCTTGGGATTGTGAGTTCAAGCCCCATATTGGATGTAGAGATTACTTAAATTAATTTAATTTAATTTAAAAATAAATAAAATTACACAGCAGTTTCAAGAAATAGCCAAATGTACCAATATTTAGAGCGGTCCATGCCCATCATCTTGGCTTGTGGTTAACTGTGCAGTTAAGCCTCAAAGCTAGTCACTGAGGGCAGCAACAATCAGGGCCTTAACAGTCTCAGAACATAACATAACAATAAAAAAATTAAAAAAAAAAAAAACAGTCTCAGAACAGACCTATGAAGCAACCTGACTACAGGTATAAACTGGAGAATACTGCAAATTTTTATTCACCAGGAATGCATAATGAAGTCTATCACTCAGATTATAAAACAGTTTAATGAATAAAAAAGAGCTTTTGTTACTGTTGGGTATAATAAAAGAAACCACAGAAAATGAAAATAGGAAATTTCAGAATTTATAGGACACAAATTCTCGTCATAAATTAATTTAGCATCTCTAAAAATCATTTTTACCTCTCCTGGCAATAAAAACTTCAATATTTAACAAATTTTTTAATTAACTCCCTATTTTAAAGTCCATTATGAACAGAAATACAAAAATGTGCAATACTCCTAAGCACAATTATATAACCCAGGTGATTTCATCATTTACCCACTTGGTAAGCAGTAATCAACACAAGTAGGTGTTGAAAAATAATTCCTACAAACACATTGAAAAATAATTCCTACAAACACTTTAACAAGTGAAATCAGATGAGGTTGGCTTCACAGACAATAGGAAAAGTGAGAGTCATTTTTCTTTTCCTTTTCACTTGAGTACAGTCTACATAAAGAGAAAAAAGCTACACTCTACCCTGCTTTCTGTTACTGTAATACAGAACATGACTGACAGAAGCAATTTGGAATTTATTTGCAGGCAGTTCTCTCTCCACTGTAATCTTCGTGAGATTTCTCAGTTCTCTATTAGGTTTGCATCTTCTCTTTTCTTTTTTCTTATTGAGTTAAGTTTATTTCCCATGATAAAAAAAAAAAAAACCTCCCCTAGTTGTAAAGAGGTTTATAAAAGCCACAGATATTTCTTTTTCCAGTTCACTTTTCCCTTGGTTCTGTGGTATCTAGCACCACATTTATAAAATTGGATTGGGAGTTCACTTTCTTTTTTTAAATCTAAGAAACCATTGATCTGTGTTAAGATAATTAAGCCACACAATGGTATATAGTTTATCAGATTTTTAAAAAAATACAAATCATATATATATATATATATATATATATATATATATATATATATATACAGCTTTGGTCCAGGCACACTAAAATCACCATTTCATGAAATGCAACTGTTAAAAAGCTTCACTAAAATTTAAAACATTGATTGGGCTACATGTCTATTATATTAGTTACTTTATTCTGATATTACTGACATTAAATAATGTGTTCTATTAAATTAAAACATTAACAGTTTTCCTCTATTATCTTTATTAACATTATTATCCCATTTATTTTATATTATCCTTGTATTTCATGTATCTCATGGTAATCCTTTTTTTAAAAAATACCACTGACAGTTACTTAAGTCCCTAGACTTACTAATAGTTAATGTAAAACTAGCATGAAATCTCTCTAGAAATCTAACTTCTCCTTCATTATGTCATCATCTGGCCAAGAGCCAAGACAAGATACGTTCACTTAAATATAAAGCAAAAAGTTTTTTTTAATTTTTATTTATTGGTCAGAGAGAGAGCACAACCAGGGGGAGCAGCAGGCAGAGGGAGAAGCAGACTCCCTGCTGAGCAAGGAGCTTGATGCGGGACTTGATCCCAGAACCCTGGGATCATGACCTGAGCCAAAAGCAGATGCTTAACCGACTGAGCCACCCAGGTATCCCATAAAGCAAAACTTTGAAAGGTGTCTAAATATGGAGAATTTTAGATGAGTCAGAGGACTATACTAGTCCACTTATAAAATTCTTATAAATAGAATAGAAATTGAGACTATCTTCAAAGCTTCAAACTCTCCAAAAGCAGAGACCTGGTATAACCAAAAGTAATTAGAGAATACTAAGAAAAACCACAAAGTAAAACTAGTCTAAAACAATTTTACGTTTATAACATCAATCAATAAAAAAGAAATTGGGGCAAGTAAGTATTTTACAAGGAAAAAAAATCAATACTGAGTTATCCAAAAATAAATCCTAAAGTTTAGACATTAGACATTTCCTCAACTCAGTCAAAACCGGCTTAATAAGAACTTTATCAACAAAAAAGAAATCACTGTTACCTAGTACTTCTTCATACCTATAAGTCAATTAAAATGTTTTCAGTGATGATCATAGGGTTATACAGCATCCTAAAAGTGACTCCTAAATGAGTTGTTTAATTCTAAGTATATTCAGACTGTATTCTAATCTTTTAATGGGCCATCCACATACCACATTTTTTTTTTTTGAAACAGAGTACATGTGCTCTTGTGTGTGCCCGAGCAGAGAGGAGGGGCAGAGGGAGAGGGAAAGAGAATCTCAGAGCCTGCAGGCTCCATGTCCAGAGCAGAGCCCCTGATGCAGGGCTCAATCTCAAGACGCTGAGATCATGACCTGAGCTGAAATCAAGAGTCCACGCACCCTACCACATAATATTTTTAAGTATTGATACATTCCTGAATTTATTGGCCTGAAAAATGTTCATCACAAAGTGATAAATAAGCTAAAAATATTATGTAGAATATAATCTAATTTTTTTTCTAACTTTACATAAAATTAGGCCATGTATGTTAAGAGTGTGAGTCATTTTATCTTTGCCAAGTTCACGCTTGGCATTATTATTGAGAGTTCCTATATACCCCACACCAAGTTCCCCCTGTTATTAACATCTTATTCATGTGGTACAAATAACCCATTAAAATGGACAGTGAATCTTAATAGATATTTCTCCAATAACACACAAATGGCCAATAAGCTTATGAAATGGTATTCAACATCATTAGTAATTAGAGAAATGCAAACCAAGACCAAAATGACATACCATTATATGCCAACTAGGGTGGCTATCATCAAAAAAACTGATGGTAACAAGTACTGGTGAGGATCTGGAGAAATTGGAACCCTCATACATTGGTGGTGCAATGTAAAATGGTGCAGTCACTGTGGTGAGAGTGCCTCAAAAAACTGAGCACAGAATTACCACGTGACCCAGCAATTCCACTCCTAGGTACAGACCCAAGAGCACTGAAAACATGTTCACATGAAAACCTGTAAACAATGTTCATAGAGGTATTATTCCTAATAGCTAAAAAGTGAAAACAACACAAATGCCTTTCACCTGAGAAATGGATACACAAAATGTGGTATATGATACGTGGAATATTATTCAGTAATTAAAAGGAATGAAGTCCTGATACCTGATACAATATGGATGAATCTTGGAAACATGCTAAGTGAAAAAAGTCAATCACAAATGGTGACAAGCTGCATGATTACATTAATAGGAAATGTCCAGGATAGGCAAACCTATAGAGGCAGAAGGCAGATTAGCAGTTCCTTAGGGCTGAGAGAGATGGGAGAACAGGAGAGTCATGGCTAATGAGTATGAGGTTTTTTCTTGAGGTGATAAAAACGTCCTAAAATTTATTGTGGTGATGGCTGCACAACTCTATGAGTACAGTAAAAATCACTGGATTGTACACTATAAATGGGTGGATTTATAGCATGTAAATTATATCTCAATAAAGATATTTTAATACCATCAGTATGAGACGTTTAACTTCCAGACACCCACCTCCACCCCAAACAACTACCCCTTCTTAACCACTACACAAACTGGAGGTTAATTATCTGGAGGATGTGAATCTGAACCAGAGCTGCACATAGGGATACACATAGGGGGTGGGGGAGCGAGGGGGACATAAGACTGAAACCAGGCGGAAGTCTGCGTACTGAACAGTATGATATGCAGATTCTTCCACCATGTCCTTCTTCCATGCTATAACCACCAAAGATGAAACTAGCAGAGCACTTACAGAAACTACAGAAATGCACAAAGAAGACCTACAGATTATAACATTCAAAGTTGTGCAATGAAATATCTGCCATAATTCCCTATCATCCTACAACAGTAAGGCTTCCCTAAGCCCCAAACTCGTATTCAACTGTCTACTCCACACCTCCACCTGGACGTCTACCAGGCATGCCAACGTAACATACTTAAAGAAAACTCCTGACCTCTCCCAAATCTATGCCACTTGCATTTTGCCAGTTGAGTAAATGACAATGTCATTCACCCATTTGCTCATGCCAAAATCTTTGGCATTATCCTTTACTCCCTCCTTTTTTCTCACAAGCCAGGTCCAACTGACCTGCAAATTTTATTGGTTCTATCTTCCAAAATACATACAAATCCAACCACCTCCTCTACACTATATCTCATTGAGGTAACTTTTAATAGTCTCCTAAGAGGTCTCTTACAATCTATTCTCCAAAGAGTATACAGAATGATGCTTTTAAAACAAAAAAGAGGAAGCATGTCAGGCCTCTGCTCAAAACCTTTCAATGACTTTCACCTCACTCAGACAAAAAGCCAAAGTTCTTACAATGAATTACAGAAGACCATCAAGACTGTAAAATCTGCCTACTGTTCTGTATATCCTACTAGCCTTTCCATTTCAGTCACAGTGCCCTACATGCTATTCCTCAAACATTCCAAGCACACTCACATCTCATGGCCTTTGCACTTTCTATTCCTGCTACCTACAATGCTTTTCATCCAGATATCCACATGGCTGACCCTTTCTTTCTTCAGGTCTCTATTAAAACGCCATTTTATCAAGTCAGCCCTCTATGACCACTAACATAAAAGGGTAACCACCCTGTCTCATCACTCATCACCTCCCCTGCTTTATTTTTTTTTAAGATTTATTTATTTGAGAGAGAGAGAGAGTTGGGGGGGCAAAGAGAGAGGGAGAGAATCTCAAGCAGACTGTCCGCTGAGCATGGAGCCCAACACAGAGCTCGGATCTCACGACCCTGAGATCATGACCTGAGCTGAAACCGAGAGTCAGGCGCTCAACCAACTGAGCCACCCAGGTGACCCAAACCTAATCTGCTTTATTACTCTCCACAGGGCTTATGATGTTTTGTTCCGTTTAATGTGTGATTCTCCCTGACTAGAATGTCAGCTTCAAGAGGGAAGAGACTTTGTTTTGTTCACTGCTGATGCTTCAAGCACCCAAAAGTGTGCCTAATACTCTCTATAAATACTTACTGAATAAACAAATGAATATAGTAGTCATAGGAACAGGATGCTATGAAAAACAGTACAGAGAACAAGAGCTCTCAGAAATTAAAAATGAAAAGGAAAATATTCAATAAGATTAGAAAGTAAAGTCAAGTAAATCTCCCAAGAATTCACAACAAAAAGACAAAGAGAAAGGCAACAGAAAGGTAAAAGTAAACCATCAATCCAGTTGATCTGACACTTGAATAATAAAAGCCTGAGAAAGAGAGAACAGCAAAAGCCCCAAGGAAAAAATTAAGAAGAAATAATATAAGAGAATTCCTCAAAATGAAGGACATGAGTTTCCTAACTAAAATGTCACCATGAATAAAAAAGATCTATACTAAGAAACATTGTTTACATTTGATGTTCTGCAATTGCAGTCATTGGGAACTCTATAGCACAAATAACCTGGTGTCCTCACAAATATAAGGAAAAAAGAAAGCTATAGATGGAGAATCTGTAGATGAAAAGAAATTTAAGAGACGTATCAACCGGAGTGCCTGGGTGGCTCAGTTGGTTGAGCAACAGACTCTTGGTTTCAGCTAAGGTCGTGATCTTGGAGTCGTGATCTCAGGGCTGTGAGATTGAGTCCTGCGTAGGGCTCTGAGCTCAGTGTGGAGTCTGCTTGAGATTCTCTTTCCTTCTCTCTCTCCTTCTTCCTCTGTCCCTCTCCCCACTCGTGCACATATGTGCACTCTCTCTCCCTCAAATAAATAAAATCTTTAAAAGAGAGGGAAACATATCAACCAATTGTAATGTGTAACTGGAATTCTGGCTCAAACTGCATTCTTACATACATTTATACCATTTGTGGAGCAATTTGAAATTTGAATAAAGCCTGGATATTTGATTGTATTAGGCAATTACTGTTAATTTAGTTTTAATATTGATAATGTGACTCTAAATAAAGACCCCTTATTTTTTAAAAATTATAACTAAATATTTATAGTTAAAATAATATGTGACTGGGATTCATTTCACTATAATATGGGAGGCGGGAAGTGAGTACGGGTATAAATGGCAAAATATTGGCCATACATAGATCATTGTTGAAGCTGGTGATGGGTACATTAGGTTCATTATACTATTCTGTTCACTTTTTTAAATATATGTTTAAAGCTTTCCATTTAAAAAAAAAAGTTTGAAAAAACAGAGGACCAAGAAAACTTAGAGAGATGAGAAGAATGAGGGAGGAAAGATCACCAACAAAGAAACACAAACCAGAATAACATCAGACCTCTCAACAGCAACAGAAGAGCCTGGGAACCAGGGAGGTAAGGACTTCACATTCTAAGAGAAAATGACTTTAAACCTAAAATTCTATATTCAGACAAATTATATCTACTCTAATACTTTATTCATAAAAATCACACTCAGAAATGCAAGATCAGCTAAAACTTGGCTCTCGCATACCCTTTCTTAGCAGCTACTAGACTACAGATGCCACTGGAGTAAAAAGCACACGGGGACCTAGGAAACAGAGGAGCCAGCATAAGACAATGAAGTCCCAAGTGACTGCGGAGCCATGAGCCAGAGGCCTCAAAGGCTGTGATAATTTTCTGAGGAAGACCACATAAATTTGCCAAACGGAGCTCCTTGAAGGCTTTATCCATTCGCACTTTCACCAGCAAGACCCAGGAACTTTTAACATCACCCTCACCGACATGGGCGCTATCTTTTTCTTTAGTCTTAGTATCACGAGTGTTATAA